>NC_091978.1:24047109-24347109 GCF_044704955.1 Pristiophorus japonicus | reverse complement strand
AACTTTACCCTCTGAGGAGGAAGAGGAGGAGGAGCAGGAGGAAGAGGAGCACTTTCCTCCCCTCGAGGAGGAAGAGAAGGAGGAGGACGAGCTCGAGCTCCAGCTGGAGCCGTCAATATCTCGGTGGGGAGGGTGGGGGGAAAATGAACCTGCGATCATCTCTTTTGAGGTTGAGGATGCATCGGGACCAAGCGGTGTGCAGCCGGCAACGCCAAGGTGCAATGTATTGCGCACGCCAACCCCACGGAGGCCGGGTCAGCGAGGCCAGCAAACGCCTCCCCAGGATGATCAATTTGTGGGCCTGGTGTCCCTGTGTTCGGAGACGGTCGCGATCGGTCGTGACTTGATCCAGGGGTTCACTCAACTCACGCAAGACTTCTCCAAGGGGTCTGCAGTGCAAGTCGAGCTACTGGAGGAAGCACGGCAGACTCTCGATGTAGCACGGCAGACTTTGGAAGGGGTGCGTGAACAGACCGCCGCAACAAATGCCCTTCGGTATGCGCTGCTGGCTGAGCACGCCGCTGCACCCCAAGGTGCCGTGTTGTTAACCAGTCGAACCCCGAGCACTCAGGCGCGCACGGAGGATACAGTTCCTCTTGACTCGGAAGATGAACAGCCAGCTTCGTCTCCCACGCCAACACCTTCACCACGGCAGGAAGTCTTTCCGTCGCCCGCTGCATGCCAGCTTCGTCTCGGGGTGCGGGGACCAAGACCTGCGGGTGGTGCTACTACACGGAGCGGGGCGGGGGGGAGGTCAAACGACCTGGTGGGATACGTGGCCGCAGGTAGGGAGGGGGCGTTTGATTTTTACTGTTAATGTTAATGTTCGTTCATAGTTGTGGGTGGCGGCGGGGTTGGGGGGGGGGGGGGTTGGGTTTGTGGGTAGGCGGGTGGGGAGTAGGGTGTTAAAAAATATTTTATTACAAAATTTGTTGGCAATAAATGTTTTTACTGATTTTAACACTTGTTGTGCATTTTCTGATTAATAAGGTTAGTTAGCTTAGGCATTTTGCACAATTTAACATGTGTTCTTCATTCTCTTGTAGCAACATTACTTAAGTTAAGTATCAATGCAAATGTTGAACTACAATGGCCAGGCCATTGCAGGCAAGGCTAAAATGTAACTCAATCGAAACTCAACGCAAATGCAACTTTTGTTTAACCGTAACTATCCCCACTGTAAGTTCATGCAAAGCGTTGTTTTATGAGCTGCTGACGCAACATCTTTGCAACCACGTAACTCCCACAGGATACTGTTCCCCTGGTGGACGGGGAGTGTGGGTGGGTGGACGTCACCAGGCTGGTCCTCCCCAAGGTCCTCACTAGCCTCTTTTTCCACCTCCACCTCCTCCTCCTCCTCCCCCTCCTCTTGCTCCTCGCCGGCTGGCTCTTCCGTCTCACCTCCTTCTGGAGGTGGACCTGCAGCCCCATCAGGCATTTGCTGTCCTCTCCTTATTGCTAGGTTATGTAACATGCAACACACCACAATAAACTCAGTGACCTGGTCAGGATGATACTGTAGGCTGCCACCAGAGTGGTCTAGGCATCTAAAGCGCTGCTTTAGGACTCCAATTGTCTTCTCGACGACGCTGTGTGTCTCTATGTGGCTTTCGTTGTAACGTTTCTCTGCTTCAGTGACGGGATTACGTAGTGGGGTCATCAGCCAGTTGGCAAGGCCATATCCTTTATCCCCCAGCATCCAATCGTGACCTTCTGGCTGATTGACAAACAGGTCAGGGATAGCATTTTCACGTAGGATGTGCGCATCGTGGATGCTGCCAGGAAATGTAGCATTTACTGTCATGATTATTTGGTTGTTGTCGACAACAAGCTGCACATTCAGGGAGTGGAATCCCTTTCTGTTACGAAACACCTCCGCATTCTGTAAAGGTGCTTTCAGGACAATGTGCATGCAGTCTATTGCTCCCTGCACTTTGGGGAAGCTTGCTATTCTGGAGAAACCCAAAGCCCTCCCGGTCTGTGCCTCCCTGGTCATCGGGAAGCTTATAAAGTTCATTCTGTGAGCGTAAAGGGCTTCAGTCACATTCCAAATGCAGCAGTGTGTGGCGTGCTGAGAGATACGAAGATGTCGCCAGCTGAAGCCTGAAAGGATCCCGATGCATAGAAGGCTAGTGCTGCAGTAACCTTTACCTCAACAGACAATGCCGTTCTGATGGTGCTGGAAGGCTGCAAATCCCCCTTGACGAGCTCGCAAATCTCATCGATGACTTCCTTCCGGCAGCGCAGCCTCCTAAGACACGTGATTTCAGACAAGTTGAGGTAAGATAGCTTTTCCAAGTATCTTCATTGGCTGTATGCTCGTCTCCTCTGGCTCCTCTGTCTCTGTCTGTGCATTACTCTGCCACCTCTTCGATTGATCCTTTCAGAATCCAGTGTGTGAACAGTTACGAGTAATGGTGCAGAAAGCATAGGCCCCATCACTATCAGTTATTATTTTCACTTGCTATAAATGCACTTTTCACTAAAAAATGCCTAATCTACTAAGCTACTATTGGTACAATTAAATATAAGTAATAATCTGCGTACATCTATCTATAAAGGACGCTTAAATAACTCACAACTATCTTAGCTCGATTTATTTAGCTGTCTCCACCCTTCCTCTGAACTTCAAAATGGCGTCTGTAGTGCCCAGTTCTTTCAGTAAAGCCCAGGAAAAGCAACTATTATCCAGCGATGTTCTTGGCAAGCAATCAGCCCAGCCATGTGATGGCAACGTGCCGAAACTTCAAATCGGCGATGTGTGGGTGATCAGCTCGGCGATCTGTTCGGCGAAGTGAACCGAAACTTGGGGCTTATTTTTCCGGCGATGTTTCTGGTTTAAAATGGGCGATAGAGGGCCATTTTGGGCGATATATGGGCCATATATGGGCGATGTGAAGTGAAAAGTCTAGCCCCATATCTACGAGTTCTCATTGATATTAATGAGGAAAAAAATCCCAAAGACACTAAACACATGTAATAAAAACTAAAAAGCACACCTCACATAATTAAAATTAATTGAAATTAAAGTTAATCTTAGAGAAGAGTGTTTTCTGAGTTTTGTAAAAGTAAAATAAATGAAAAGTAGTGGGCAGGGTTTTAAAAAATAATATGTGTTTTTTAATTTACTTAAATTATATTTTTGTATGTTTTAAAACTCTTACGCCTGCAAAAGTAGGCGATACACCTGCATTTATCAGGCGCAAGAGTTTTGAGGACATTTGCTGGGCAAGATATGGGTAAATACCGCAATCTTGCCCTTGCAAATGTCCTCGCTCGTGATCTGCGTTGGATCTGTCGAGCTCCAGCTTGACAGATTGGGAAAGCCGGTTTTCAGCGCATGTGCATTGTGCGTTGAAAACCGGCTTTTCCGATGCCTTCCCGGGTCTGTACACACTCCGTACGGATCCCGGGAGGCCGGGATTTCAGGGCCATACATTTTTTTTTTAAATGGGGAACCCATGAAATTGTTCCAAATATTTTGGGAAAATCCATTCAGCCACCATCTTGGACTCTCCACCAAGCTGAATAAGTTAGTTGTGGAAGTAAGGTTTGTAAAATAATAAAGGCAAAAAAAATACAACGGTACAGGAAAATGATTAAACTTATGTATATTGAGGTATTTTGTGTATTTAAAATGTGTTATAAATTCCATGGTACTGTCACTATGTATATAGGTTGTATATGAATGTAATTTGTTACTTTGTAATTTGGGAATAATTTTGACTTTTGGCTTGGCCACATTTGGAAAGGAAAATCAGGAGAGTTGTTGAACAGGAGGTCAATTTGCTTGTGCCCATTTTACACTATCAACAACAACAACCCAAGGTCAAAATAACCCATTGTCTGCAGTATAAAGCAAAGGTTGGGAAGGTCTAATGTGGCTGCTGAGGTTCTCCTGATCTTCTGCTGTAACTTTGATGGAGGATAGGCGGAACCCATGGAGAAGTGGCGTGAGTGGCTGTTGATGCCATTTCTCCACTGACTTCCACTGAAGGTAGGGTGCGAGAAGATGGGTGAAGATGCAGACTGATGACGCAAAGGCAGTCAACAATCTGCTGAAATTCTACCCCCACAAGATTGCAGGAGAATTACACGTGTGGAAGGCCATTTGGCCCATCTTAGCTCCTGCATCCAAAATGACCCAACGGACTCGCCCATTGTAGCATCTAATCTATTCGGAAGTCCATTCCATGTGGTGATCGCTTGAGAGAGTGTGAGAGAGAACTTACTAATATCAGTCCTAACTTTGTCTTTTACACGTTTTAACCTCTATCGCCTTGTCCTACTCTCGCAATTTAATTTGAAGCAATTTTCCAGATATGACTTTTTATTCCGATTACTCTCATATTCACCTCAATAAGGTCACCTCTCAGATCCTCCATTCCAGGATAAAAAGTTTAAAGTCTCTCCAGTGTTTCCCCATAACTCAGACCTCTGATTCTAGGGATCAACCGTGTGTCTCTCTCCATGCACTGCCTGCAGGGCTTGAATCCAGGGCAAGACAAATCTGTCTTGATCATATCTGGACGTAATGCTCAAGGTGTGGTTGGACCAGAGCACCTTACAATTTGATCATGACCATTTCTCACCTATAGTCTATGGTTTTGGCTGTATACTTCAGCATTCGATTGGCTTTCGTCTTGAAGGATAGTTTTGTAATGCTTATTGGATCCATTTTATTTATGACCGCCTGCAAGAATGCAAGCTTAGAACATAAGAACATAAGAACATAAGAACATAAGAATTAGGAACAGGAGTAGGCATCTAGCCCCTCGAGCCTGCTCCGCCATTCAAAAAGATCATGGCTGATCTGGCCGTGGACTCAGCTCCACTTACCCGCCCGCTCCCCGTAACCCTTAATTCCCTGACTGGTTAAAAATCTATCTATCTGTGATTTGAATACATTCAATGAGCTAGCCTCAACTGCTTCCTTGGGCAGACAATTCCACAGATTCACAACCCTCTGAGAGAAGAAATTCCTTCTCAACTCGGTTTTAAATTGGCTCCCCCGTATTTTGAGGCTGTGCCCCCTAGTTCTAGTCTCCCCAACCAGTGGAAACAACCTCTCTGCCTCTATCTTGTCTACCCCTTTCATGATTTTAAATGTTTCTATAACATCACCCCTCATCCTTCCGAACTCCAACGAGTAAAGACCCAGTCTACTCAATCTATCATCATAAGGTAACCCTCTCATCTCCGGAATCAGCCTAGTGAATCGTCTCTGCACCCCCTCCAAGGCTAGTATATCCTTCCTTAAGTAAGATGACCAAAACTGCACGCAGTACTCCAGGTGCGGCCTCACCAATACCCTATACAGTTGCAGCAGGACCTCCCTGCTTTTGTACTCCATCCCTCTCGCAATGAAGGCCAACATTCCATTCGCCTTCCTGATTACCTGCTGCACCTGCAAACTAACTTTTTGGGCCAATTGTGGAGCAGTGGAGGCGTGTCCTGCTCAGTTGGAGCTGAGCTGCAGTGAGGAGAGCAGCTATCAACTTGAGCTCCTGTTTTGGAAGGCCTGGAGAGAGCCCTGAGAACAGCCCAGGAAGAGAAGGAAGGAAGGGGCTTCACCACCAACTTTCACCCAGAGGGAGAGGAGGAAGGCAGAAAACTTTGTACAACTTTTTACCATTTCTGCAAAGAGTTGGAGAGAGGGGGAAAGACCAAAACAACATCCAGTGTGGAAGGAGGGAGACTCTACATCTTCTACAGGTGGGTGTGGGTGCATTTCCCAAAAATACTTTGTTGTATCGGTGGGGGGAGGAAAGAAGACCACTGAGGGCCGGAACATCGCGGGGGGTGTGAGTGTGTGGAAGTGTGCGTGGGGGCCTTGCTTACAACTAGGCCCCCCCCACAATTGAAACCCCCCCCATCCCCCACATTTGCCTAGCCTGGGATAGCTGGAGCTACCAGGCTGAAGATTTTTCTTAATCACCCTATTAACATCGTTAGGAGTGTGTGCCTGGTGGCTCGAGCTGCCCCAAGTGAAGACGTCTTCTCTCCTCACCCGAAGACCACCCCAAAGACTCTTTGATTTTTGCCATCTGGGGATTGCACCCACCCACAGCTGCCCTCGCAGTTCCCCCCCCTTCCTACCCCCTCTCTCTTTCTCTGTTACTCTGTTTCTCCCCTCTCTCTCTGAGACCCCTTTCTCCCAAATTAATTTTTAAAAAAACAATTGAGACAACTGAGCAGAGGGAGCAAGGCCCCTCCCCAATTGCCAACTAGGGGAGAGGTGTGCCTCGTTAAGGGCTCCTCTGCTCAGTCTTTAGACAAGAGGCCAATTAAGACCATTAAGGCCTGTGACTTTGGGGTGGGTATAGCCCTTAAAGGGACCCCGTGATGGCGACCCCATCCACGCCGGTGGCAGGGCCAGCGAAGACATATGCGCAGGTGGCAACCGCTTCCACGACATCTCCTGCGCCACCCGCTGCCCTGCCACCATTCAGACTTATTACAAAAAAACACGGGGTCAAGAGCTACACTCACCCCACAATGAGCATCGAGGAGTGCATGCGGGCGATGGCTGGGGTAGTCGGCCCCTCGGCCATTGTCGCTGCCTCCAAGATGTCTGGGAAGGCCGTGTTCTTCCTGGGGTCGGAGCGGACGGTGTCCCTGGCCCTTGAAAAGGGGCTCACGGTGGGCGGGACATTCCTGTCGGTGGACCCTCTCGAGGCCACCGCGCAGAGGGTCATCATTTCAAACGTCCCGCCCTTTGTTCCCGCTGAGCTCCTCCTCCCTCACCTACACCAACTGGGGGAGGTAAGGTCGGGGATCAACCCCATACCGCTCGGCCTCAGGGAGAGCAGCCTGCGCCACGTGTTCTCCTTCCGCCGCCAGCTCTTTGTCCGGCTGGCGCGGGAGGAGACGACGGAGGGAAGTTTTAATGTGGTGCACGAGGGGACTGCCTACCGCGTCTTCTGGACGTCGGACGGCGTGCGGTGCCATGCCTGTAGGGAGGTGGGGCATGTTCGTAAGAACTGCCCCGCCTCCAAGGCCGCCAAACCACCGAGGGCGGCCAAGGCTGGCGCCGCCGCCACCCCTCCCCCTAGTTGCGTCCGCGTGCCGGGAGCCGTAGGTGTGCGGGCATCATCGGGGGCCTTTGTTTTCACGGCCTCCGGCGGGGGGGAGGGAGAGCGTCCGATCGAAAAGAAGGCGCGGAAGAAGACGAGACATCTAGAGGCGGGTCCCCTCAGTGCGCCGGAAAGTTTGACCACCGCGCTCAGCCCAACCCAGTCACCGGCGAGCGCGGGGTGCCCTGAGCCCGTGCCCGAGCCCTTGATCAATACCGCAAAGGGTCTCGGGCGAGGGCAAGATAAGGAAAAGGGGGGGGGCGGAGCGGGAGGCCTCGGCAGACATGGAGGTCTCCCTGCCTCAGCGCACCTCCAGCAACAAAAGGAGGCGCCGCTCCATTGAGGCGGAGGGGGAACAACATCCCTCCGCGGAGGAGTCGGTGCCCGCCGCGTGTCCCGCGTCCCCCACTAGCGCCCCCAAATTGCGCTGTAGGCGCGAGGAATCTGTCCCCGGGGAGGGTGAGGCAGTCGAGGCTGCCCAGCCGCTGCCTCCTAGGGATGGCGTGGAAGATCTGCCTGTCGTGAGGGGCGTGGGGCCAGCGGAAGAATGCGTAGCCGCCGGGTCGAGCGTCCCGGGGACTGAGGCGAACGGGGCCGAAAAGGCCAAACGTGAGCCCGCCCAGCCAATACCCAACTTCCCCTGGGATTTGCTCGACTCTGAAAATGCCAATTTTATTGAATCCGTACACGCTGGGCTGGGGGGTGGCGGCGGGGAGGGAGAAGAACAACAACCCTCGCCCCCTACTGTGGAGCTGGGGGAATTGGAGGACCTGGAACATTACTTTGACCAGGTCTCTCCCTGTTCCCCGGTTCCTGGGGTGGAGGGGGAACCCCTTCCGCTCTCGCTTCCCGACCCAGCACCAATTTTAAAAGAGCCCAGTGGGGACTCCTCTGCCGACGATCCTGGGGGTGGGATCGGGGCAGAGCCAGGGCCAGATGGAGCGGCCGGGACGTTTGCCGTACCTCGTGCGGTCGACGGGCCGGCTGCTAGCGGCGACCTCCCGGAGGGGGACGGGGACTCGGTGGAGGACGTGGATGAAGATCTCGAGTCCATCGCCAGTGAGGCGGTGGATCTGCTCGCGGCCGCCACTGAGACCCTCCTCATTCCCGCAGAGGAACTCCGGGACTTGTTGGTCCAATGCCGGGGTCGCCGCGACCAAGCCCGTCTGGCCCTGGAAAGATGGTCCGAGCCGGGGCTGCTCGTCGCGTCCGTCCGCGCCGTCGCTAAAACCATGGCCGCGGGCGGGCCCTTATCAAAGGCTCAAGGCCTTGAGCTGCGCCGGCTCAAAAAGTTCCTCGCTGGGCTGCTGAAGGAGTGGAGGTCAACAAACGACTCCACTCCCTCCCCACAATAGGTTAAGGTAGAGGTTGCACTATGCTTTTGCCATGAAGATAACCATAGCCAGCCTCAACATCAATGGCGGCAGAGGGGCACGCCGTAGATTTGACAATTTTTCGCTCCTGCGGGAGGGGAAATATGCGGTGTGCTTCCTGCAAGAAACCCCCACCGTTCCGGGAGACGAAGCCACGTGGCTCCTGGAATGGCAAGGAGAGGTCCGCATGAGCCACCTCACCGCCATTTCTAGTGGGGTGGCCATCTTGCTGGGCCCGCATTTTCAGCCGGAGATCTTGGGGGTCGAGGAGCCCGTGCCAGGCCGCTTGCTGCACATAACGGTTCGCCTGGGGGACGTGCCGCTCCATCTCGTGAACGTGTACGCCCCTCAGCCCGGCCCGCAGCAAACGCGCTTCTTTGAAGAGGTGTCCGCTCTTCTTGGCTCCGTCGACGTCGGTGACTGCATTGTCCTCGGGGGGGATTTTAACTGCACCCTCGAGGCGAGGGACCGCTCCGGTGCCCCGCAGTGCATGACGGCGATGGAGAAGTTGAGGGACCTGGTCGGGTCCTTCGACTTGGTGGACGTCTGGCGAAATCTCCACCCCGACTCCAGCGCCTTTACTTGGGTGAGGCCTGGAGTAGGATGGTCTAGAGTCGACCGCCTTTACGTGTCTCGGGCGTACGTTTCCTGCGTCGCGGCGGCCTCCATGCGGCCGGTGCCGTGTTCGGACCACCACCTGGTGTGGGCGGAGCTCGCTTCGCTCCGCGCGAGGACGGGGTCCGCGTACTGGCACTTTAACAACCGGCTGCTGGAGGACGTGTGGTTCCAGGACTCGTTCCGTCGATTCTGGTCCGACTGGAGAAGGAAGCAGGGGGGCTTCCCCTCCTTGAGGCTATGGTGGGACGTGGGCAAGGCTCACGTCCGCGTCTTCTGTCAAGAGTACGCGAGGGGGTCGACCAAGAGGCGGGCGGCCAGGGTCGGGCGCCTGGAAAAGGAGGTGCTCGACCTGGAATCCCGTCTCGGTCAAGTCGTCCAGGACCCGGCCCTGCGGACGGTGTACGAAGCGAAGAAGGCCGCGCTGAAGGACCTGCAGCTCGTTCGTGAGGTCGCGGATCCGGTTCCTGCGGGATCTGGATCGCGGCTCCCCCTTCTTCTACTCGCTGGAAAAAAGGCAGAGTGTCCGTAAGCAGCTTTTGACGCTGCTGGCCGACGACGGCTCTCTCGTCTCGGATCCGGAGGGCGTCAACAACAGGGCCCGTGAATATTACGGGGCTCTGTTCTCTCCGGATCTGTCCAGCGAGGAAGCGCGTAGAGTTTTGTGGGAGGACCTGCCGAAGGTCAGCCCGGAGGGCGCCGAAAATCTGGAAGCTCCGCTAAGCCTGGCGGAGCTGACCGGTGCCCTCGACCGGCTCTCGAGGGGAAAATCCCCGGGGCTGGACGGGCTGACCGTGGAGTTCCACAGGGCGTTCTGGGACGTCCTGGTGGGCGACTACGCGCGGGTCCTGGGGGAAAGTCTGGCGACCGGGGAGATGCCCCTCTCTTGGCGCAGGGCAGTCATCGTCCTGCTGCCTAAGAAGGGCGATCTCCGCCTCCTTAAGGACTGGCGCCCGGTCTCCCTCCTCAGCACGGACTACAAAATCTTCGCCAGGGCGATGTCTGCTCGCCTTGGTGCCGTGCTGGACCACATGATCCACCCCGACCAGTCCTACACAGTCCCGGGCCGGACAATCCACGATAACATCCATCTGGTCCGGGACCTCATCCATTGTTCCCAGGAGGCTGGTCTGTCGGTCGCCTTCCTATCCCTCGACCAAGAGAAGGCGTTCGACAGGGTGGATCACGACTATCTGCTCGGAACTCTGCGCGCTTTCGGGTTCGGGACGCATTTCGTCGCCCGGATCCGACTTTTGTACGCCACCGCGGAGTGTCTGATTAAGGTTAACGGGTCCTTGATGGCGCCCCTTCGCTTTAGGAGAGGGGTGCGCCAGGGATGCCCCATGTCCGGCCAGTTATACGCCGTTTGCGTGGAGCCTTTCCTGCGCCTCTTGCGGACGAGGTTGACGGGACTGGCTCTGCAAGGGCCGGGCGTGGAGGTCGTCCTCTCGGCTTACGCCGATGACGTGCTCCTCGCGGTAGAGGATCCCGCTGACCTGCGGAGGATGCGTGAGTGCCAGGAGATTTACTCGGCCGCGTCCTCCGCCAGGATCAACTGGGAGAAATGTTCTGGACTCCTGGTGGGTCAGTGGCGGGTGGACTCCCTGCCGGAGGAGCTCAGGCCTTTTGCCTGGAGCACGACCCATCTCCTCTATCTGGGAGTCTACCTTAGCCCCGACGAGGGAGCCTGGCCGACGAACTGGCAGGAGCTGGAGGCCAAGGTCGCCGCTCGCCTAGGGCGCTGGACAGGACTGCTCCGAGTGCTGTCCTACAGGGGTCGAGCGCTAGTCATAAACCAGCTGGTGGCCGCAATGTTGTGGTACCGGCTGGTCACTTTGACCCCTCCCTCTGCGTTTGTCGCCAAAATACAGAAGAAGCTGGTGAACTTCATCTGGAACAACAGGAAACACTGGGTCTCTGCCGCGGTCTTGAGTCTCCCGCTTGAGGAGGGCGGTCAGTCGTTGGTGTGCGTCAGCGCCCAGCTCGTGACTTTCCATCTTCAGACCCTGCAGAAATACCTTTACGTCGAGCCCCCTCCTAGGTGGTGTTCTCTGGCGACGTATTTCTTCCGCCAGCAGCGCGACCTCAATTACGACACGCAGCTCCTGTTTGTGAACTTGGGGGGTGTCAGGACCGCCCTCCGGGAGCTGCCGGTCTTTTACAAGGAACTCATCAGGGTCTGGAACAAAGTCTCCACCAAGCGCAGCTCTCCGCCGGCTGGAGTGGCGGCCGTCCTGCAGGAGCCGCTGCTCGGGAATCCGTACCTCCACGACCGAGGTTTTATGTGGCGGTCGAAAGAGAGGGCTGTGGCTGGTGAGGTGACCAGGGTCAGGGACCTGCTCGATGGCGGAGGAGCGGGCTGGATGGCGCCAGACACGCTGGCGCGGCGCCTAAATTCTGCCAACGTCCGCCATGCGGCCGATGCCATCGAGTCGCTAAAAACAGCTCTGGGCCCTGACTCTGTTAGGTGCTCAGGCACGTGGGGAGATCCCGTCCGAACTGACCCCCGTCCGGACGGAATTCCTCATCGGCGCCAAACCCCGGAACCTCCCTCGGGGGCCGGCGCCTCACAACTTGAGCCGCCTCGGGGAAATCTCCTCCGTGCCTTTCAGTTCCGCGCGGAGGGGTTTCCTGTACGGGCTGCTCCTGCACACTCTCAACTTTGCCATCCTCGCCTGCCGTCCGGACACGCCATTGCGTACCATCTTGCCGTCCGGAGGAGGCGGGGGTCCCCGATGGAGGGCACTCTACGCAGGGGTCCTCCCACTATTCGTCGGGGACTTGGCCTGGAGGGTGGTGCACGGAGCAATGCCGTGCAACAAATTTTTAAGCCGGTTCACGGACTCCCAATCCGCCTACAATTTCTGCGATCTGGAAGAGTCCGTGTTCCATGTTTTTATTGAGTGCACGAGGTTGCAGCCCCTGTTCCATTATTTGAAGGGGCTGCACCTGAAATTCTGGCTGCACTTCAGTCCCACTCTCCTGATCTTTGGGCACCCTGTGCGGAGGGGAGCGGGTAGGTCCGAAGGCCTCCTCGTAGGACTGCTCCTGGGCACGGCCAAGGGTGCCATCAGCCGGTCCAGGCAGCGGGCGGTCGAGGGGGTCGTTCAACCTGACTGCCTGCCTCTCTTCCGCTCTTACATCCGGTCCAGGGTGTCCTTGGAGATGGAGCACGCGGTGTCCACCGGTACGCTCGCGGCCTTCCGCGAGAGGTGGGCACCGGAGGGACTGGAGTGCATCATCACGCCCGGCAACCAAATTTTAATTTGATTTTACGTTTTTAAGTTTCATTTGTTTTAATTGCCGGTGTTTTTAGTGTCCCCTTCCCTTTTATAGGGGGCACTGGGGAAAAATTGTGATTTTAGTGCCCAAAAAAAAAAAAAAATGAAAAACACAAAATAAAACCAAAAAAAGGAAAAAAGGGCCTTGTAAATGTCTGGTGTGTCACCCAGGTCAGGTGGCACGGTTTAATGTTTTATGTTTTTGCAGGTAGACTCTAAAAGAGTTTCATGCACAAGGAACCAATCGTGGAGCAGTGGAGGCGTGTCCTGCTCAGTTGGAGCTGTGAGCAGTGAGAGGAGCAGCTACCAACCTTAGCTCCTGCCTGGAAGGCCTGGAGTGAGCCCTGAGAACAGCCCAGGAAGAGAAGGAAGGAAGGGGCTTCACCACCAACTTTCACCCAGAGGGAGAGGAGGAAAAAGCAGAAAACTTACAAATTTTTACCATTTCTGCAAAGAGTTGGAGAGAGGGGGAAAGACCAACAAACATCCAGTGTGGAAGGAGGGAGATTCTACCATTTCGACAGGTGGGTGTATTGGTGCAGTCCCAAAAAGACTTTGTTGTATCGGTGGGGGGAGGAAAGAAGACCACTGAGGGCCGGAACATCACGGGGGGTGTGTGTGTGTGGAAGTGTGTGTGGGGGCCTTGCTTACAACTAGGCCCCACACACAACTGAACCCCCCCCCCCACCAATTGCCTAGCCTGGGGTAGCTGGAGCTACCAGGCTGAAGATTTCTTTTCTTTAAATACCCATTTTTAACATCGTTAGGAGTGTGTGCCTGGTGGCTCTAGCTGCCCCAGGTGAAGACATCTTCTCCCCTCACCTGAAGACCACCCCAAAGACTATTTTTGTGTTTTGCCATCTGGGGATTGCACCCACCCACAGCTGCGAGGGGAGACCTGCCTTCGCAGTTCCCCCCCCTTCCCACCCCCCTCTCTCTTTCTCTGTTGTTCTCTGTTTCTCCCCTCTCTCTCTGAGAGCCCTTTTCCTCCCAAATTAATTTAAAAAAAACAATTGAGACAACTGAGCAGAGGGAGCAAGGCCCCTCCCCAATTGCCAACTTGGGGAGAGGTGTGCCTCGTTAAGGGCTCCTCTGCTCAGTCTTTAGACAAGAGGCTAATTAAGACCATTAAGGCCTGTGACTTTGGGGTGGGTGTAGCCCTTAAAGGGACCCCGTGATGGCGACCCCATCCACGCCGGTGGCAGGGCCAGCAAGGACATATGCGCAGGTGGCAACCGCTTCCACAGCACCTCCTGCGCCACCCGCTGCCCTGCCACCTTTTCGACTTATTACAAAAAAACACGGGGTCAAGAGCTACACTCACCCCACAATGACCATCGAGGAGTGCGTGCAGGCGATGGCTGGGGTAGTCGGCCCCTCGGCCATTGTCGCAGCCTCCAAGATGTCTGGAAAGGCCGTGTTCTTCCTGGGGTCGGAGCGGGCGGTGTCCCTGGCCCTCGAAAAGGGGCTCACGGTGGGCGGGACGTTCCTGCCGGTGGACCCTCTCGAGGCCACCGCGCAGAGGGTCATCGTTTCAAACGTCCCGCCCTTTGTTCCCGCTGAGCTCCTCCTCCCTCACCTACAACAACTGGGGGAGGTAAGGTCGGGGATCAACCCCATACCGCTCGGCCTCAGGGAGAACAGCCTGCGCCACGTGTTCTTCTTCCGACGCCAGCTCTTTGTCCGGCTGGCGCGGGAGGAGACGACGGAGAGAAATTTCAATGTGGTGCACGAGGGGACTGCCTACCGCGTCTTCTGAACGTCGGACGGCGTGCGGTGCCATGCCTGTAGGGAGGTGGGGCATGTTCGTAAGAACTGCCCCGCCTCCAAGGCCGCCAAACCACCGAGGGCGGCCAAGGCTGGCGCCGCCGCCACCCCTCCCCCTAGTTGCGTCCACGTGCCGGGAGCCGTAGGTGCGCGGGCATCGTCGGGGGCCTTTGTTTTCAGGGCCTCCGGCGGGGGGGAGGGAGAGCGTCCGATCGAAAAGAAGGCGCGGAAGAAGACGAGACATCTAGAGGCGGGTCCCCTCAGTGCGCCGGAAAGTTTGACCACCGCGCTCAGCCCAACCCAGTCACCGGCGAGCGCGGGGTGCCCTGAACCCGTGCCCGAGCCCTTGAACAACACCACAGAGGGGCCCGGGCGAGGGCAAGAAAAGGAAAAGGGGGGGGGGGCGGAGCGGGAGTCCTCGGCAGACATGGAGGTCTCCCTGACTCAGCGCACCTCCAGCAACAAAAAGAGGCACCGCTCCGTTGAAGCGGAGGGGGAGCAACATCCCTCCGCGGATGAGTCGGTGCCCGCCGCGTGTCCCGCGTCCCCCACCAGCGCCCCCAAGCAGCGCCGTAGGCGGGAGGAGTCTGTCCCCGGGGAGGGTGAGACAGTCGAGGCTGCCCAGCCTCTGCCTCCTGGGGATGGCGTGGAAGATCTGCCTGTCGTGGGGGGCGTGGGGACCGCGGAGGAATGCATTGTCGCCGGGCCGGGCGTCCCGGGGACTGAGGCGGGCGGGGCCGAAAAGGCCGAACCTGAGCCCGCCCAGCCAATACCCAACTTCCCCCGGGAGTCGCTCGACCCGGCAGAAAATGAAATTAATAATTTTAATAATACTGTACATGCTGGGCTGGGGGTGGCAGCGGGGAGGGGGAGGAACACCCACCCTCGCCCCTCACTTTGGAGCTGGAGCACTTGGGGAGCCTGGGGATTTCCTATGGCCGGGTCTCTCCTTGTTCCCCGGTTCCTGGGGCGGAGGGGGAACCCCTTCCGCTGTCATTTCCCGACCCAGCACCATTTTTAAAAGAGCCTAGTGGGGACTCCTCTGCCGACGATCCTGGGGGTGGGATCGGGGCAGTGCCAGGGCCGGTTGGAGCGGCCGGGTCATTTGCCGTACCTTGTGCGGTCGATGGGCTGGCTGCTGGCGGCCACCTCCTGGAGGAGGACGGGGACTCGGTGGGGGACGCGGGAGAAAATCTAGAGACCACCGCCAGCGAGGCGGTGGATCTGCTCGCGGCCGCCGCCGAGACCATCCTCATTTCTGCAAAGGAACTCCGGGACTTTTTGGCCCAGAGCCGGGGTCGCTGCAACCAAGCCCGACTGGCCCTGGAAAAATGGTCCGAGCCAGAGCTGATCAAGGGGTCCGTCCGCGCCGCCGTTAAAACCTTGGCCGCGGACGGGCCCTTGACAAAGGCGCAACAACTTGAGCTGCGCGAGCTCGAGGGACTCCTCGCTGGGCTGCGGAGGGAGCGGAGTTCAACAAAAGACTCCGCTCCCTCCCCCACAATAGGTTAAGGTAGAGGTTGCACTATGCTTTTGCCATGAAGATAACCATAGCCAGCCTCAACATCAACGGCGGCAGAGGGGCACGCCGTAGATTTGACAATTTTTCGCTCCTGCGGGAGGGGAAATATGCGGTGTGCTTCCTGCAAGAAACCCACACCGTTCCGGGAGACGAAGCCACGTGGCTCCTGGAATGGCAAGGAGAGGTCCGCATGAGCCACCTCACCGCCATTTCTAGTGGGGTGGCCATCTTGCTGGGCCCGCATTTTCAGCCGGAGATCTTGGGGGACGAGGAGCCCGTGCCAGGCCGCTTGCTGCACGTAACGGTTCGCCTGGGGGACGTGCCGCTCCATCTCGTGAACGTGTACGCCCCTCAGCCCGGCCCGCAGCAGACGCGCTTCTTTGAAGAGGTGTCCGCTCTTCTTGGCTCCGTCGACGTCGGCGACTGCATTGTCCTCGGGGGGGATTTTAACTGCACCCTCGAGGCGAGGGACCGCTCCGGTGCCCCGCAGTTCATGACGGCGATGGAGAAGTTGAGGGACCTGGTCGGGTCCTTCGACTTGGTGGACGTCTGGCGAAATCTCCACCCCGACTCCAGCGCCTTTACTTGGGTGAGGCCTGGAGTAGGATGGTCTAGAGTCGACCGCCTTTACGTGTCTCGGGCGTACGTTTCCTGCGTCCCGGCGGCCTCCATGCGGCCGGTGCCGTGTTCGGACCACCACCTGGTGTGGGCGGAGCTCGCTTCGCTCCGCGCGAGGACGGGGTCCGCGTACTGGCAATTTAACAACCGGCTGCTGGAGGACGTGCGGTTCCAGGACTCGTTCCATCGATTCTGGTCCGACTGGAGAAGGAAGCAGGGGGGCTTCCCCTCCTTGAGGCTATGGTGGGACGTGGGCAAGGCTCACGTCCGCGTCTTCTGTCAAGAGTACGCGAGGGGGTCGACCAAGAGGCGGGCGGCCAGAGTCGGGCGCCTAGAAAAAGAGGTGCTCGACCTGAAAGCCCGTCTAGGTCAAGTCGTCCAGGACCCGGCCCTGCGGACGGTGTACGAAGCGAAGAAGGCCGCGCTGAAGGACCTGCAGCTCGTCGGGTCCCGAGGCGCGTTCGTGAGGTCGCGGATCCGGTTCCTGCGGGATCTGGACCGCGGCTCCCCCTTCTTCTACTCGCTGGAAAAAAGGCAGAGTGTCCGTAAGCAGCTCTTGACGCTGCTGGCCGACGACGGCTCTCTCGTCTCGGATCCGGAGGGCGTCAATAACAGGGCCCGTGAATATTACGGGGCTCTGTTCTCTCCGGATCCGTCCAACGAGGAAGCGCGCAGAGTTTTGTGGGAGGACCTGCCGAAGGTCAGCCCGGAGGGCGCCGAAAATCTGGAAGCTCCGCTAAGCCTGGCGGAGCTGACCGGTGCCCTCGACCGGCTCTCGAGGGGAAAATCCCCGGGGCTGGACGGGCTGACCGTGGAGTTCCACAGGGCGTTCTGGGACGTCCTGGGGAGCGACTATGCGCGGGTCCTGGGGGAAAGTCTGGCGACCGGGGAGATGCCCCTCTCTTGGCGCAGGGCAGTCATCGTCCTGCTGCCTAAGAAGGGCGATCTCTGCCTCCTTAAGAACTGGCGCCCAGTCTCCCTCCTCAGCACGGACTACAAAATCTTCGCCAGGGCGATGTCTGCTCGCCTTGGTGCCGTGCTGGACCACATGATCCACCCCGACCAGTCCTACACGGTCCCGGGCCGGACAATCCACGATAACATCCATCTGGTCCGGGACCTCATCCATTGTTCCCAGGAGGCTGGTCTGTCGGTCGCCTTCCTATCCCTCGACCAAGAGAAGGCGTTCGACAGGGTGGATCACGACTATCTGCTCGGAACTCTGCGCGCTTTCGGGTTCGGGACGCATTTCGTCGCCCGGATCCGACTTTTGTACGCCGCCGCGGAGTGTCTGATTAAGGTTAACGGGTCCTTGACGGCGCCCCTTCGTTTTAGGAGAGGGGTGCGCCAGGGATGCCCCATGTCCGGCCAGTTATACGCCGTTTGCGTGGAGCCTTTCCTGCGCCTCTTGCGGACGAGGTTGACGGGACTGGCTCTGCAAGGGCCGGGCGTGGGGGTCGTCCTCTCGGCTTACGCCGATGACGTGCTCCTCGCGGTAGAGGATCCCGCTGACCTGCGGAGGATGCGTGAGTGCCAGGAGATTTACTCGGCCGCGTCCTCCGCCAGGATCAACTGGGAGAAATGTTCCGGACTCCTGGTGGGTCAGTGGCGGATGGACTCCCTGCCGGAGGAGCTCAGGCCTTTTGCCTGGAGCACGACCCATCTCCTCTATCTGGGAGTCTACCTTAGCCCCGACGAGGGAGCCTGGCCGGCGAACTGGCAGGAGCTGGAGGCCAAGGTCGCCGCTCGCCTAGGGCGCTGGACAGGACTGCTCCGAGTGCTGTCCTACAGGGGTCGAGCGCGAGTCATAAACCAGCTGGTGGCCGCAATGTTGTGGTACCGGCTGGTCACTTTGACCCCTCCCCCTGCGTTTGTCGCCAAGATACAGAAGAAGCTGGTGGACTTCTTCTGGAACAACAGGAAGCACTGGGTCTCTGCTGCGGTCTTGAGTCTCCCGCTTGAGGAGGGCGGTCAGTCGTTGGTGTGCGTCAGCGCCCAGCTCGCGACTTTCCATCTTCAGACCCTGCAGAGAGACCTTTACGTCGAGCCCCCTCCTAGGTGGTGTGCTCTGGCGACGTATTTCTTCCGCCAGCAGCGCGACCTCAATTATGACACGCAGCTCCTGTTTGTGAACTTGGGGGGTGCCAGGACCGCCCTCCGGGAGCTGCCTGTCTTTTACAAGGAACTCATCAGGGTCTGGAACAAAGTCTCCACCAAGCGCAGCTCTCCGCCGGCTGGAGTGGCGGCCGTCCTGCAGGAGCCGCTGCTCGGGAATCCGTACCTCCACGACCGAGGTTTCATGTGGCGGTCGGAAGAGAGGGCTGTGGCTGGTGAGGTGACCAGGGTCAGGGACCTGCTCGATGGCGGAGGAGCGGGCTGGATGGCGCCAGACATGCTGGCGCGGCGCCTAAATTCTGCCAACGTCCGCCACGCGGCCGATGCCATCGAGTCGCTAAAAACAGCTCTGGGCCCTGACTCCGTTAGGTGCATCGAGGAGGCTCAAGCACGTGGGGAGATCCCGTCCGAACTGACCCCCGTCCGGACGGAATTCCTCATCGGCGCCAAACCCCGGAACCTCCCTCGGGGGCTGGCGCCTCACAACTTGAGCCGCCTCGGGGAAATCCCCTCCGTGCCTTTCAGTTCCGCGCGGAGGGGTTTCCTGTACGGGCTGCTCCTGCACACTCTCAACTTTGCCATCCTCGCCAGCCGTCCGGACACGCCATGGCGTACCATCTTGCCGTCCGGAGGAGGCGGGGGTCCCCGATGGAGGGCACTCTACGCAGGGGTCCTCCCACTATTCATCGGGGACTTGGCCTGGAGGGTGGTGCACGGAGCAGTGCCGTGCAATAACTTTTTAAGCCGGTTCACAGACTCCCAGGCCGCCTGCAATTTCTGCGGTCTGGAGAAGTCCGTGTTCCATGTTTTTATTGAGTGCACAAGGTTGCAGCCCCTGTTCCATTATTTGAAGGGGCTGCTCCTTAAATTCTGGCTGCACTTCAGTCCCACTCTCCTGATCTTTGGGCACCCTGTGCGGAGGGGAGCGGGTAGGTCCGAAGGCCTCCTCGTAGGACTGCTCCTGGGCACGGCCAAGGGTGCCATCAGCCGGTCCAGGCAGCGGGCGGTCGAGGGGGTCGTTCAACCTGACTGCCTGCCTCTCTTCCGCTCTTACATCCGGTCCAGGGTGTCCTTGGAGATGGAGCACGCGGTGTCCACCGGTACGCTCGCGGCCTTCCGCGAGAGGTGGGCACCGGAGGGACTGGAGTGCATCATCACGCCCGGCAACCAAATTTTAATTTGATTTTACGTTTTTAAGTTTAATTTGTTTTAATTGCCGGTGCTTTTAGTGTCCCCCTTCCCTTTTATAGGGGGCACTGGGGAAAATTATGATTTTAGTGCCCAAAAATAAACCAAAAAAAGAAAAACACATAAAAAAAACAAAAAAAAAGGGGGGAAAAAAAAGGGCCTTGTAAATGTCTGGTGTGTCACCCAGGTCGGGTGGCATGGTTTAATGTTTTTTGTTTTGCAGATGAACTCCAAAAAAGAGTTTCATGCACAAGGACCCCCAGGTCCCTCTGCATCGCAGCATGTTGTAATTTCTCCCCATTCAAATAATATTCCCTTTGACTGTTTTTTTTCCCAAGGTGGATGAACTTACATTTTCCGACATTGTATTCCATCTGCCAAACCTTAGCCCATTCGCTTAACCTATCCAAATCTCTTTGCAGCCTCTCTGTGTCCTCTACACAACGTGCTTTCCCACTAATCTTTGTGTCATCTGCAAATTTTGTTACACTACACTGTGTCCACTCTTCAAGGTCATCTATGTATAGTGTAAACAGTTGTGGTCCCAGCACCAATCCCTGTGGCACACCACTAACCACCAATTTCCAACCCGAAAAGGACCCATTTATCCTGACTCTCTGCTTTCTGTTAGACAGCCAATTCTCGATCCATGCTAATACATTTCCTCGGACTCCGCGTACCTTTATCTTCTGCAGTAACCTTTTGTGTGGCACCTTATCGAATGCCTTTTGGAAATCTAAATACACCACAACCATCGGTATACCTCTATCCACCATGCTCGTTATATCCTCAAAGAATTCCAGTAAATTAGTTAAACATGATTTCCCCTTCATGAATCCATGTTGCGTCTGCTTGATTGCACCATTCCTATCTAGATGTCCCGCTATTTCTTCCTTAATGATAGCTTCAAGCATTTTCCCCACTACAGATGTTAAACTAACCGGCCTATAGTTACCTGCCTTTTGTCTGCCCCTTTTTTTAAACAGAGGCGTTACATTAGCTGCTTTCCAATCCGCTGGTACCTCCCCAGAGTCCAGAGAATTTTGGTAGATTATAACGAATACATCTGCTATAACTTCCACCATCTCTTTTAATACCCCAGGATGCATTTCATCAGGACCAGGGGACTTGTCTACCTTGAGTCCCATTAGCCTATCCAGCACTACCACCCTAGTGATAGTGATTATCTCAAGGTCCTCCCTTCCCACATTCCCGTGACCAGAAATGTTTGGCATGGTTTTTGTGTCTTCCACTGTGAAGACCAAGCAAAATAATTGTTTAAGTCTCAGCCATTTCCACATTTCCCATTATTAAATCCCCCTTCTCATCTTTTAAGGGACCAACATTTACTTTAGTCATTCTCTTCCGTTTTATATATCGGTAAAAGCTTTTACGATCTGTTTTTATGCTTTGCGCAAGTTTACTTTCGTAATCTATCTTTCCTTTCTTTATTGCTTTCTTAGTTATTCTTTGCTGTCATTTAAAATGTTCCCAATCTTCTAGTTTCCCACTAACCTTGGCCACCTTATACACATTGATTTTTAATTTGATACTCTCCTTTATTTCCTTGGTTATCCACGGCTGGTTATCCCTTCCCTTACCGCCCTTCTTTTTCACTGGAATATATTTTTGTTGAGCACTATGAAAGAGCTCCTTAAAAGTCCTCCACTGTTCCTCAATTGTACCACCGTTTAGTCTGTGTTCCCAGTCTACTTTAGCTAACTCTGCCCTCATCCCACTGTAGTCCCCTTTGTTTAAGCATAGTACGCTCGTTTGAGACACTACTTCCTCACCCTCAATCTGTATTACAAATTCAACCATACTGTGATCACTCATTCCGAGAGGATCTTTTACTAGGAGAATGTTTATTATTCCTGTCTCATTACACACAACCAGATCTAAGATAGCTTGCTCCCTTGTAGGTTCTGTAACATACTGTTCTAAGAAACAATCCCGTATGCATTCTATGAATTCCTCCTCAAGGCTACCCCGTGCGATTTGATTTGACCAATCGATATGTAGGTTAAAATCCCCCATGATTACTGCCATTCATTTTTCACATGCCTTTATTATTCCCTTGATTATTGTCCACTCCACCATGAAGTTATTATTTGGGGGCCTGTAAACTCTGCCCACCAGTGACTTTTTCCCCTTACTATCTCTAATTTCCACCCACAATGATTCAACATTTTATTCATTAGAGCCAATATCATCTCTCACAACTGCCCTGATATCATTCTTTATTAACAGAGCTACCCCACCTCCTTTCCCTTCTTGTCTATCCTTCCGAATTGTCAGATACCCCTGTATGTTTAATTCCCAGTCTTGGCCACCCTGCAACCACGTTTCTGTAATGGCCACCAAATCATACCCATTTGTAATAATTTGTGCCGTCAACTCATTTACTTTATTTCGAATGCTGCGTGTGTTTAGGTAGAGTGTTTTAATACTAGTTTTTAAACCATGATTTTTAGTTTTGATCCCTCCTGCAGCCCCTTTATATTCATACATATTGTCCCTTCCTATCACCTTGTGGTTTACACTTACCCCAGTGCTACTCTGCTCTGTTGCCTCCTGCCTTTTGCATTCTTTCTTGGGGAGTTGTTCATCTGTGCTCTCACCCACTCTAACGAGCTCAGAGCCCTCTCCTGGGTTCCGAATACTCCTCGCATTGAGGCACTGAGCTTTCAGGCTTGCCTTTTTATTACACTTTGACCCTTTAGAATTTTGCTGTATATTGGCCCTTTTTGTTTTTTGCCTTGGGTTTGTCTGCCCTCCACTTTTACTCATCTCCTTTCTGTCTTTTGCTTCTGTCTCCATTTTGTTTCCCTCTGTCTCCCTGCATTGGTTCCCATCCCCCTGCCATATTAGTTTAACTCCTCCCCAACAGCACTAGCAAACACTCCCCCGAGGACATTGGTTCCGGTCCTGCCCAGGTGCAGACCGTCCGGTTTGTACTGGTCCCACCTCCCCCAGAACCAATGCCCCAGGAATTTCAATCCTTCCCTGCTGCACCACTGCTCAAGCCACTTATTCATCTGCGCTATCCTGCGATTCCTACTCTGACTAGCACATGGCACTGGTAGCAATCCCGAGATTACTACTTTTGAGGTCCTACTTTTTAATTTAGCTCCTAGTTCCTTAAATTCGTCTCATAGGACCTCATCCCTTTTTTTAACCTATGTCGTTGGTACCAATGTCCACCACGACAACTGGATGTTCTCCCTCCCTTTTCAGAAAGTCCTGCACCCGCTCCGAGACATCCTTGATCCTTGCACCAGGGAGGCAACATACCATCCTGGAATCTCGGTTGCGGCCGCAGAAGTGCCTATCAATTCCCCTTACAACTGAATCCCCTATCACTATCGCTCTCCCACTCTTTTTCCTGCCCACCTGTGCAACAGAGCCAGCCACGGTGCCATGAACTTGGCTGCTGCTACCCTCCCCTGATGACTCATCCCCCTCAACAGTCCTCAAAGTGGTGTATCTGTTTTGCAGGGGGATGACTGCAGAGGACCCCTACACTACCTTCCTTGCACTGCTCTTCCTGCTGGTCTTCCATTCCCTAGCTGGCTGTGGACCCTTCACCTGCGGTAAGACCAGCTCGCTACACGTGCTACTCACGTCATTCTCAGCATCATGGATGCTCCAGAGTGAATCCATCCTCAGCTCCAGGGCCGCAACGCGGTCAGTCAGCAGCTGGAGGCGGATACACTTCCCACACATGTAGTCGTCAGGGACGCCGGAAGTGTCCCTGAGTTCCCACATGGTACAGGAGGAGCATATCACGTGACCGAGCTCTCCTGCCATGTCTTAACCCTTAGATTAACTTAAATTGGTGATAACAAAGTTAACAGGTTACTTACTGATATAAAAAAGAAAAAGAAAAATACTCACCAATCACCAGCCAATCAATTACCCCTTTGGCTGTGATGTCACCTTTTGATTTCTTCCTACTTCTTTTTTGCTTTTTCTCCTGGCTGGAGCTGCACAAACTGGGCCTTTATAGGCCTCTCCACGCTCCTGGACTCGCACTGCTCGAACTTCCGCCCCTCCTCCGACGTTGGGCCTTTATCGGCCTCTCCATGCTCCCTGAACTCGCGCTGCTCGAACTTGTATTCCCTTGAATATATTAAGATTAAGGGGTGATCTAATTCAGGAGTTTAAGATGATTAAAGGATTTACAAACATACAAACAATGACAGACAGGTAAAGACCATCTGCTCCATCAAGTCTGTCCCACACAATTGCGATATATATGAACATAAGAAATATGAGCAGGCGTAGTCCATTTGGCCCTTTGAGCCTGCTCTGCCATTTAATATGATCATGGCTGATCTGATCATGGACTCAGCTTCACTTCGCTGCCTGCTCCCCATAACCCCTTATTCCCTGATCGGTTAAGAAGCTGTCTATCTCTACGGGGAAAGGACAGGGGAGTGGGACCAGCTGAGAGCCAACACTGGTTCGACGGGCCAAATGGCACCCTTCCGTGCTGTAACCATTCTATGATTCTGTGGGCCCGAACTTGGTCAAAGCCTCTGCCCGCCCAAAGTGCCGCCGATGGCTGCCGAGCTACCGGACGGTGCTTTCGGCGGGGTTTGCATCACAGAGGTCCCTCAAAGGTCGGCGGCGGCAAGTAGGAACATAAGCAGAACATAAGAACATAAGAAATAGGAGCAGGAGTAAGCCTTTTGGCCCCTCGAACCTGTTCCTCCATTCAATAAGATCATGGCTGATCTGATCATGGACTCAGCTCCAGTTCCCTGCCCACTCCCCACAACCCTTTATTCCCCTATCGCTCAAAAATCTGTCTATCTCCACCTTAAATATATTCAATGACCCAGCCTCCACAGCTCTCTGGGGCAGAGAATTGTACAGATTTACAACACTCTGAGAGAAGAAATTCCTCCTTATCTCAGTCTTAAATGGGCGGCCCCTTCTTCTAAGACTATGTCCCCTAGTTCTAGTCTCCCCCATCAGTGGAAACATCCTCTCTGCATCCACCTTGCCAAGCCCCCTCATAATCTTATACATTTCGAGAAGATACCTTGTGTATCACAGCATGTACATGCCATGGTAAAGAGGGATAAACAATTTCTCTGGTGAGACAGCCGAGAACATGGCGGCATAACCTTAAAACTAGAACTAGGCCATTCAGGGCAATGCCAGAAAGCACTCCTTCACACAAAGGGTAGGGGAAACTTGGCACTCACTCCGAAAACCAAGTTCAAAACTGAGATTGATAGGTTTTTGTTCGGCAAGGGTGTTAAGGGTGACGAAACCAAGGTGGGGAGATGGGGTTAGGATACAGATCAGTCATGATCTAATTGAACAGACTCAAGAGGCTGAGTGGCCTACTTCTGTCCCTAGGTTTGTGCTATGGGATGGTTTAAAGCAACCTGGTGCAGTTTAACTTAAATAATACATGTAATAGTGACAGGGATGACTAACTTTTTATATTGGCTTTTGGGACATTCTTCAGCAGCAGCAGACTCCATGTACCTTATTTGTCTCCAACATGTCTGCACAAAACCAGTGCGATGCCAGGGAGGACCCAGTATCTGAACTACACTGAGCTGTAAGATTAAAATGTTATAAAAAGGCTGGTTTGGATTACTCCGAATAAAAAGTCAACTTGGGCTGAACTTGGAGTCCTCAAGGGGCTCATAAATATAAAATAGTCACTAATTAATCCGATAAAGAATTCAGGAGGAACATCAAGAAGAAAGGAATATCAGGATAGGCTGATAGGGTTAGATGCCGTAGGGAGGGAGGAGACCTCGTGTGGAGCATAAACACCGCCGAGACCAGTCGGCCTGTTTCTATGCTGTACATTCTATGTAATTCAATGAAATTCAAAATCTCTTTTGTTTTTAATAAAATGGCAGCCCATATTCACAGACATCAATAACTAGCCTTTTGCCTTTAGGCCTTCTCCAATCTACCCGGCGACAAGTTGCCCTCGTGTTACACTGATTGGATGTCAGGCAAGCAACTGCCGCCTGTAGCTAAGAGTCAATGAGGATGCCAAGCAAATACAATAAAAAGGAAAGACTTGCATTTATATAGCGTCTTTCACGACCACCGGACGTCCCAAAGCGCTTTTCGGCCAATTGAAGTACTTTTGAGTATAGTCACTGTTGTAATGTAGGAAATGTGGCAGCCAATTTGTGCACAGCAAACTCCAACAAATAGCACGGTGATAATGACTAGATAATCTGTTTTTTTTGTGATGTTGATTGAGGGATAAATATTGGTAAGGACACTGGGGATAACTCCTCTGCTCTTCTTCAAAATAGTGCCATAGAATTATGGAATCATACAAATTTGCAGCACGGAAGGAGGCCATTTCGACCCATCGTATCCGTGCCGTCCGACCAAGAGCTATCCAGCCTAATCCCACTTTCCAGCTCTTGGTCTGTAGCCTGCAGGTTACAGCACTTTAAGTTCACATCCAAGTATTTTTTAAATGTGGTGAGTGTTTCTGCCTCTACCACCCTTTCAGGCAATGAGTTCCAGACCCCCCACCACTCTCTGGGTGAAGAAAATTCCTCTCATATCTCCTCTAAACTTCCCCCCAATTACTTTAAATCTATGTCCCCTGGTTGTTGACCCCTCTGCCAAGGGAAATAGGTCCATCCTATCCACTCTATCCAGGCCCCTCATAATTTTATACACCTCAATCAGGTCTCTCCTTAGCCTCCTCTGTTCCAAAGAAAACAGACCTAGCATCTCCAATCTTTCCTCACAGCCAATATTCTCCAGTCCAGGCAACATTCTTGTAAATCTCCTCTGCACCCTTTCCAGTGCAATCACATCTTTCCTGTAATGTGGTGACCAGAACTGCACGCAGTACTCCAGCTGCGGCCTAACCAGTGTTTTATACAATTCAAGCATAACATCCTTGATCTTGTATTCCATGCCTCGATCTGTGGACCTGCACTCCAAGGTCTCTTTGTTCCACTACACTTTTCAATGTCGTACCATTTAGTGTGTATTCCTTTGCCTTGTTAGACCTCCGCAAATACATTACCTCACACTTATCTGGATTGAATTCCATTTGCCACTGTTCTGCCCACCTGACCAGTACATTGATATCTTCCTACAGCCCGTAGCTTTCTTCCTCATTATCAACCACACAGCCTATTTTAGTTTCATCTACAAACTTCTTAATCATACCCCCAACATTCAAATCCAAGTCATTGATATATACCACAAAAAGCAAGGGACCCTGCACTGAGCCTTGCAAAACCCCACTGGTTTCCAGCCTTCCAGTCACAAAAACACCCATCAACCATTACCCTTTGCTTCCTGCTTCTGAGCCAATTTTGGATCCAACTTGCCACTTTGCCCGGGATCCCACGGGCTTTTACTTTCATGACCAGTTTGCCATGTGGGACCTTATCAAAAGCCTTGTTAAAATCCATATACACTACATCATACGCACTGCCCTCATTGACCCTCCTGGTTACCTCCACAAAAAATTCAATCAAGTTAGTGAGACATGACCTTCCCTTAACAAATCTACGCTGACTGTCCTTGATTAATCTGTGTCTTTCCAAATGAAGATTTTCCAGTAGCATGTAGGACACCCTGAAGTCCACAGCATGCGTCTTTCATCATTGACAGGTTCCCACCCGAAAGTCAATCTGATTGGCAGGTTTGGCTTGCAGTCAGGTGGGGAATGCTTCAGAGGAGGCCTCAGGGCCAGGTAAGCCCAATGCCTGACTCCTGGGAGGTCCGATCCTGGGGTGGTGCTTTGTGTGGGTGGGTGGTCTGATGGTGGGGAAGCTTGGGGGGCCGGGAGGAAGCACTCTTGCTCCTCTCCACAAGAAGTACTTCCCGAGGTTGTCCTCACCTCACTGCAGCTATCAGATCTCCCAAGACCCGGGAAACCCGGCTGACAACTGTTAAAGCTGCAAAGCAAGTTAAGTATGTGACTTCCAGCCTCATTAATATAGAAACATAGAAAATAGGTGCAGGAGCAGGCCATTCGGCCCTTCGAGTCTGCATCAACATTCAATATGATCATGGCTGATCATGCAACTTCAGTACCCCATTCCTGCTTTCTCTCCACACCCCTTGATCTCTTTAGCTGCAAGGGCCATATCTAACTCCCTGTTGAATATATCTAACGAACTGGCATCAACAACTCTTTGCGGCAGGGAATTCCACAGGTTAACAACTCTGAGTGAAGAAGTTTCTCCTCATCTCGGTCCTAAATGGCTTACCCCTTATCCTTAGTCTGTGACCCCTGGTTCTGGACTTCCCCAACATCGGGAACATCCTTCCTGAATCTAAGCTGTCCAATCCCGTCAGAATTTTATATGCTTCCATGAGATCCCCTCTCATTCTTCTAAATTCTGGTGAAAATAAGTGTTATGTCTATAATATACTTATGAATGACTCCACGAGGCAATGTGTTGTACTCAAACTGTCGTGACCTTGGCCCTTTATTCCAAATCCAGAGTGCTGTGCATGCATGATGTGCAGCCTTACATACAGGGCCCTGCCACCAGGGCAGGAAACCCCCGGTCTCCACCAGCTGCACCCTCTAGTGGTGCCAGCATGTATGTACGCAGCGCAAACCTTATTGACAGTACATCAGGTAAACAAATCTCCATCTTATACAATCTCACAGTGACTATACATAGAGTACATCTATAGTCAACATATACAATATCACTCTCCCCCAAATCCTTTGTGCCAATTACCTTTGCACTATGTGCTCTGGCTGAGCTCTCCCCAGACTTGAGTGCCAATAGCCCTTGCACCTTGTCTGTGCTTTGGCTTGGCCCTCGTCCTGTTAACCCCCAAGTCCTTTTGCCACAACGTTAGGTAATGGTTACCAGATTGGATGGTTCGATGATGCGGTGGAGGTTCCAGTGGGTTCTGGGTATGATCCATGTGTGTGTCCATGGCTACATATATCCATTTCCCCCCTCACAGCGAGATCATGCAGCTGGCCCGTTACATTAACATACAGGATCAGACACAGTGCAAGTACAAAGAAAGGAAGAAAAAACATTTTTTTTTCCAGTTTGTATCGTGGCACCTAGGTTCCGTGACTTACATTCGTTATGCTTTATGGTCATGCGCCAGGATTGGGGAGATTGCATTTGTGGTTTAGTCATGGTCAGTACTGAGGTAGCAGTACAGGTATGTGAGGACGCAGGTTCCAGAGCAACCGGACGGGGTCCTAGTGTCTGATGGCAGCCCTGCGCCCCCTGCTGGCAGGGTGGGCTTGGTTTGCTCACCTCGCCAGGAACCAGGGCCTTTGCCGTTGCCTAGTGGTGGGCAGAGCCACAGAGATGTGAGGCCTCCCTGTCCTCCTTTGAGGGCTGCAGAATTTTCTGCCTGCTCTCGGTGTTGGGAACCTGGCTGTTCCAGGTCCCGTTTGGGGAACTCGTTGGTTCTGACCTTTCGCTCTCGGACATGGCCGAGGTAGTGACTGGGTCTGGGGGCTGCACCGTCTCCACCCGGGCGGTGGGCAATGGCGGCCGACTGCGTGTATTGGTGCCATTTTCATTTCCAGGTCCGTGGTGAATGGTGCCATCGGGTGCCTGCAGCGTGGGATAGACCTGGGGCAGGGTATCAGGATCAGTGCCTTTACCCTCCCGAATTCGCTCGATTGCTGCTCCAGGGGACAATCTATTCCCGACATCTCGCAACAACATTTTGTTCTTTACATTAGGACTGGTACCGACATCTCGCAACAACATTCTGTTCACAATCTTAATTGGTTCGTTACATTGATTGCCATGCATACAATGTCTCTTTAAGTTCAGTTGGTTGCAGGTCTCCTTTAATAGAACCCTGCTGGCTTTACCCCAATCTGATCCTTTGTTAGACCCCATGTGTTGGTCCCTCAGCGTTGCACCTTGTGATATGGCCGCGGCCATCTTTTTTTTAAGCCACGCTGCACCTCGCTGCAGCAGGGACGCCATCTTGCCTCTGTCCTCGAGGTTGACTGCCTTGATCCTGCTCTCCCGCAATTCTGCCACAAACGCTGGAAGGATACCTGTGAATTCGATCTTCTTCTCCAGGAGTCCTGCCACTGGAGCCGGGAAGGTATTTTTAGATGGTTCCGGTCGTATCATTGCCGCTCAGTCATGATTGTCAGTCTGTGCCTCAGGTGCTGCGCTGGTCTGTTCTCTGATGCCTGGCCCAAGCGAAGGTAAGGTCTTGCTCTACACGGGGGACATCGATTGCTGGAGTGAAGAGGTCTTCCCATTTCCACTGGATCTTCCCCATCCACCTTCTTCCGAGTAGCGTTGGACCATCACCTGCAACAATCCACAGAGGTAACTTGTGCACCACGCCATTATGGATTACACTTACATCCGCACTACTAAGGACTGGGATCAGCTCCTTGATGTAGGTGCGCAACTTTTCCTGTACTGGAACCAGCTCGGGTCGTTTTTCATTCCATAGCCTCTCGCAGGCATCCTGGCTCATCACTGATTGGCTCGCTCCCGTGTCCACTTCCATGAAGACTGTAACGCCGTTTATCTCAACTTCCATCTTCACTGGCGGACAATCGGTGGTGCAGGTATACACTCCATACACTTCTTCTTGGGGCTGAGCTGCCTCTCTGACCAAATCATCATACTCCCCACTGGATTAAAGTCATCTACTGACTCCTCTGCTAGACGGTGAGTTGTATTTCTTTTACACATATGCTGGCGGTGGCCCTTCGTATTACAGGCTTTGCATACGTACTCAGCAAACCGGCACTGGTGAGCCCTATGGTTTCCTCCGCAACACCAGCATGGTGCTACTCGATTAGTACCCCTCGGCGGACTCTGAGTTCTGGAACCCTGAGGTCTGTGCTCTCTGCCCTGGGCAGAGCCACATTCTACAGCCTTGCCTGTGAAAGGCACCATTCTGTGTACAGTACTTGCCAGATTTGAGTCCATAGGATAAATAATTTGCTTGGTGCTGCAGGTCGAGGCCATGAACACCTGATTGATGCTGATGTAAGGGTTGACTGTGGTGTCGGCAGATAGTAGCTTGTGAAGGAGGCCCTCGTGGCAAATTCCTATAATGAAGATGTCTCGCAATGTTTCGTTGAGGTGCATACCAAAATCACACGGTGCCGCAAGTCTCCTGAGGTCGACAGCATATTTTGCAATCTCCTGGCCCTCAGGTCTGTGGTGAATGTAGAATCTGTGCCTGGCCGTGAGGATGCTCTCTTTTGGTTTAAGTTGGTCGCGAATTAGTTCAGTCAGCTCATCGTATGTCTTATCCTTGACCTTCGTGGGTGCCAGCAAGTCCCTGACGAGGGGGTAGACATCGGGCCCACAACTGGTCAGCAGTATAGCCTTGCGCTTCTCCGCCAATGTGTCCGTCTCCACTGCCAAGTCGTTTGCCACGAAATATTGCTCAAGCCTTTCTGTGAAGGCATCCCAATCATCACCTGCTACAAAGACTTTTAGTGTGCCAAAGGTAGCCATGATCACGGAAAGTTCTTACTCACGTCGCCAGTTGTTATGTCTATAATGTACTTACGAATGTCTCCAAGAGGCAATGTGTTATACTCAAACTGTAGTGACCTTGGTCCTTTATTCCAAACTTCAGAGTGCTGTGCATGCATGGTGTGCAGCCTTTTATACAGGGCCCTGCCACCAGGGTGGTGCCAGCATATATGTACATGGCGTGAACCTTATTTAAGTACATCAGGTAAACAAGTCTCCATCTTATACAATCTCACAGTGACTAGACATAGAGTACATCCATAGTCAGCATATACAAAAATAAGCCTAGTCAATCAAGTCTTTCTTCATATGTCAGTCCTGCCATCCCGGGAATCAGTCTGGTGAACCTTTGCTGCACTCCCTCAATAGCAAGAATGTCCTTCCTCAGATTAGGAGACCAAAACTGCACACAATGTTCAAGGTGTGACCTCACCAAGGCCCTGTACAACTGCAGTAAGACCTCCCTGTTCCTATACTCAAATCCTCTCGCTGTGAAGGCCAACATGCCATTTGCCTTCTTAACTGCTTGCTGTACCTGCATGCCTATTTTCAACAACTGATGTACCATGACACCCAGGTCTCCTTGCACCTCCCCTTTTACTAATCTGTCACCATTCAGATAGTAATCAGCCTTGCTGTTTTTGCCACCAAAATGGATAACCGCACACTTATCCATATTATACAGCATCTGCGGCAGTCGGAGAGGCGGAGCAGCAGCGTTGTTGAGGCCTATAAAGGCCCAGCGGGAGTCCGGGAATCGGCTGTAGTCGGAGAGCCGGAGCAGCAGCGTTGGTGAGGCCTATAAAGGCCCAGCGGGAGTCTGGGGATCGGCGGCAGTTGGAGAGCCGGAGCAGCAGCGTTGGTGAGCCTATAAAGACCCAGCGGGAGTCTGGGGATCAGCGGCAGTCGGAGAGGCGGAGCAGCAGCATTGGTGAGGCCTACAAAAGGCCCAGCGGGAGTCTGGGGATTGGCGGCAGTCGGAGAGGCGGAGCAGCAGCGTTGGTGAGGCCTATAAAAGCCCAGTGGGAGTCTGGGAATTGGCGGCAGTCGGAGAGGCGGAGCAGCAGCATTGGTGAGGCCTACAAAAGGCCCAGCGGGAGTCTGGGGATTGGCGGCAGTCGGAGAGGCGGAGCAGCAGCGTTGGTGAGGCCTATAAAAGCCCAGCGGGAGTCTGGGGATCGGCGGCAGTTGGAGAGCCGGAGCAGCAGCGTTGGTGAGCCTATAAAGACCCAGTGGGAGTCTGGGGATCAGCGGCAGTCGGAGAGGCGGAGCAGCAGCATTGGTGAGGCCTATAAAGGCCCAGTGGGAGTCGGAGATCGGCGGCAGTCGGTGAGGCGGAGCAGCACCGTTGGTGAGGCCTATAAAAGCCCAGCGGGAGTCTGGGGATCAGCGGCAGTCGGAGAGGCGGAGCAGCAGCATTGGTGAGGCCTATAAAGGCCCAGCGGGAGTCTGGGGATCAGCGGCAGTTGGAGAGGCGGAGCAGCAGTGTTGGTGAGGCTTATAAAGGCCCAGCGGGAGTCCGGGGATCGGCTGTAGTCGGAGAGGCGGAGCAGCAGCGTTGGTGAGACCTATAAAGGCCCAACGGGAGTCCGGGGATCGGCTGTAGTCGGAGAGGCGGAGCAGCAGCGTTGGTGAGGCTTATAAAGGCCCAGCAGGAGTCTAGGGATCAGCGGCAGTCGGAGAGGCGGAGCAGCAGTATTGTTGAGGCCTATAAAGGCCCAGCGGGAGTCTGGGGATCGGCAGCGGTCGGAGAGTCAGAGCAGCAGCGTTGGTAAGGCCTATAAACGTTAGCCGGTGCAGTTTCAGCAGGGGCAGAAGGAACACAAAGAAGTAGAAAGAAATTGAAAGGTGATGTCATAGCGAAGGGGGTAAGTGATTGGTTGGTGATTGGTGAGTAGTTTTTCATTTTCTTTTCCCTATCAGTAGGTAACCTTTATCATTGTTGTTGGCAAACTAAGTTAATCTAGGGGTTAAGTCATGGCAGGAGAGCTCGGACAGGTGTTATGCTCCTCCTGTACTATGTGGGAACTCAGGGTTGCTGGAATGTGCGGGAAGTGAATCCGCCTGCAGCACCTGACAGACCGCATTGTGGCACTGGAGCTGTGGGTGGATTCACTCTGGAGTATCCACGATGCTGAGAATGACGTGAATAGCACATTTAGTGAGTTGGCCACACTGCAGGTAAAGGGTACACAGCCAGATAGGGGATGGGTGACAAACAGGAAGAGCAGTGCAAGGAAGGTAGTGCAGGGGTCCCCTGCAGTCATCCCCCTTCAAAACAGATACACAACTTAGGGAACTGTTGAGGGGGATGACTCATTAGGGGAGAGCAGCAGCAGCCAAGTTCATGGCACCGTGGGTGGCTCTGCTGAACAGGAGGGGAGGAAAAAGAATGGGAGAGCTATAGTGATAGGGGATTCAATTGTAAGGGGAATAGATAGACCTTCCTGCAGCCGCAATCGAGACTCCAGGATGATACGTTGCCTCCCTGGTGCAAGGGTCAAGGATGTATTGGAGTGGGTGCAGGACATTTTGAAAAGGGAGGGTGAACAGCCAGTTGTCGTGGTGCATATAGGTACCAATGATATAGATAAAAAACGGGATGAGGTCCTACAAGCTGAATTTAGGGAGCTAGGAGTTAAATTAAAAAGTAGGACCTCAAAGGGAGTAATCTCAGGATTGCTACCATTGCCACGTGCTAGTCAGAGTAGGAATCGCAGGATAGCTCAGATGAATACGTGGCTTGAGGAGGGAGGGATTTAAATTCCTGGGACATTAGAACCAGTTCACGGGGAGGTGGGACCAGTACAAACTGGACGGTCTGCACCTGGGCAAGACCGGAACCAATGTCCTCGGGGGAGTGTTTGCTAGTGCTGTTGGGGAGGGGTTAAACTAATATGGCAGGGGGATGGGAACCTATGCAGGGAGACAGAGGGAAGTAAAATAGGGGCAGAAGCAAAAGATAGAAAGAAGAAAAGTAAAAGTGGAGGACAGAGAAACCCAAGGCAAAAATCAAAAAGGGCCACATTGCAACTAAATTCTAAAAGGACAAAGTGTGTTAAAAAGGCAAGCCTGAAGGCTCTGTGCCTCAATGCGAGGAATATGCATAATACGGTGGACGAATTAACTGCACAGGCAGCAATTAATGAATATGATATCATTGGCATCACGGAGACATGGCTCCAGGGTGACCGAGGCTGGGAACTCGACATCCAGAGGTATTCAACATTCAGGAAGGATAGACAGAAAGGAAAAGGAGGTGGGGTAGCGTTGCTGGTTAAAAAGTAAATTAACAGAATATTAAGGAAGGACATTAGCTTCTGTGGAATCTGTATGGGTGGAGCTGCGGAATACCAAAGGGCAGAAAACGCTACATATAGATTGGGCTAACCAAACTGATAGCAATACGATGGAGGAGGATTTCCTTGAGTGTATTAGGGATGGTTTCTGGAACAATATGTTGAGGAACCAACTAGAGGGCTGGCCATCCTAGACTGGGGAATGTGTAATGAGAAAGGACTAATTAGCAATAATATGGTAGAATTCCTTATCAAGATGGAGAGTGACACAGTTAATTCAGAGACTAGGGTCCTGAACTTAAGGAAAGGTAACTTTGATGGTATGAGACGTGAATTGGCTAGAATAGACTGGCAAATGATAGTTAGCGGGTTGACGGTGGATAGGCAATGGCAAACATTTAAAGATCACATAGGTGAACTTCAACAATTGTACATCCCTGTCTGGAGTAAAAATTAAACGGGGAAGGTGGCTCAAGGATAACATTAAGTCCAAGGAAGACGCATATAAATTAGCCAGAAAAAGCAGCAAACCTGAGTACTGGAAGAAATTTAGAATTCAGCAGAGGAGGACAAAGGGTTTAATTAGGAGGGGGAAAATAGAGTATGAGAGGAAACTTGCCGGGAACATAAAAACTGACTGCAAAAGCTTCTATAGATATACGAAGAGAAAAAGATTAGTGAAGACAAACATAGGCCCCTTGCAGTCAGATTCACTGAATTTATAATGGGGCACAAAGAAATGGCAGACCAGTTGAACAAATACTTTATGTCTTCATGAAGGAAGACACAAATAACCTTCCGGAAGTACTAGGTGACCGAGAATCTAGTGAGAAGGAGGAACTGAAGGATATCTTAATTAGACAGGAAATTGTATTAGGGAAATTGATGGGATTGAAGGCCGATAAATCCCCAGGGCCAGATAGTCTGCATCCCAGAGTAGTTAAGGAAGTGGTCCTAGAAATAGTGGATGCATTGGTGATTATTTTCCAACAGTCTATCGACTCTGGATCAGTTCCTATGGACTGGAGGGTAGCTAATGTAACACCACTTTTTTAAAAAGGAGGGAGAGAGAAAACGGGTAATTATAGACTGGTTAGCCTGACATCAGTAGTGGGGAAAATGTTGGAATCAATTATTAAAGATGAAATAACAACGCATTTGGAAAGCAGTGACAGGCTCGGTCCAAGTCAACATGGATTTATGAAAGGGAAATCATGCTTGACAAATCTTCTGGAATTTTTTGAGGATGAAACTAGTAGAGTGGACAAGAGAGAACCAGTGGATGTGGTATATTTGGGCTTTCAAAAGGCTTTTGACAAGGTCCCACACAAGAGATTGGTGTGCAAAATCAAAGCATATGGTATTGGGGGTAATGTACTGATGTGGATAGAGAACTGGTTGGCAGACAGGAAACAGAGAGTCGGGATAAATGGGTCCTTTTCCGAATGGCAGGCAGTGACTAGTGGGGTGCCGCAGGGCTCAGTGCTGGGACTTTATATACATTAATGATTTAGATGAAGGAATTGAGTGTAATATCTTCAAGTTTGCAGATGACACTAAACTGAGTGGCGGTATGAGTTACGAGGATGACGTTAAGAGGCTGCAGGGTGACTTGGACAGGTTAGGTGAGTGGGCAAATGCATGGCAGATGCAGTATAATGTGGATAAATGTGAGGTTATCCACTTTGGGGGAAAAACACAAAGGCAGAATATTATCTGAATGGCGGCAGATTAAGAAAAGGGGAGGTGCAATGAGACCTGGGTGTCATGGTACATCAGTCATTGAAAGTCAGCATACAGGTACAGCAGGCGGTGAAGAAGGCAAATGGTATGTTGGCCTTCATAGCTATGGGATTTGAATATAGGAGCAGGGAGGTCTTACTGCAGTTGTACAGGGCCTTGGTGAGGCCTCACCTGAAATATTGTCTTCTAACTTGAGGAAGGATGTTCTTGCTATTGAAGAAGTGCAGCGAAGGTTCACCAGACTGATTCCCGGGATGGCTAGTCTGACATATGAGGAGAGATTGGATCGACTGGGCCTTTATTCACTGGAGTTTAGAAGGATGAGAGGGGATCTCATAGAAACATATAAAATTCTGACGGGACTGGACAGGTTTGATGTGGGAAGAATGTTCCTGCTGTTGGGGAAGTCCAGAACCAGGAGACACAGTCTAAGCATAAGGGGTAAGCCATTTAGGACTGAGATGAGGAGACACTTCTTCACTCAGAGAGTTGTGGAATTCCCTGCCAATTCGTTGGATATATTCAAGAGGGAGTTAGATGTGGCCCTTATGGGTAAAGGGATCAAGGGGTATGGAGAGAAAGCAGGAAAGGGGTACTGAGGTGAAAGATCTTATTGAATGGTGGTGCAGGCTCGAAGGGCCGAATGGCCTACGCCTGCAATTATTTTCTATGTTTCTATGTTTCTATTTGCCCACTCACCTAACCTGTCCAAGTCACCCTGCAACCTCTTAACATCCTCATCACAGCTCACATTGTCACCCAGCTTAGTGTCATCTGCAAATTTGGAGATTTTACATTAAATTCCTTCATCTAAATCATTAATATATATTGTAAATAGCTGGGTCTCAGCACTGAACCTTGCTGTACCCCACTAGTCACTGCCTGACATTCTGAAAAGGACCCGTTTATTCCCACTCTTTGTTTTCTTTCTGCCAACCAGTTCTCTATCCACGTCAATACATTACCCCCAATATCATGTGCTTTAATTTTGCACATTAATCTCTTGTGTGGGACCTTGTCAAAAGCTTTTTGAAAGTCCAAATACCTCACATCCACGGGTTCTCCCTTAATCCATGCTGACTTGGACCGATCCTGTCACTGCTTTCCAAATGAGCTGCTATTTCATCTTTAATAATTGATTCCAACATTTTCCCCACTACCGATGTCAGGCTGACCGGTCTATCATTCCGTTTTCTCTCTCCCTCCATTTTAAAATTAACATATTTAAAACGCCAACCCACCTCCTGGGTGCTGATTGGCTGCCTGCCCCTTGTCCCGCCTCAGTAAAACCTGGAAATCGGCGGGTTGCAGCCACTTTCCTGACGCACTTTGAATTTTTGCCCATTTAACCCACCACCCACTCACCCATTCCCACCCACTCATTATTCCCACCCGCTCACCCATTCCCACCTTTCACCCAATCCAACCCGCTCACCCATTCCCATCCAATCACCCATTCCCACCCACACCTACTCTCACCCAATCACCCATTCCCACCTTTCACCCATTCCCACCTCTCACCCATTCACACCAATTCACCCATTCCCACCTCTCACCCATTCCCACCTCTCACCCATTCCCACCTCTCACCCATTCCCATCCAATCACCCATTCCCACCCACACCTACTCTCACCCAATCACCCATTCCCACCTTTCACCCATTCCCACCTCTCACCCATTCCCACCTCTCACCCATTCCCACCCAATCACCCATTCCCACCCACTCACCATTCCCACCTTTCACCCATTCCCACCCACTCACCATTCCCACCTTTCACCCATTCCCACCCACTCACCATTCCCACCTTTCACCCATTCGCACCTTTCACCCATTCCTACCTCTCACCCATTCCCACCCATTCACCCATTCCCACCCACTCACCCATTCCCACCTTTCACCCATTCCCACCTTTCACCCATTCCCACCCACTCACCCATTCCCACCCACTCACCCATTCCCACCTTTCACCCATTCCCACCTTTCACCCATTCCCACCCACACACCCATTCTCACCCACGCCCATGTTAAAATTCGCTCCTATATTTCAAAAGTATTCCATTGGCTGTGGAGTGTTTTGGAACATCCTGAGGTCGGAAAGCACTATAAAAATGCAGGTTATTTTTTTCTTTCTTTTACATCAAACTCTTTCATTATTTTCTTTCTCTCTCCCGCGGCACTCCGCAGCCTTCACAAATCCCACGACAAGGTTAATTGTTTGCTCCCTGCCCCCTGCTGGCAGCGAGCGTAACTGGCTCTGACTAGCAACGCTTGCTGTGGTCGAGCCATTCATTTCGCTCAGGCCACGGGTGGGACGAGTTGCCATTTGTTGAACTACAAATATTGCACACGTTCTGGTGTTGCTGAATCAGTACCACAACATAATTGGGCTTCGAATAGTCACACTGGAAACTAGGTTGTTTTGCAGAACTGGAGTCTGGAACTCACTGACTGAAAGGGTGGAGGAGGCAGAAACCCTCATTGCATTTAAAAAGTACTTGGATATGCACTTGAAGTGCCGTAACATAAGAACATAAGAAATAGGAGCAGGAGTAGGCTATACGGCCCCTCGAGCCTGCTCCGCCATTTAATACGATCATGGCTGATCCAATCATGGACTCAGGGCCACTTCCCTACCCACTTTCCTAACCCCTTATTCCCTTATCATTTAAGAAACTGTCTATTTCTGTCTTAAATTTGTTCAATGACCCAGCTTCCACAGCTCTCTTAGGCAGCGAATTCCACAGATCCATAACCCTAGAAGAAATTTTTCCTCATCTCAGTTTTAAATGGGCGGCCCCTTAATCTAAGATTATGCCCTCTAGTTCTAGTCTCCCCTATCAGTGGAAACATCCTTTCTGCATCCACGTTGTCAAACCCCTCATAATTTTATATGTTTTGATAAGATCACCTCTCATTCTTCTAAATTCCAATGAGTAGAGACCCGACCTACTCAACCTTACTTCATAAGTCAACCCCCTCATCTCTGGAATCAACCTAGTGAACCTTCTCTGAACTGCCTCCAAAACAAGTATATCCTTTCGTAAATATGGAAACCAAAACTGCACGCAGTATTCCAGGTGTGGCCTCACCAATACCCTGTAAACGGTAGCAAGACTTCCCTGCTTTTATACTCCATCCCCTTTGCAATAAAGGCCAAGATTCCAGTGGCCTTCCTGATCACTTGCTGTTCAGGATACTAACCTTTTGTGTTTCATGCACAAGTACCCCCAGGTCCCGCTTTGCAATCTTTCTCCATTTAAATAATAACTTGCTCTTTGATTTGTTTCTGCCAAAATGCATGACCTCATACTTTCCAACATTATACTCCAACTGTCAAATTTTTGCCCACTCACTTAGCCTGTCTATGTCCTTTTGCAAATTTTGTATGTCCTCCTCACACATTGCTTTTCCTCCCAGCTTTGTATCGTTGGCAAACTTGGCTACGTTACACTCCGTCCCTTCCTCCAAGTCGTTAATATAGATTGTAATTAGTTGGGGTCCCAGCACTGATCCCTGCGGCACCCCACTAGTTACTGATTGCCAACCTGAGAATTAACCATTTATCCCTACTCTCTGTTTTCTGTTCGTTAGCCAATCCTCTATCCATGCTATAATATTACCCCCAACCCCGTGAACTTTTATCTTGTGCAGTAACCTTTTATGTGGCACCTTGTCAAATGTCTTGTCAAAAACTGACAAGGCTATGGACTAAGAGCTGGAAAGTGGTATTAAGCTGGATGGCTTTTTTCATCCGGCACAGACTCAATGGGCCGAATGGCCTCCTTCTGTGCCCTAAACATCTATGATTCTATGATACTTCCATCATCATATTCTTCATCATTATAGGCAGTCCCTCGAAATCGAAGAAGAGTTGCTGCCACACTAAAAGTGAGTTCTCAGGTGACTGAACAGTCCAATATGGAATTACAGTCTCTGTCACAGGTGGGACAGACAGTGGTTGAAGCAAAGGGTGGGTGGGGAGTCTGGTTTGCCGCATGCTCTTTCCGCTGCCTGCGCTTGTTTTCTACATGCTCTTGGCGACGAGGCTCGAGGTGCTCAGCACCCTCCTGGATGCTCTTCCTCCACTTAGGGCGGTCTTGGGCCAGGGATTCCCAGGTGTTGGTGGGGATGTTGCATTTTATCAAGGAGGCTTTGAGGGTGTCCTTGAAACGTTTCCTCTGCCCATCTGGGGCTCGCTTGCCATGTAGGAGTTCCGAGTAGAGCGCTTGCTTTGGGAGTCTCGTGTCCGGCATGCGAACAATGTGGTCCATCCAACAGAGCTGGTCGAGTGTGGTCAGTGCTTCAATGCTGGGGATATTGACCTGATCGAGAACACTAATGTTGGTGCGTCTATCCTCCCAGGGGATTTGCAGGATCTTGTGGAGACATCGTTGGTCGTATTTCTCCAGCGGTTTGAGGTGTCTACTCGATATGGTCCATGTATCTGAGCCATACAGGAGGTGGGAATCACTACAGCCCTGTAGACCATGAGCTTGGTGATACTTCCAAAGCAGGTATAAACAGACATAAGATCTTATAGAACTTCACTAAAAATGTGTGTAGGAGACATTAGTCATTATGGTTTTGAGATGGTGCATCACTGGGTGTTGAAAGGAACTCAATAGAAGATCCCTCCAGGGGTAGGTGGCCAACTACAATGAAAGTACTCAGCACAGCTTGACATAATAACCAGGGAGGTTGTTAGTTCAGCCTTTATAATTGAAGCTAGCTAAATAAACAACTGTCTACAGTAAATAGGAACAATGATTACTTCATTGAAGTGCAATTTAGCCTCAAGAATTGAAACTTAAAGAAGTTGTCTATGTTTCTAGTACAGGGACACATACATCAAAGGATGCTTGCTGAATGGTGTTCATTTGGATATGAATGGAGACTCATATCAAAGTACTTGATAATTTGGCCAGACCCCCTGTCACCCTTCACTTTATTAATGGATTGAATGTCTACTTAAGTGCAATAATTGACAGGAAGAAACCCACGAAGGGGAAGCAAGAGTTAGAGATGGAACCACGTAAGGGTGAGGCTTTGGGTTGAAATTGAAAGCATAGTAAATGAAATTCTCCACATCAGTCTTGAAGTTCTTGGCTGAACTTGGTCTGCTTGTCAGCTGTGGCTCAATTGGTAGTGCTTTCACCTCTGAGCCAGGAGGTTGTGGGTTCAAATCCCACTCCAAAGACAAAATCTAGGCTGAGGGTGTACTGTACTGTGGGAGATGTCATCTTCCAGCCGAGCTGTTCATCATAGGCAGTCCCTCAAAATCGAGGAAGACTTGCTTCCACTCTAAAAGTGAGTTCTCAGGTGGCTATACAGTTCAATATGGGAATTACAGTCGCTGTCGCAGGTGGGACAGACAGTCGTTGGAGGAAAGGGTGGGTGGGGAGTCTGGTTTGCCACACGCTCCTTCCGCTGCCTGCGCTTGATTTCTGCATGCTCTCGGCGACGAGACTCGAGGTGCTCAGCGCCCTCCCTGATGCTCTTCCTCCACTTAGAGCGGTCTTTGGCCAGGGTCTCCCAGGTGTCGGTGGGGATGTTGCATTTTATTAAGGAAGCTTTGAAGGTGTCTTTGAAATATTTCCTCTGCCCACCTGGGGCTCGTTTGCTGTATAGGAGTTCCGAGTAGAATGCTTGCTTTGGGAGTCTTGTGTCGGGCATGCAGACAATGTGGCCCGTCCAACGGAGCTGGTCGAGTGTGGTCAGTGCTTCGATGCTGGGATGTTGTCCTGGTCGAGAACACTGACGTTGGGGCGTCTAACCTGCCAGGGGATTTGCAGGATCTTGTGGAGACATCGTTGATGGTATTTCTCCAGCGATTTAAGGTGTCTACTGTATATGGCCCACGTCTCTGAGCCATACAGGAGAGCATGGATTTTGATGACCGGGGTGCAGTGCTGTGTGGCGGGGTCAGGTTGGTAGAGGACATTTATCTTACGGATATTTAGTGTAAGGCCCATGCTTTCGTAAGTCTCGGTGAAGATGTTGACGATGGCTTGGAAGTCGGCCTTTGAATGTGCGCAGACGCAAGCGTCGTCTGTGTACTGTAGTTCGACAACAGAGGATGGGACAGACTTGGATCTAGCTTGGAGATGACGAAGGTTGAACCAGTTCCCACTGGTTCTATAGTTTAGTTCCACTCTAGCCGGGAGCTTGTTGAGTGTGAGGTAGAGCATTGCAGCGAGGAAGATCAAGAAGAGGGTTGGCGCGATGACGCAGCCTTGCTTGAAACATAGAAACATAGAAACATAGAAAATAGGTGCAGGAGTAGGCCATTCGGCCCTTCTAGCCTGCACCGCCATTCAATGAGTTCATGGCTGAACATGAAACTCAGTACCCCATTCCTGCTTTCTCGCCATACCCCTTGATCCCCCGAGTAGTAAGGACTTCATCTAACTCCCTTTTGAATATATTTAGTGAATTGACCTCAACTACTTTCTGTGGTAGAGAATGCCACAGGTTCACCACTCTCTGGGTGAAGAAGTTTCTCCTCATCTCGGTCCTAAATGGCTTACCCCTTATCCTTAGACTGTGACCCCTGGTTCTGGACTTCCCCAACATTGGGAACATTCTTCCTGCATCTAACCTGTCTAAACCCGTCAGAATTTTAAACGTTTCTATGAGGTCCCCTCTCATTCTTCTGAACTCCAATGAATACAAGCCCAGTTGATCCAGTCTTTCTTGATAGGTCAGTCCCACCATCCCGGGAATCAGTCTGGTGAATCTTCGCTGCACTCCCTCAATAGCAAGAATGTCCTACCTCAAGTTAGGAGACCAAAACTGTACACAATACTCCAGGTGTGGCCTCACCAAGGCCCTGCACAACTGTAGCAACACCTCCCTGCCCCTGTACTCAAATCCCCTTGCTATGAAGGCCAACATGCCATTTGCTTTCTTAACCGCCTGCTGTACCTGCATGCCAACCTTCAATGACTGATGTACCATGACACCCAGGTCTCGTTGCACCTTCCCTTTTCCTAATCTGTCACCATTCAGATAATAGTCTGTCTCTCTGTTTTTACCACCAAAGTGGATAACCTCACATTTATCCACATTATACTTCATCTGCCATGCATTTGCCCACTCACCTAACCTATCCAAATCACTCTGCAGCCTCATAGCATCCTCCTCGCAGCTCACACTGCCACCCAACTTAGTGTCATCCGCAAATTTGGAGATAGTACATTTAATCCCCTCGTCTAAATCATTAATGTACAATGTAAACATCTGGGGCCCCAGCACAGAACCTTGCGGTACCCCACTAGTCACTGCCTGCCATTCTGAAAAGTACACATTTACTCCTACTCTTTGCTTCCTGTCTGACAACCAGTTCTCAATCCACGTCAGCACACTACCCCCAATCCCATGTGCTTTAACTTTGCACATTAATCTCTTCTGTGGGATCTTGTCGAAAGCCTTCTGAAAGTCCAAATATACCACATCAACTGGTTCTCCTTTGTCCACTTTACTGGAAACATCCTCAAAAATTTCGAGAAGATTTGTCAAGCATGATTTCCCTTTCACAAATCCATGCTGACTTGGACCTATCATGTCACCATTTTCCAAATGCGCTGCTATGACATCCTTAATAATTGATTCCATCATTTTACCCACTATTGAGGTCAGGCTGACCGGTCTATAATTCCCTGTTTTCTCTCTCCCTCCTTTTTTTAAAAGTGGGGTTACATTGGCTACCCTCCACTCCATAGGAACTGATCCAGAGTCTATGGAATGTTGGAAAATGAATGTCAATGCATCCACTATTTCCAAGGCCACCTCCTTAAGTACTCTGGGATGCAGTCCATCAGGCCCTGGGGATTTATCGGCCTTCAATCCCATCAATTTCCCCAACACAATTTCCCGACTAATAAAGATTTCCCTCAGTTCCTCCTCCTTACTAGACCCTCTGACCCCTTTTATATCCGGAAGGTTGTTTGTGTCCTCCTTAGTGAATACCGAACCAAAGTACTTGTTCAATTGGTCCGCCATTTCTTTGTTCCCCGTTATGACTTCCCCTGATTCTGACTGCAGGGGACCTACGTTTGTCTTTACTAACCTTTTTCTCTTTACATACCTATAGAAACTTTTGCAATCCGCCTTAATGTTCCCTGCAAGCTTCTTCTCGTACTCCATTTTCCCTGCCCTAATCAAACCCTTTGTCCTCCTCTGCTGAGTTCTAAATTTCTCCCAGTCCCCAGGTTCGTTGCTATTTCTGGCCAATTTGTATGCCACTTCCTTGGCTTTAATACTATCCCTGATTTCCCTAGATAGCCACGGTTGAGCCACCTTCCCTTTTTTATTTTTACGCCAGACAGGAATGTACAATTGTTGTAATTCATCCATGCGGTCTCTAAATGTCTGCCATTGCCCATCCACAGTCAACCCCTTAAGTATCATTCGCCAATCTATCCTAGCTAATTCACGCCTCATACCTTCAAAGTTACCCTTCTTTAAGTTCTGGACCATGGTCTCTGAATTAACTGTTTCATTCTCTATCCTAATGCAGAATTCCACCATATAATGGTCACTCTTCCCCAAGGGGCCTCGCACAATTTGATTGCTAATTAATCCTCTCTCATTACACAACACCCAGTCTAAGATGGCCTCCCCCCTAGTTGGTTCCTCGACATATTGGTCTAGAAAACCATCCCTTATGCACTCCAGGAAATCCTCCTCCACCGTATTGCTTCCAGTTTGGCTAGCCCAATCTATGTGCATATTAAAGTCACCCATTATAACTGCTGCACCTTTATTGCATGCACCCCTAATTTCCTGTTTGATGCCCTCCCCAACATCACTACTACTGTTTGGAGGTCTGTACACAACTCCCACGAACGTTTTTTGCCCTTTGGTGTTCTGCAGCTCTACCCATATAGATTCCACATCATCCAAGTTCGGACGTGAGCTGTTAAACCGAGGCCTCGTCTGCTCTCTCAGGTGGTCATAAAGGATCCCATGGCAGTATTTCAGAGCAGGGAAATTCTCCCCAGTGCACTGGACATTAATTATCCTCCAACTACCATCACCCAAACAGATTATCTGGTCATTATCACATTGCTATGTGTGGGAGCTTGCTGTGTGTAAATTGGCTGTTATGTTTCCCTTATTACAACAGTGACTACACTTCAAAAATGTCAATCCTTGCTGACCTCTTCCCAAAGTTCTCCACCGTTAGTGTTTCCCTTGCATCATGTCTGTTGTCGAATAATTGACTGCCATGTTTCCTACATTACAAGAGTAACTACTCTTCGAAAGTATTTCATTGGCTGTAATGCGGGTTGGGAGGTCCGGTGAAAGGCGCTATCAAAATGCAAGTCTTTCTTTCATTATAAAGGAGTTTTCTTATTTTTTTATTTTATTAACATAAAACATGTTGTGCAGCCAGCTTTTTTGAATAAAGTTTATATTCTTTCCTTTCCTTCCTCACACATGAATGAGGAGATTCCAACACTGGGGACACCACTTTGCCAAATATAATGCAGGTTACTGCCACTGAGCGTGTGAGGATAAGCCAGTTAATATTGACGCACGTTTGGAACTGGTACAAAAATACAATGCTGCCCTCTGGTGACTAACCTTTAAATCAGTCAAACTTTGCTGTTAATCGGGTCGGACTAACCTGCCACAGGTTGCCTGCATTTTAATTTTTGTTTTGGATTTCTTACAACTCCCAGTTTTCTCTTCATCGCCACTGTTAATAGGGGTGCTTCCCTGGGAATTCCCTTCGGTGATATTTTAGTGGATTGGAACCACCGACATGCACACGAGGGGTCTGATATTGCTGGGAGCTCTCTCTCCGCCACTGGAAGTGAGAATTGTGGCCATCGGTCTGTCCCAGCCTTGACACTGTCTCAAATACAGAGAACAGGGTCATTTGAAGGGGAAGAACTTACATTTATACAATGCCTGCAAGTGTTAGCCGTGGCTCAGTAGCAATCTCGCCTTGAAGTCAGAAAATTGTGGGTTCAAGTCCCATTCCAGAGACTGCAGCTCCAAAATCTAGGCTGACACTGTAGTGGGGTGCTGCATTGTCAGAGGTGCTGTCTTTCAGATGAGATGTAAAACCGAGGACCCATCTGCTCTCTCATGTGGATGGAAAAGGTCCCATGGCACTATTTTGAAGAAGAGCAGGGGAGTTATCCCCGGTGTCCTGGCTAATATTTGTCCTTCATTCAACAGAACAAAAAGAGATGATCTGGTCATTATCACTGTTATGTATTAATGCTTGGGGGTCACCAGACACCAGATGGCGCCGCGGTCGGAGGTCATCGGGCTGTAAGCATGTGGCATGTGTGCTTGGTCACCTGTATATAAGCTGGGTGTCTTTGTCACGCTGGCACTCTTGGGCTGGAATAAAAATTGAACAGGTTGCACCTGACTGGGTTTACAGTAACCAGACTCTTGAGTCATTACAATCACATTTCTGTTTGTGGGAGCTTGCTGTGTGCAACATGGCTGCTGCGTTTCCTACCTTACAACAGTGATTACACTTCAAAAACGATTTCATTGGTTGTAAAGCACTTTGGAAAATCCTGAGGTCGTGACAGGCGCTATATAAATGCGTGCCCTTCTTTCATTCTTTCACAACCTCAAGGACATCCCAAAGCGCTTCAGAGCCAATGAAGTACTTTTAAAGTGTAGTTACTGTTGAAGTGTAGAGAAATGCGGCAGCCAATTTGTGCTCAGCAAATCCTTGCAAACAGCTGTGAGATAAATGACTAGATAATGTTCAGTGCTAAATTTTGGGAAGGCTACTAAGAGAATTCCCCTGCTCTTCATCAAAATGTGCTCTGGGATCATTAACGTCCACCTGAGGGGGAAGACGGCGCCTTAATTTAACATCTCATCAGAAAGACAGCACCTCTGACAGTGCAGTGCTCCCTCAGTACTGCACTGGAATGTCAGCATACATTACGTGATTAAAATGCCCTGCCTGAAAGGAAACAGATTCAATGGTAATTTTCAAAAGAGAATTGTATAAATACTTGAACAGGAAACATTTAGAGGGCTTTGGGGCAAGCACAGGTATGATGGACAAAACGGCATTATTGGTGGGATTATATCACCCAGAAGAAATCCTGCTGGTCCCGCCTCAGTTGCCTGATGCAGGCACATGCTCAGATCTCTCTGCTCTAAGGAGAACAATCCCAGCTTCTCCAGAACTGAAGTCCCTCAGCCCCGTTACCATTCTCGTAAGTCTCCTCTGCAGCCTCTCCAAGGCCTCGACACCCTTCCTAAAGTGCGTTGCCAGGTTCAGCCACAATGCTCCAGCTGCGGCCCAACCAGTGATTAATACTTACATTAACAGTCATGTGGTGAGAGTTTGCAAGTCTATACAGTGAGCATAGTTTTCAGCAGCAAGGCGCCTGGCTTATGGATGTGTTGGAGCAGATTCAGCTGCTGAAGCAGCGAGCAGGTCTGTGGGTGCCATTTGCCATCACCTCTAACGCTGGGTGGTCTGCCCACAAAATCCTCTCTGTGCGTTTGTTTCAGATCCAGAGGTGGAGGGCTTCCAAGTTTGTCAAAAAAACAGCTGTCAGGTGCAGCTGAGGTGAAATGTGCCTGATTGTCAAATCTAAAAAAATAACATCTCTTATTATATCTGCTGCACACACAAGGAAGGGGATTAGATTAGTTAGGATTGAGGGAATTTGTGCCTTTCCCTGTGCTCACTGGAGTTCATCATAAGCAATCCCTCGGAGTCGAGGAAGACTTGCTTCCACTCTTAAAATGAGTCCTTAGGTGGCTGAATATGAGAGCCACAGACTCTGTCACGGGTGGGACAGATAGTCGTTGAGGGGAAGGACACACACACACAGCAATACTGCTCTGTTTTATTTTGGATCCAGCCTCTCCTGAAGGCGAGGTCTCATATTGTTTCTCAGGTGCCCTCAGCCCGAGTGGCCAATCTTTGCCTGTCCATTCAGCGAGCGTCAGCTATTGGGCGATGGGTAGCGCCATCACATGGGTCCTTCCTATTCAAAGGCCGCTTTCCAGCATAGGGATGGTTGGACAGCGGATAGGATTGGGCAACGTGGGTTGTTTGCTCTCCTCTCGAGCCAGGGGCACTGAAGCTTATTATTTACCCCTGATGTCATCCTGACTGAAAATGGGACAGCTCACCACAGCTCACAACATGAGCTTATTCTTTAAGTGCGCAAAAAGGATCCTGTACGGAGAAGAGGGGCCAACTAGGGGGACAAAATGGTTCCTTTTATAGCCGTGTTAGCGCCTCCGGGGGGGCGTTAATGGAAGGCAATGGATTTATCGCCCGGGCGAGGGGGGTTGATAGTGCTTCCCGGGAAATTGCCCCGGAGGTTTGGAGGAGGGGTTGCTGTCCTGGATGCGCCATGCCCGCCCCCCCCCCCCCCCCGCGATTAGCGCCCCGGGCTGGCGCACGCCCAGCGATGACGTCACCGCCGCGTGCACCGACCCCTCACCGTCCCGCGCCGACCCCTTTGTACCCTGCAGGGGAAATTGTCCCGTGGTCCGGGAGGAAGGCGGGGGCCTATATCAACGCCGGTGGACAGCCGCCGTCAGAGAACCCCCTAAAGGGGTGGCCTTCAGTTCCCCGGGCCCCCCTCGCCTTGACCGGGCTGCCATCATGCAGCCCGGCACGTCGCTTTGCGTGCTGGGCCGCTGGCCCGGTCGATTGCATCCCCGATGTCCCTGTGACCGGCGACTAAGAGGCCTGCAGAGTGCGCAGCGGCCCTCCCCTTTAAATGAAGGGGAGGGGGGGTGTTGTAGCACATTAGCGCTAGGTGGACGCTCCACCAGTGCGCTGGGCCCCTGAGCGTGCCGCTGGACTCAGCACCACACCGCTGCCCCGCGATCGCCCCTCCAAGGTAATGCAGCGCCAGAGACAGCGCCCCATTTCCGTTGAGGGGTGCACGTATTCCGCGTCGGGAATCGGGACAACCGGGCCGGGCGATAACAATCCTGGCCCCGGAAGGTTACTGCCCCCAAGGGATAATTTCGCTCCCTAGGGCTCTTTCTCTAGAAAAGAGAAGGCTGAAATGATGGCCTAGGGTTTGATGGGGTAGATGTAGAGAAAATGTTGCCATTTGAGTTGGAGACCAGAACTCGGTGTTATAAATATTAATAGTCGTAGCTATTTGTACCAGAAAATGCTCAGATAGGCTCTCCATGAGCACATGACCTGATTGCTGATTGGTCCCCTTGCAGGATAAGCCACACCCAGAAATTTCTCTGGAATGAGTAATTGAAACCGCCCAGCCCAAGTTCTGAGTGACTTTGCAAAGTGTAATTCGAGCCATTCTGACTTCAGACCCCAGACAGGAGAGAGCACCCATCCCCATCCCAGCACAAGTTCCTGACCCTCCTCCAGGCCAAGTTCATGCCCCTTCAAACTAATTTCATGCCTTCCCCGGCCGAAGTATCTTACCCCTCCAGACCAAGTTCATGCCTCCCTCTGCCGAAGTTCCCTACCCCCACCCCAGCCCAAATTCCTGACCTTATACCCCGGCCCCCCCGTCCGCCCTGCCCCGCCATAGGTGGGGCATTGTGTCTGGGTCACAGATTGTTAACAGGTTTATAGGGTATTAAGTGGGTGGGTGTCGTGACGTCCGCATTTCATCTGATCCAATGATGTCCCTTGTCACACACACGAGTTTTCCGAGAAATCGGGTGTGGGTTTACAGGGGGTTGAAAGAATGTGATCTGTCTTCCCTAAATTTCCTCTCTACCCTCTAATCCCTTCTCCCCCTCTCTATCTCCCCCCAACTCTGTCTCTCTCTCCCCAGTCTCTCTCACCCCACAGTCTCTCTCTCCCCAGTCTCTCTCTCTCTCTCACCCCACAGTATCTCTCTCTATCTCTCCCCAGAGTCCCTCTCGCACTCTTCCCCAATAGTCTCTCTCTCTCTCTCTCACCCCACAGTCTATCTCCCCACAAACACTCTCACTCTTACTCCCCCCCCACAGTATCTCCCTTTCTCCCCCAGTCTCTCTCTCTCCCCACCCCCAGTCTCTCTCTCTCTCGCCCAGTCTCTCTCTCTCGCTCTCTCCCAGTCTCTCTCTCTTCCTCCCAGTTTCCCTCTCTCTCCCCCAGTCTCTCTCTCTCCCCCCAGTCTCTCGCTCTCTTTCCCTCCCTGTCTCTCTCTCTCTATCTCCTCCCCCTCCGACAGTCTCTCTCTCTCCCCCCAGTCTCTCACTCTCTTTCTCTCTGCGTCTCTCTCGTTCTTTCCTCCCCCTCTGACAATCTCTCTCTCTCCCCCCAGTCTCTCTCCCTCTCTCCCCCCCAGTCACTCTCTTGCTCTCTCTCTCTCCTCCCTCCAGTCTCTACCTCTCTCTCTCTCTCTCTCTCCCCCCAGTCTCTCTCTCTCTCTCCCTCCCCCAGTCTCTCTCTCTCTCTCTCCCCCAGTCTCTCTCTCACTCCCCCAATCTCTCTCTCTCTCTTCCCCAGTCTCTCTCTCTTCCTCCCAGTTACCCTCTCTCTCCCCCAGTCTCTCTCTCTCCCCCCAGTCTCTCGCTCTCTTTCCCTCCCTGTCTCTCTCTCTCTATCTCCTCCCCCTCCGAGAGTCTCACTCTCTCCCCCCAGTCTCTCACTCTCTTTCTCTCTGCGTCTCTCTCGCTCTTTCCTCCCCCTCTGACAATCTCTCTCTCTCCCCCCAGTCTCTCTCCCTCTCTCCCCCCCAGTCACTCTCTTGCTCTCTCTCTCTCCTCCCTCCAATCTCTACCTCTCTCTCTCTCTCTCTCTCTCTCCCCCCAGTCTCTCTCTCTCTCTCCCCCCAGTCTCTCTCTCTCTCACCCCCTAGTCTCACACTCTCTCTCTCCCCCCTCCAGTCTCTACCTCTCCCTCTCTCACTCGCTTTCTCTTCGCCCCTAGTCTCTCTCTCTCCCAGTCTCTCTTTACCTTCCCCCCTGTTTCTCACTCTCTCTCTCCCCCTAGTCTCTCTGTCTCCTCCCCAGTCTCTCTCCCACCCCCAGTCTCTCTCTCTCTCCCCAGTCCCTCTCTCTCCCCAGTTTCTCTCTCTCTCCCCCCAGTCCCTCTCTCTCGCCAGTCTCTTTCATTCTCCCCAAAGTCTCTCTCTCTCTCTCTCCCACATAGTCTCTCTCTCTCTCCCCACCAGTCTCTCCCTCTCACTCTCCCCCAATCTGTCCCTCTCCCCCCCCCCCACCAGTCTCTCTCTCTCTCCTGCAGTCTCTCTCCCTCCTCAGTCTCTTTCTCTCTCCCCCAGTCTCTTTCTCTCCATCCCAGTCTATCTCTCCACAATCCCTCTCTGTAGTCTCTCTCTCTCTCCCCCCAGTCCCTCTCTCCCCCAGTCTCTCTCTCACCCCCCCTCCGTGTCACTCTCCCCACCTCAGTCTCACCCCTCCAGTCTCTATTTCTTTATCCCCCCATCCCTCTCTCTCCCCAATCTCTCTCTCTCTCCCCAATCTTTCTCTTTCTCTCCCCCAATTTCTCTCTCTCCCATGCCAGTATGTCTCCCTCTCTCCCCCCAGTCTCTCTCTCTCTCTCCCCAGTCTCTCTCTCCCCCCAGTCTCTCTCTCTCTCCCCAATCTCTCTCTCTCCCCCCCCCCCGCAGTCTCTCTACTCCCCCACCAGTCATTCTCTCTCTCTCCCCCCCCCAGTCTCTCTCTCTCTCCCCCATTCTCTCTCTCTCTCTCTCTTCCCCCCAGGCTCTCTTTCCACACAGCCCCAGCAGTCTCTCTCTCTCCCCCCATTCCCTTTCTCCCACAGTCTCTCTCTCTCTCCCCAATCTCTCTCTCTCCCCAACCTCTCTCTTTCTCCCACCCAGTCTCTCTCTCTCTCTCTCCCCCAGTATCACTCTCTCTCTTCCCGTCAGTCTTTCTCTCTCTCTCTCTCTCTCTCTTCCCCCCCCAGTCTCTCTCTCTCCCTCCCCAGTCTCTCTCTCTCTCTCTCCCCCAGTCTCTCCCTCTCCCTCCCCAGTCCCTCTCTCTCTCTCTCCACCCCAGTCTCTCTCTCTCCCTCCCCAGTCTCTCTCTCTCTCTCTCTCCCCTAGTCTCTCTCTCTCCCTCATAGAAACATAGAAACATAGAAACATAGAAAATAGGTGCAGGAGCAGGCCATTCAGCCCTTCTAGCCTGCACCTCCATTCAATAAGTTCATGGCTGAACATGAAACTTCAGTACCCCCTTCCTGCTTTCTCGCCATAACCCTTGATCCCCCGAGTAGTAAGGACTTCATCTAACTCCCTTTTGAATATATTTAGTGAATTGGTCTCAACTACTTTCTGTGGTAGAGAATTCCACAGGTTCACCACTCTCTGGGTGAAGAAGTTTCTCCTCATCTCGGTCCTAAATGGCTTACCCCTTATCCTCAGACTATGACCCCTGGTTCTGGACTTCCCCAACATTGGGAACATTCTTCCTGCATCTAACCTGTCTAAACCCGTCAGAATTTTAAACGTTTCCATGAGGTCCCCTCTCATTCTTCTGAACTCCAGTGAATACAAGCCCAGTTGATCCAGTTTTTCTTGATAGGTCAGTCCCGCCATCCCGGGAATCAGTCTGGTGAATCTTCGCTGCACTCCCTCAATAGCAAGAATGTCCTTCCTCAAGTTAGGAGACCAAAACTGTACACAATACTCCAGGTGTGGCCTCACCAAGGCCCTGTACAACTGTAGCAACACCTCCCTGCCCCTGTATTCAAATCCCCTCGCTATGAAGGCCAACATGCCATTTGCTTTCTTAACCGCCTGCTGTACCTGCATGCTAACCTTCAATGACTGATGTACCATGACACCCAGGTCTCGTTGCACCTTCCCTTTTCCTAATCTGTCACCATTCAGATAATAGTCTGTCTCTCTGTTTTTACCACCAAAGTGGATAAGCTCACATTTATCCACATTATACTTCATCTGCCATGCATTTGCCCACTCACCTAACCTATCCAAGTCACTCTGCAGCCTCATAGCATCCTCCTCGCAGCTCACACTGCCACCCAACTTAGTGTCATCTGCAAATTTGGAGATACTGCATTTAATCCCCTCGTCTAAATCATTAATGTACAATGTAAACAGCTGGGGCCCCAGCACAGAACCTTGCGGTACCCCACTAGTCACTGCCTGCCATTCTGAAAAGTACCCGTTTACTCCTACTCTTTGCTTCCTGTCTGACAACCAGTTCTCAATCCACGTCAGCACACTACCCCCAATCCCATTTTCTTTAACTTTACATCAATCTCTTGTGTGGGACCTTGTCGAAAGCCTTCTGAAAGTCCAAATATACCACATCAACTGGTTCTCCTTTGTCCACTTTACTGGAAACATCCTCAAAAAATTCCAGAAGATTTGTCAAGCATGATTTCCCTTTCACAAATCCATGCTGACTTGGACCTATCATGTCACCATTTTCCAAATGCGCTGCTATGACATCCTTAATAATTGATTCCATCATTTTACCCACTACTGAGGTCAGGCTGACCGGTCTATAATTCCCTGTTTTCACTCTCCCTCCTTTTTTAAAAAGTGGGGTTACATTGGCTACCCTCCACTCCATAGGAACTGATCCAGAGTCAATGGAATGTTGGAAAATGACTGTCAATGCATCCGCTATTTCCAAGGCCACCTCCTTAAGTACTCTGGGATGCAGTCCATCAGGCCCTGGGGATTTATCGGCCTTCAATCCCATCAATTTCCCCAACACAATTTCCCGACTAATAAAGATTTCCCTCAGTTCCCCCTCCTTACTAGACCCTCTGACCCCTTTTATATCCAGAAGGTTGTTTGTATCCTCCTTAGTGAATACCGAACATAGAAACATAGAAACATAGAAAATAGGTGCAGGAGCAGGCCATTCAGCCCTTCTAGCCTGCACCGCCATTCAATGAGTTCATGGCTGAACATGAAACTTCAGTACCCCCTTCCTGCTTTCTCGCCATAACCCTTGATCCCCCGAGTAGTAAGGACTTCATCTAACTCCCTTTTGAATATATTTAGTGAATTGGCCTCAACTACTTTCTGTGGTAGAGAATTCCACAGGTTCACCACTCTCTGGGTGAAGAAGTTTCTCCTCATCTCGGTCCTAAATGGCTTACCCCTTATCCTCAGACTGTGACCCCTGGTTCTGGACTTCCCCAACATTGGGAACATTCTTTCTGCATCTAACCTGTCTAAACCCGTCAGAATTTTAAACGTTTCTATGAGGTCCCCTCTCATTCTTCTGAACTCCAGTGAATACAAGCCCAGTTGATCCAATCTTTCTTGATAGGTCAGTCCCGCCATCCCGGGAATCAGTCTGGTGAACCTTCGCTGCACTCCCTCAATAGCAAGAATGTCCTTCCTCAAGTTAGGAGACCAAAACTGTACACAATACTCCAGGTGTGGCCTCACCAAGGCCCTGTACAACTGTAGCAACACCTCCCTGACCCTGTATTCAAATCCCCTCGCTATGAAGGCCAACATGCCATTTGCTTTCTTAACCGCCTGCTGTACCTGCATGCTAACCTTCAATGACTGATGTACCATGACACCCAGGTCTCGTTGCACCTTCCCTTTTCCTAATCTGTCACCATTCAGATAATAGTCTGTCTCTCTGTTTTTACCACCAAAGTGGATAACCTCACATTTATCCACATTATACTTCATCTGCCATGCATTTGCCCACTCACCTAACCTATCCAAGTCACTCTGCAGCCTAATAGCATCCTCCTCGCAGCTCACACTGCCACCCAACTTAGTATCATCCGCAAATTTGGAGATACTGCATTTAATCCCCTCGTCTAAATCATTAATGTACAATGTAAACAGCTGGGGCCCCAGCACAGAACCTTGCGGCACTCCACTAGTCACTGCCTGCCATTCTGAAAAGTACCCGTTTACTCCTACTCTTTGCTTCCTGTCTGACAACCAGTTCTCAATCCACAACCAGTTCTCAATCCTTGTTCAATTGGTCTGCCATTTCTTTGTTCCCCGTTATGACTTCCCCTGATTCTGACAGCAGGAGACCTACGTTTGTCTTTACTAACCTTTTTCTCTTTACATACCTATAGAAACTTTTGCAATCCGCCTTAATGTTCCCTGCAAGCTTCTTCTCGTACTCCATTTTCCCTGCCCTAATCAAACCCGCTTTCCTCCTCTGCTGAGTTCTAAATTTCTCCCAGTCCCCAGGTTCGTTGCTATTTCTGGCCAATTTGTATGCCACTTCCTTGGCTTTAATACTATCCCTGATTTCCCTTGATAGCCACGGTTGAGCCACCTTCCCTTTTTTATTTTTACGCCAGACAGGAATGTACAATTGTTGTAATTCATCCATGCGGTCTCTAAATGTCTGCCATTGCCCATCCACAGTCAACCCCCTAAGTATCATTCGCCAATCTATCCTAGCCAATTCACGCCTCATACCTTCAAAGTTACCCTTCTTTAAGTTCTGGACCATGGTCTCTGAATTTACTGTTTCATTCTCCATCCTAATGCAGAATTCCACCATATTATGGTCACTCTTCCCCAAGGGGCCTCGCACAATGAGATTGCTAATTAATCCTCTCTCATTACACAACACCCAGTCTAAGATGGCCTCCCCCCTAGTTGGTTCCTCAACCTATTGGTCGAGAAAACCATCCCTTATGCACTCCAGGAAATCCTCCTCCACCGTATTGCTTCCAGTTTGGCTAGCCCAATCTATGTGCATATTAAAGTCACCCATTATAACTGCTACACCTTTATTGCACGCACCCCTAATTTCCTGTTTGATGCCCTCCCCAACATCCCTATTACTGTTTGGACGTCTGTACACAACTCCTACTAACGTTTTTTGCCCTTTGGTGTTCTGCAGCTCTACCCATATAGATTCCTCATCATCCAAGCTAATGTCTTTCCTAACTATTGCATTAATCTCCTCTTTAACCAGCAATGCTACCCCACCTCCTTTTCCTTTTATTCTATCCTTCCTGAATGTTGAATACCCCTGAATGTTGAGTTCCCAGCCCTGATCATCCTGGAGCCACGTCTCCGTAATCCCAATCACATCATATTTGTTAACATCTATTTGCACAGTTAATTCATCCACCTTATTGCGGATACTCCTTGCATTAAGACACAAAGCCTTCAGGCTTGTTTTTTTAACACCCTTTGTCCTTTTAGAATTTTGCTGTACAGTGGCCCTTTTTGTTCTTTGCCTTTGGTTTCTCTGCCCTCCACCTTTCCTCATCTCCTTTCTGACTTTTGCTTTTGCCTCCTTTTTGTTTCCCTCTGTCTCCCTGCATTGGTTCCCATCCCCCTGTAATATTCGTTTAAATCCTTCCCAACAGCACTAGCAAACACTCCCCCTAGGACATTGGTTCCGGTCCTGCCCAGATGCAGACCGTCCGGTTTGTACTGGTCCCACCTCCCCCAGAACCGGTCCCAATGCCCCTGGAATTTGAATCCCTCCCTGCTTCACCACTGCTCAAGCCACGTATTCATCTGTGCTATCCTGCGATTCCTACTCTGACTATCACGTGGCACTGGTAGCAATCCCGAGATTACTACTTTTGAGGTCCTACTTTTTAATTTAGCTCCTAGCTCCTTAAATTCGTTTCGTAGGACCTCATCCCTTTTTTTACCTATGTCGTTGGTACCAATGTGCACCACGACAACTGGCTGTTCGCCCTCCCATTTCAGAATGTCCTGCACCCGCTCCGAGACATCCTTGACCCTTGCACCAGGGAGGCAACATACCATCCTGGAGTCTCGGTCGCGGCCGCAGAAACACCTATCTATTCCCCTCACCATTGAATCCCCTATCACTATTGCTCTCCCACTCTTTTTCTTGCCCTCCTGTGCAGCAGAGCCAGCCACGGTGCCATGAACTTGGCTGCTGCTGCCCTCCCCTGATGAGTCATTCCCCTCAACAGTACTCAAAGCAGTGTATCTGTTTTGCAGGGGGATGACCACAGGGGATCCCTGCACTATCTTCCTTGCACTGCTCTTCCTGCTGGTCTTCCATTCCCTATCTGGCTGTGGACCCTTTCCCTGCGGTAAGACCAACTCACTCCACGTGATACTCACGTCATTCTCAGCATCGTGGATGCTCCAGAGTGAATCCACCCTCAGCTCCAATTCCGTAACGCGGTCCGTCAGGAGCTTGAGGTGGATACACTTCCCGCACACGCAGTCGTCAGGGACACCGGAAGCGTCCCTGAGTTCCCACATGGTACAGAAGGAGCATAACACCCAACTGAGCTCTCCTGCCATGACTGAACCCTTAGATACACTTAAATTGGCAACAACAATGTTAAAAGTTACTGACTAATATAAGAAGAAAACGAAAAACTACTCACCAATCACCAGCCAATCACTTACCCCCTGGGCTGTGACGTCACCTTTGTTTCTTTCTTTGCCTTCTCCCTGTAGCTCTATCTCTATCTCTCCCCACAGTCTATCTCTCTATCTCTCCCCACAGTCTCTCTCTATCTCTCACCCCCAGTCTCTCTCTCGCTCTCCCCCCCAGTTTCTCTCTCTCTCTCTTTCTATATACCCCAGTCTCTCTGACCCTCCAGTCTCTCTCTCTTCTCCCCACCCTGCAGTTTCTCTCTCTCTCCCAGTCTCTCTCTTCCCCCAGTCTCTCTTTCCCCCAGTCTCTCTCTCTCCACCCCCAGACTCTCTCTCTCTCTCTCTTTCTCCCCCCAGTCTCCAACGCCACCTCCTCTCAGTCTCTCTCTCTCTCCCCCAGTCCCTCTCTCTCCCCAGCATCTCTCTCTCTCTCCCCCCCCCCCAGTTTCTTGCTCTCTCTCCCCAGTCTCTCTCTCTCCCCCAGTCTCTCTCTCTCTCCCCAGTCTCTCTCTCTCTCTCCCCCCCCCAGTTTCTCTCTCTCTCTCCCCCCAGCATCTCTCTCTCTCTACCAACAGTTTCACTCCCTCTTCCTCCCAGTCTCTCTCTCTTCCTCCAAGTCCCTTTTCTTGCCCCCGTCTCTCTCTTTCCCCCCGTCTCTTTCTCTCTCCCACCCAGTCTCTCTTTCTCTTTCCTCCCTAGACACTCTATCTCTCTATCTCTCCCCACAGTCTCTCTCTATCTCTCACCCCCAGTCTCTCTCTCCCTCTCCCTCCCAGTTTCTCTCTCTCTCTCTCCCACCCCCGGTCTCTCTGTCTCTCTCCCCCAATCTCTCTCTCTCCCCCTCCCCCACAGTCGCTCTCTCTCTCCCCCAGTCTCTCTCTCTCTCTCTTCCCCCGTCTCTCCCACCACCCCAGTCTCTCTCTCTCTCCCCAAGTCCCTCTATCTCTCCCCAATCTCCCTCTCTCACCTCCAGTCTCTCTCTCTCTCTCCCTCCCCCAGTCTCTCTCTCTCTCTCTCTCTCTCCCCAGTCCTTCTCTTTCTCCCAGTCTCTCTCTCTCCCTCCCCAGTTTCTCTCTCTCTCCACCCCCCAGTTTCTCGCTCTCTCTCTCTCCCCCCCCAATTTCTCTCTCTCCTCCCCCGCCCCAGTCTCTCTCTCTCCCCCGTCCCTCTCTCTGCCCCCAGTCTCTCTCTCTCTCCCCCCAGTCCCTCTCTCTCACCTCAGTCTCTTTCTCTCTCTCCCAGTCTCACTCCCTCTCTCCCAATCTGTCTCACTCTCTCCCCCAGTCTCTCTCTCTCTTCCTCCGTCTCTATCTCTCTCTCCCTCCCAGTCCCTTTCTCTCTCCAGTTTCTCTCTCTCTCTCCTCAGTTCTCTCTCTCCCCCCAGTCCCTCTCTCTCACCTCAGTCTCTTTCTCTCTCTCCCAGTCTCACTCCCTCTCTCCCAATCTGTCTCACTCTCTCCCCCAGTCTCTCTCTCTCTTCCTCCGTCTCTATCTCTCTCTCCCTCCCAGTCCCTTTCTCTCTCCCCCAGGCTCTCTTCTCCCCCAGTCTCTCTCTCTCTCCCCCCAGTCCCTCTCTTGCCCCCAGTCTCTCTCTCTCTCTCCCCCCAGTCATTCTCTCTCTCCCCAGTCTCTCTCTCTCACCCCCAATCTCTCTCTCTCTCCCTCCCCCAGTCACTCTCTCTCTCCCCAGTCTCTCTCTCTCCTCTCCAGTCTCTCTCCCCCCCCAGTCTCTCTCTCTCTCTCTCCCCCCAGTCCCTCTCTCTCCCCAGTTTCTCTCTCTCTCCCCAGTTGTCTCTCTCCCCCCAGTCTGTCTCACTCTCTCCCCCTGTCTCTCTCTCTCTCTCCCTCAATTTCTCTCTCTCTCTCCTTCCCAGTCTCTCTCTCTCTCCCTCCCTCCAAGTCTCTCTCTCTTTCCCCCCAGTCTCTCTCCCTCTCTCTCCCCCTAGTCTGTCTCACTCTCTCCCCCTAGTCTCTCTCTCTCTCTCTCTCCCCCCAGTCTCTCTCTCTCTCTCTCTCTCTCTCTCATGGTCTCTCGTTCTCTCTTCCCCCAGTTTCTGTCTCTCTCCCACCTCCGATGTTTTCTTTCCCACAGGAGGCCAAGAAAATGTTCCAAATAATCAACAAATGAAAAGCAGCTGAAGTGACAGCGGACAGCTCCACACGGCTCCTGGCCCCACTTCCAACTTCGGCCATTCTCGTATGTCGCACTGAGCATGTGCGACCGAATCGAACAACCATGCTAAAAAGGGAGCGGAGTCCATTGTACACACATGCAGAAGGACACAGAAAAACTTAGTACAAATAGTCACTCTGAATATTAATCCAATCAGGAATTCAGGAGAAGCTTCTTTACTCAGAGAGTGGTTAGAATGTGTAACTCGCTTTCATAAAGAGTGGTTGAGGCGAATAGCAGCGATTCCTTTAAGGGGAAGCCTGATAAGCACATAAGGGAGAAAGGAATAGAAAGATATGCTGAAAGAGCTAGATGAAGAAGGGTGGGAAGAGGTTCATGTAGTGCATAAACACTGGCCACCAAGCTCATGGCCTACAGGGTTGTAGTAATACCCACCCTCCTGTATGGATCTGAGGCATGGACCATGTATAGAAGGCACCTCAAGTCACTGGAGATATATCATCAACGATATCTCTGCAAGATCCTGCAAATCCCCTGGGAGGACAGGCACACCAATATCAGCGTCCTCGGCCAGGTTAACATCCCCAGTATTGAAGCACTGACCACACTCGTTCAGCTTCGCTGGGCAGGCCACATAGTTTGCATGCCAGATACGAGACTCCCTAAGCAAATGCTTTATGCGGAGCTCCTTCATGGATAAACGAGCCAAAGGTGGGCAGTGGAAGCGTTACAAAGACACCCTCAAAGCCTCCCTGGTAAAGTGCGACATCACCACTGTCACCTGGGAGACCCTGGCTGAAGACCACCCGAGGTGGAGAAAGTGCATCCAGGAGGGCGTGGAGCTCTTCGAGTCCCAACGCAAAGAACGTGAAGAGGTCAAGCGCAGACAGCGGAAGGAGCACGCGGCAAACCAGCCCCTTCCCTCGACGAATGTCTGTCCCACCTGTGACAGGGTCTATGCTCTTGTATTGGACTGTTCAGCCATCAAAGAACTCACTTTGGGAGTGGAAGCAAGTCTTCCTCGATTCCGAGGGACTGCCTATGATGATGAAACACTGGCATAGACAGGAATGTCCCATTTCTGTGCTGTATTTTCTATGTAATTCTATGTAAGAGAGGCCATTCAGGGCCTTTGTTACCTCTAGACGTGACAATTCCAACGCACTGCTGGCTGGCCTCCCATTCATCCATCACCTCTGTGCTCGCTGATCTACATTGGCTCCTGATTAAGCAACACCTTAATTTTAAAATTCTCATCCTTGTTTTCAAATCCCTCCATGGCCTCACCCCTCCCTATCTCTGTAATCTTCTCCAGCCCCACAACCCCCCCGAGATATCTGCGCTCCTCTAATTCTGCCCTGTGATGTATGCACCTGTGAGGATGCTCACAGGTTTATAGAGCTGTTGAGTTGGGAGTGGCTCAGCCAGTCACGTGATGTTCACTAGACTCAATAAAACCCCAATCAGTTGGGTTTAGGGTATCCACGATAAGGTATGCCAGGCACAGAAAACTGCACCGATGCTCTCAGTAGGCTGCCATTGCCCACCACGGGGGCACAGCCCGCAGATCGAGTCATAGTTATGGAAGCATTTGAGAGTGAGCAATCACCCATCACTGCCTGGCAGATCAAAACCTGGACAAGCCAGGACCCTTATTATCTCTAGTCAAAAGCTGTGTGCTTCATGGGAGCTGGTCCAGTGTCCCAGTGGAAATGCAGGAAGAGATAAAGCCGTTCCAGTGGCGCAAAGATGAAATGTCTATACAGCCAGACTGTCTTCTATGGGGCAATCGAGTAATGGCCCCCAAGAAGGACAGAGACACCTTCATCAATGACCTCCAAAGTACCTACCCAGGCATCGTAATGATGAAAGCGATAGCCAGATCCCACATGTGATGGCCGGTATCAATGCGGACTGAGAGTCCTGCGTTCACAGATGTAATTCATGCTCGCAGTTAAGCAATGAACCCAGGGAGGCGCCGCTAAGTTTATGGTCTTGGCCCTCCAAACCATGATCTAGTGTACACGTCGACTATGCAGGCCCGTTCTTGGGTAAAATGTTCCTCGTGGTTGTAGACGCATACTCCAAGTGGATTGAATGTGAGATAATGTCAGCTAGCACGTCCGCTGCCACTACGGAAAGCCTGCGGGCCATGTTTGCCACACACGGCCTACCCGATGTCCTGGTGGCCGATAACAGGCCATGTTTTACCAGTGCTGAGTTCAAAGAATTCATGACCCGTAACGGGATCAAACCTGTCACATCTGCCCTGTTTAAAGCAGCGTCCAATGGTCAGGCAGGGAGAGCAGTGCAAACCATCAAGCAAGGCTTGAAGAAGTTAACCGAAGGCTCACTACAGACTCGCCTATCCCGAGTCCTGCTTAGCCACCGCACGAGACCCCACTCACTCACTGGGATCCCACCTGCTGACCTGCTTATGAAAAGAACACTTAAGACAAGGCTCTCATTAGTTCACCCTGATCTACATGAACAAGTAGAGAGTAGGCAGCCTCAACAAAGTGCATACCATGATAGCGCAAATGTGTCACGCGAGATTGAAATCAATGATCCTGTATTTGTATTAAATTATGGACAAGGTCCCAAGTGGCTTCCCGACACTGTCGTGGCCAAAGAGGGGAGCAGGGTGTTTCGGGTCAAACTTTCAAATGGACTCATTCACCAGAAAACCTTGGACCAAAGCAAACTCAGATTCACGGACTATCCTGAGCAACCCACCTTGGACCCTATCTTTTTTGATCCCCCAACACACACACCAGTGGCAATCAACACCACAGTTGACCACGAAGCAGAACCCATCATCCACAGCAGCCCTGCAGGGCCCAACACACCAGGCAGCCCAGCAAGGCCAGCTGCACAGCAGCCCAGCGAGGGCCCAACAAATGATTCAACAACACCAGCTTTCACACCGAGACGATCAACCAGGACAAGAAGGCCCCAGTTCGACTCACATTGTAAATAGTTACACTATTGATTTTGTGGGGGAGTGTTGTTATATATGTAAACTTGTATTTACTCCGTACAGCCACCAGAGGGCTCATCCACTGGAGTCCCAAGGGATCCCATAATCCCTTGGGAGCACAGGTATTTAAGGAGGCTTCACAGATTGGAGAGTCACTCTGGAGACCTGCAATAAAAGACTAAGGTCACACTTTACTTTAAGCTCACGGTGTTCAGTCTGACTCTTTCTCCATACACAAGGATCTTGCGGAGACATCGTTGGTGGTATTTCTCCAGCGACTTGAGGTGTCTACTGTACATGGTCCATGATTCTGAGCCATACAGGAGGGTGGGTATTACTACAGCCCTGTGAACCATGAGCTTGGTGGCAGATTTGAGGGCATGAGGCTAGATTTTCCACTTTTGCGCTTATCATCCAAAAATGGGCATTATTTTCAGTGTGGGCGGTAAAAATAGTTTTTCAATTTGTTGGCTTCTCGCCCATTCTCAAAGCACCTAGTATCCATTTTTTTAAATGGGTGTTACCGCGAGCGATATGAAATGGGCGGAAGCGTTACATCTCGCTAACCTTCTGTCGTCAAGTGTCGTCGTCCTTAGCAACAGCTTGGCAATGCTCGATTCCCGCGATTCAGGCGGTCATGGGTCCTCATGACAGGCGCAGAAGAGGAGACAGAGAGAGATGGAGCTCAGAGGAACTGAAGGCATGTCTGGATGTGGTGTGGCTGCTTTGGGAGCTAGGGGGGAGACTTTGGAGCTTTACAGCAAGTAGGGAAACAAAAACGAGCAATTACCAGCCACATACTTGCCCGAATTTGGCCTATAATGGAGGGAGAGAAAGAGGCATCACAGCACGCTGTGGAGACTGACGCTGGAGAGAGCAGTGAGGTGGGAGAGGAGCACATTGGAGGGTGCAAAAGAGCCAGGAGGTTCTCGGACGAGGTAAAAGCCTCCCTTCTACAGGAGGTCGAGACACGCTGCGGTGATTTGACACAGGGAGGTCGTGGGAAGCCCATCCCAAAGGCTTACCAGAGGATATGGACCGAGACAGCAGAGATGGTCTCATCGGCGACCAATACCGCAAACGATGGAATGACCTTGTGGGATCTGCAAGAGTAAGTATTACATTGATTTATATGTACTTATGTATTTATATAATTTGATTTGTAACAGTCATGAGTGACTATCATCAGATTTGAGGTCTTTCACTTTTACCTGGAATGTTTGACTGAAAGCCTGCAGTCACAGTGTACATCTTTAGGTAAAGAATGATAATTTTCATAATAATCATGATTATATCTGTCGGTTATATGTTGCATCAGTCTCTGTGACAGTACCTAGCAATGATATCACGCAATTATCTCATGCCATGTTGTCCTGCCACCTTTTACAGAAGAAGTTATCGATGATGAGGTCCGTGCAGAGGCGAACGGGTGGGGGGGTCACCAGTCCCCAGAGACATCACGGACAGCCACGGATGCATCTGCAGACCCTGAAGTGATGCCTCGTGAGTAAAGCTTACACCATTGCGTGATGTAAAGTCAATAGATGCCACACCCACTCATATCCGAACAATCATACATGATAGATGATTTCTAAAATTGTCATTGAAATAATACTGGCCTAATGAAAATCATTGGATTGCAAATGTGCTGATGGTCATGAAATGTGATGTCTGTGATGATTTTGAGAGCGGTGGTGCTTTTGCCGCGCATTTGCTGTGTGTAGACCAAAGGGTGGGGTCGCCGTGCCCGACTCTCCGGACAATCCTACATCTGCTGAAGAGCTCCGATTCGCGCCCATCAATCTGCTGGGTCTGTTATCCACGGATGAGAGCGCGGACTTCGAGGAACTTGAATCGCCACGCTCCAGAAGCCATTCCACCTCAACACCATCTAGTGGTCCTCCGGTCATTCCCACCTCCACTCTGGAGGTACCGGCCCCAAGCACCTCACCACAGGCACCCGATTTGTCTCCAAGATGGCGCCGACCCCGCTGAGGCCTCATGGATGTGGCAGGTCTGGTCTATGAGCGCCACATGAGAGCGGAGAGATGGTACAGTTGTCCTGGAGGACTGTAGACATTGGTGACCAGTTCACTGAAGCATTGGGTGGCATATCCCGACAGCTGGCCACCATGACTGAGTACATTCCGTGGATGGCAGAGGCCTTGGATGCAATAGCCAGGAACACTGGCATAGGCCTCGCAGTGGTCCCAAAGCGCGGCACTCCACCCCTAGGTTCCCCACCACCACTAAGAACGACAGATGAGAGCAAGGACCAAGATCCTGCTTCTGCATCAGAGAATGTTGCCCCCTCAGCACGCCCCGCTCCCATACCCATCCAACCAACACATCTGCGTTCATCCCCCACAATGAGGCACCACCTGAGGAATTCCTCGGCCAGGCGCCATGGAGTGAGGGGGGGAAGGGGTAGAGGTGGGGAAAAGAAGAGGAGTTGGGAAGGAAGGTGAGGTGCATGTGCGCAGGTGATGGCTGTGTTATATCTCCATCTGGGTGTATGCAATTTGTTGTAATGTATGGGGGCTGGGGACCACACTCCTGCTTTGTCTTTGTATTCTGTGTTGCTGGACATGTTGAACAATTGATTGACGTCAATGATGGAAAAAGTGAGGTGTAGGCGGGGTTTGGGTGTTGTTGGCTGTGATACTTATGATTTTAGACCAATGTTGGTATAAAATTTTTGTTATTGAACATAACCTTGTTGCGCATTGTCTCTGATAGCTAGACCGTTACACACTGATGATTCGTTAACATGAAAGGGTTAAATAAAACTTAACTTCAATCAACATAAACTTTAACTGGCACCAAGCTGATGGGCACCATTGATGTCTGAGCTGCACACACACAGCTGTGAGTCAGAATTGTCACTCACATCAACGTTCTTTCAGGCAAATCGTTCAGATATCAGATTCTCACGTAAGAGTCTTGCAGCTATAGAAACATAGAAATAGGTGCAGGAGTAGGCCATTCGGCCCTTCGAGCCTGCAACGCCATTCAATGAGTTAATGGCTGAACATGCAACTTCAGTACCCCATTCCTGCTTTCTCGCCATATCCCTTGATTCCCCCTAGTAGTAAGGACTACATCTAATTCCTTTTTGAATATATTTAGTGAATTGGCCTCAACAACTTTCTGTGGAAGAGAATTCCACAGGTTCACCACTCTCTGGGTGAAGAAGTTTCTCCTCATCTCAGTCCTAAATGGCTGACCCCTTATCCTTAGACTGTGACCCCTGGTTCTGGACTTCCCCAACATTGGGAACATTCTTCCTGCATCTAACCTGCCTAAACCCTTCAGAATTTTAAACGTTTCGATGAGATCCCCTCTCATTCTTCTGAACTCCAGTGAATACAAGCCCAGTTGATCCAGTCTTTCTTGATATGTCAGTCCCGCCATCCCGGGAATCAGTCTGGTGAACCTTCGCTGCACTCCCTCAATAGCAAGAATGTCCCTCCTCAAGTTAGGAGACCAAAACTGTACACAATACTCCAGGTGTGGCCTCACCAAGGCCCTGTACAACTGTAGTAACACCTCCCTGCCCCTGTACTCAAATCCCCTCGCTATGAAGGCCAACATGCCATTTGCTTTCTTAACCGCCTGCTGTACCTGCATGCCAACCTTCAATGACTGATGTACCATGACACCCAGGTCTCGTTGCACCTCCCCTTTTCCTAATCTGTCACCATTCAGATAATAGTCTGTCTCTCTGTTTTAACCACCAAAGTGGATAACCTCACATTTATCCACATTATACTTAATCTGCCACGCATTTGCCCCATTCACCTAACCTATCCAAATCACTCTGCAGCCTAATAGCATCCTCCTCGCAGCTCACACTGCCACCCAACTTAGTGTCATCCTTAAATTTGGAGATACGACATTTAATCCCCTCGTCTAAATCATTAATGTACAATGTAAACAGCTGGGGCCCCAGCACAGAATCTTGCGGTACCCCACTAGTCACTGCCTGCCATTCTGAAAAGTACCCATTTACTCCTACTCTTTGCTTCCTGTCTGCCAACCAGTTCTCAATCCATGTCAGTACACTACCCCCAATCCCATGTGCTTTAACTTTGCACATTAATCTCTTGTGTGGAACCTTGTCGAAAGCCTTCTGAAAGTCCAAATACACCACATCAACTGGTTCTCCCTTGTCCACTCTACTGGAAACATCCTCAAAAAGCTCCAGAAGATTTGTCAAGCATGATTTCCCTTTCACAAATCCATGCTGACTTGGACCTATCATGTCACCTCTTTCCAAATGCGCTGCTGTGACATCCTTAATAATTGATTCCAACATTTTCCCCACTACTGATGTCAGGCTAACCGGTCGATAATTATCCGTTTTCTCTCTCCCTCCTTTTTTAAAAAGTGGTGTTACATTAGCTACCCTCCAGTCCATAGAAACTGATCCAGAGTCGATAGACTGTTGGAAAATGATCACCAATGCATCCACTATTTCTAGGGCCACTTCCTTAAGTACTCTGGGATGCAGACTATCAGGCCCTGGGGATTTATCGGCCTTCAATCCCATCAATTTCCCCAACACAATTTCCTGACTAATAAGGATTTCCCTCAGTTCCTCCTTCTTACTCGACCCTCTGACCCCTTTTATATCCGGAAGGTTGTTTGTGTCCTCCTTAGTGAATACCGAACCAAAGTACTTGTTCAATTGGTCTGCCATTTCTTTGTTCCCCGTTATGACTTCCCCTGATTCTGGCTGCAGGGGACCTACATTTGTCTTTACTAACCTTTTTATCTTTACATATCTACAGAAGCTGTTGCAGTCCGTCTTAATGTTCCCTGCAAGCTTCCTCTCATACTCTATTTTCCCTGCCATAATCAAACCCTTTGTCCTCCTCTGCTGAGTTCTAAATTTCTCCCAGTCCCCGGGTTCACTGCTATTTCTGGCCAATTTGTATGCCACTGCCTTGGCTTTAATAATATCCCTGATTTCCCTTGATAGCCACGGTTGAGCCACCTTCCCTTTTTTATTTTTACGCCAGACAGGGCTGTACTATTGTTGTAGTTAATCCATGCGGTCTCTAAATGTCTGCCATTGCCCATCCACTGTCAACCCCTTAAGTATCATTCGCCAATCTATCCTAGCTATGTAGCTATCACGGGCTCTTTCCTGCGTTCTGGAGGGGGTCATGGGCATGGTTGCATAGCATGATTGTCTGGCCCTAGGTCAGCGTCCAGCCCCTCATCGTCCTCTTCCTCTCTCTCCTGAGGTGGAGCATCAATGCCTTCTGCCAATTCTTGGCCCCTCCTGATAGCTTGATGCTGCACAACCTGGCTAACGGCCACGAATTTACCTACTCACTCCGGGTTGTATTGTAGCTTCCCTCCTGAGAGGTCCAAACATCTGAAGCACTGCTTAAGCACAGTTATTGTTTTCTGGACCACATTGCGTGTGTCTCTGTGGCTCCGGTTGTATCGCTTCTCAGCCTCCGTGTGGGTGTCACGCAAGGGGGTTCATCAGCCAGGCCATATCGGTTATCATCAAGCATCCAGCATTGTCCTTGTGGCTGACTCTTAAAGATGTCAGAGACAGCGCTCTCACAAAGGATGTGAGCCTCATCGAAGGTACCCGGACATTTGACATTCACTGCCAGTATGATCTTGTTGTGGTCGACAACTAGTTGGACCTTCAGGGAGTGAAATCCTTATCTGTTACAAAAAAGTTCTGGGTCCTGAGAAAGTGCCCGCATGGTGATGTGAGTGCACTGTATAGCTCCCTGCACACTGGGGAACTTAGCAATGTGGTAAAATGCTCCCGCCCTATCAGTTTGAGCCTCCGTGGTCATGGGGAAGCTGATAAAGTCCATCCTTCTCGCGTACAGGGCCTCCGTGACCTGTCTAATGCAGCAATGGGTGGCATGGTGAGACAGAGGGCAAATCTCGACTGCGGAGGCCCAAAAGGAACCGGACGCGTAGAAAGACAGTGCCGTGGTGAACTTGACCTCGACCGACACTGATGTTATGATGGCAGGCTGCATATGTGGCCTGATGTGCTCACATATTTCATTGATTACCACCTTATGGAAGCGCAGTCTCCGAAGGCAGGTGTGCTCGGACGGGTCGAGGTAAGACCTCTTTTCCTTGTACGTGGTGGGTGTGTATGGTCTGGCTCTCCTCCTCAATCTTGCACGTTTTAAATTGGGGACATAATGATGTGCATCACACATTGAGCCATCTGCACTCTGCAGCATCTGCGTATTAATCGATGCAGGCTGAGAAATGGCTGGCCCCATTGCAATGAAAGTATAATAGCGATTGATCAGAAGCAATAATTTCTTCACTAAAATATACGTAGAGTAAACCCCCAATTGTCCAGAGTCAGAAAATATGTCTGTTGAGATGGTCACTTCACCTGAGAAGAACTCCAGAGTCAATGCAAGCTCCCCCGAAGTTGAAGCAGCCTTTTGAATGAAGCGACCTGCAATTTTAAAAATGCCAGCCACACCGCTGGCATTCGTTCAGGACGGCTCCACTTTTTCTGGGCGTTTTTTTGGGCGAGTGATATTGTGGGCGATATATGTGCGAGGTGGTGAAAGTGATCTCCTGGACGTTAGTTTCACCAAATGTGCTCTTTACGACAAAAAAAAGTGGGCAGGCGGTATTATTGAATCTCGGCGTTAATTCCTTGCGGAAAGTAACACTGGGCGATATTATGGGCGTTGATTTCGCGCATTCTGATGATTCCGCCCAAAAATAGTGAGTGGGTGGTAATATTTTTTCCCGGCGTTAAGCACATGGGGAAAGTAACGCTCGGCGATAAGTTTCCTAAAAATGCCCGTCAGTTTCCATTTTGTGCCAAAATGGGCGATATATGGGCGTTATACGTCATTTCAGTGGTAAAAGGGGTGTTAAGTGAGCGTTAAGCATGCAAAAAAAGTGGAGGTTCGAGCCCCTGGCCTTCAAACATTCTTTTCCTCAGGCAACCGAAGGCTGCACTGGCGCACTAGAGGCAGTGTTGAATCTCGTCGTCAATGTCTGCTCTTGTTGCTAAGAGGTTCCCGAGGTATGGGAAATGGTCCACGTTGTCCAGGGCCGCACCATGGATCTTGATGACTGCGGGGGCAGTGCTGTGCTGCGGGGACAGGTTGGTGGAGGACCTTTACGGATGTTTAGCGTAAGGCCCATGCTTTCGTATGCCTCAGTAAATACATTGACAATGACTTGGAGTTCAGCCTCTGCATGTGCGCAGACGTTGGTTTTATAGGGTTTTCTTAACTGTGTCTTTGAGTGCCCCAGCGTTGATTTTTCTGCGGCTTTGCTTCTGTTGCTGTCGCTGTTTTGGGGCTATATTGTTGTTAATGATGGAGGGGATTAGGCGGTGGTCCATCCAGCAGTCGTCGGCTCCTGTCATGGCGCGGGTGATGCGCACCTCCTTGCAGTCCCTACCTCGGACGATGAAGTAGTCGAGCAGGTGCCAATGCTTGGAGTGAGGGTGTTGCCACAATGCCTTGTACTTGTCCATCTGACGGAACAAGTTATTGGTGATGACAAGGTCATGTTCTTGGCATTTGTCAGGAGCATTTGTTGGAGTTTGTTTTCCCTACCCCCTCTTTGCCGATCCCGCCTCCCCAGAGGGCTGTGTCCTTACTGACTCTGGCTTTGAAGTTGCCGAGGAGGATCAGTTTGTCGTCCATAGAGACTCGGAACAGGGATTGTTCGAGGCTGGAGTAGAATTCCTCTTTGGTCTCATCTGTTGCGTCGAGTGTTGGGGTGTATGCACTTTTAACTGTGGTACACTGGTTCCGGGCTAGTGAGCTGGAGAGTCATGAGACATTCGCTTATCCCACAATGGGAGTCTCTGAGATGGCCCACCAGCTCATTCTTGATGACAAAGCCAACTCCATGGAGGTGGCGTTCTTCTTCTGGTTTGCCTTTCCAGAAGAAGGTGTAACCACCACCTTGTTCTTTGAGCAGGCCTTCCTCTGCCCACCAGGTCTCACTTAGGACGGCGATGTCAACGTTGAAGCGTTTGAGCTCTCAGGCAACGATATCAATGCAACGTTCAGGTCTGTCACTGTTGGGGTTGTCCATGAGGGTCCTGATGTTCCAGGTCTTGAACTTCATTTTGAAAGGTGAAAGATGCCTGTGCGTGAGTTCTTTTAACATGGACTTAGCAGAGCAAGGTCCTGATCCAGTAAAAAGGGGGTCCAAGACGACTAGAGACCAGACTCTACTGTATCTATATTGTCTCAGCATCTGCCATAAAGATCTGGAACAACACTTTTAGATATCTCAGGATAGTAGAATAAGGGGCAATGGTTCAAAGGTTGTGAAGGGCAAGCTTAGAATAAACATAAAAAGTATTTCTTTACAGAAGGTGACCAATAGCTGGGAAAGTTTGCCAAGAAGGGCGGTAGTATTCTGGTCATTTAAGAAATTAGCAGCTGCTGTAACTGGACCACCGCCTAATCCCCTCCATTATTAACAACAATATAGCCCCAAAACAGCAACAGAAGCAATGCCGCAAAAAAATCAACGCTGGGGCACTCAAAGACTCGGGCATTTCCAGTGAAAAAGAAGGGCGGTAAGAGAAGGAATAACCAGCCGTGGATAACCAAGGAAATCAAATTAAAAACCAATGCGTATAAGGTGGCCAAGGTTAGTGGGAAACTAGAAGATTGGGAAAATTTTAAATGACAGCAAAGAATGACTAAGAAAGCAATAAAGAAAGGAAAGATAGATTACGAAAGTAAATTTGCGCAAAACATAAAAACAGATAGTAAAAGCTTTTACTGATGTATAAAACGGAAAAGAGTGACTAAAGTAAATGCTGGTCCCTTAGAAGATGAGAAGGGGGATTTAATAATGGGAAATATGGAAATGGCTGAGACCTTAAACAATTATTTTGCTTCGGTCTTCACAGTGGAAAACACAAAAACCATGCCAAAAATTACTGGTCACGGGAATGTGGGAAGGGAGGACCTTGAGATAATCACTATCACTCGGGGGGTAGTGCTAGACAGGCTAATGAGACTCAAGGTAGACAAGTCCCCTGGTCCTGATGAAATGCATCCCAGGGTATTAAAAGAGATGGCGGAAGATATAGCCGATGCATTCGTTATAATCTACCAAAATTCTCTGGACTCTGGGGAGGTACCAGCGGATTGGAAAGCAGCTAATGTAACGCCTCTGATTTAAAAAAGGGGGCAGACAAAAGGCAGGTAACTATAGGCCGGTTAGTTTAACATCTGTAGTGGGGAAAATGCTTGAAGCTATCATTAAGGAAGAAATAGCGGGACATCTAGATAGGAATAGTGCAATCAAGCAGACGCAATATGGATTTATGAAGGGAAAATCATGTTTAACTAATTTACTGGAATTCTTTGAGGATATAACGAGCATGGTGGATAGAGGTGTACCGATGGATGTGGTGTATTTAGATTTCCAAAAGGCATTCGATAAGGTGCCACACAAAAGGTTACTGCAGAAGATAAAGGTACGCGGAGTCAAAGGAAATGTATTAGCATGGATAGAGAATTGGCTGGCTAACAGAAAGCAGAGAGTCGGGATAAATGGGTCCTTTTCGGATTGGAAATCAGTGGTTAGTAGTGTGCCACAGGGATCGGTGCTGGGACCACAACTGTTTAAAATATACATAGATGACCTGGAAGAGGGGACAGAGTGTAGTGTAACAAAATTTGCAGATGACATAAAGATTAGTGGGAAAGCGGGTTGTGTAGAGGACACAGAGAGGCTGCAAAGAGATTTAGATAGGTTAAGCGAATGGGCTAAGGTTTGGCAGATGGAATACAATGTCGGAAAATGTGAGGTCATCCACTTTGAAAAAAAAAACAGTAAAAGGGAATATTATTTGAATGGGGAGAAATTACAACATGCTGAGGTGCAGAGGGATCTGGGGGTCCTTGTGCATGAAACTCTTTTAGAGTTTATCTGTAAAACAAAACATTAAACCGTGCCACCCGAACTGGGTGACACACCAGACATTTACAAGGCCCTTTTTTTTTCCTTTTTTTGTTTTTTTTGTGTTTTTCTTTTTTTTTTGGGCACTAAAATCACAATTTTTCTCCGGTGCCCCCTATAAAAGGGAAGGGGACACTAAAAGCACCGGCAATTAAAACAAATTAAACTTTAAAACGTAAAATCAAATTAAAATTTGGTTGCCGGGCGTGATGATGCATTCCAGTCCCTCCGGTGCCCACCTCTCGCGGAAGGCCGCGAGCGTACCGGTGGACACCGCGTGCTCCATCTCCAAGGACACCCTGGACTGGATGTAAGAGCGGAAGAGAGGCAGGCAGTCAGGTTGAACGACCCCCTCGACCGCCCGCTGCCTGGACCGGCTGATGGCACCCTTGGCCGTGCCCAGGAGCAGTCCTACGAGGAGGCCTTCGGACCTACCCGCTCCCCTCCGCACAGGGTGCCCAAAGATCAGGAGAGTGGGACTGAAGTGCAGCCAGAATTTCAGGAGCAGCCCCTTCAAATAATAAAACAGGGGCTGCAACCTCGTGCATTCCATAAAAACATGGAACACGGACTCTTCCAGACCGCAGAAATTGCAGGCGGCCTGGGAGTCCGTGAACCGGCTTAAAAATTTGTTGCACGGCACTGCTCCGTGCACCACCCTCCAGGCCAAGTCCCCGATGAATAGTGGGAGGACCCCTGCGTAGAGTGCCCTCCATCGGGGACCCCCGCCTCCTCCGGACGGCAAGATGGTACGCCATGGCGTGTCCGGACGGCCGGCGAGGATGGCAAAGTTGAGAGTGTGCAGGAGCAGCCCGTACAGGAAACACCTCCGCGCGGAACTGAAAGGCACGGAGGGGATTTCCCTGAGGCGGCTCAAGTTGTGAGGCGCCGGCCCCCGAGGGAGGTTCCGGGGTTTGGCGCCGATGAGGAATTCCGTCCGGACGGGGGTCAGTTCGGACGGGATCTCCCCACGTGCTTGAGCCTCCTCGATGCACCTAACGGGGTCAGGGCCCAGAGCTGTTTTTAGCGACTCGATGGCATCGGCCGCGTGGCGGACGTTGGCAGAATTTAGGCGCCGCGCCAGCGTGTCTGGCGCCATCCAGCCCGCTCCTCCGCCATCGAGCAGGTCCCTGACCCTGGTCACCTCACCAGCCACAGCCCTCTCTTCCGACCGCCACATAAAACCTCGGTCGTGGAGGTACGGATTCCCGAGCAGCGGCTCCTGCAGGACGGCCGCCACTCCAGCCGGCGGAGAGCTGCGCTTGGTGGAGACTTTGTTCCAGACCCTGATGAGTTCCTTGTAAAAGACAGGCAGCTCCCGGAGGGTGGTCCTGACACCCCCCAAGTTCACAAACAGGAGCTGCGTGTCATAATTGAGGTCACGCTGCTGGCGGAAGAAATACGTCGCCAGAGCACACCACCTAGGAGGGGGCTCGACGTAAAGGTATCTCTGCAGGGTCTGAAGACGGAAAGTCGCGAGCTGGGCGCTGACGCACACCAACGACTGACCGCCCTCCTCAAGCGGGAGACTCAAGACCGCAGCAGAGACCCAGTGCTTCCTGTTGTTCCAGAAGAAGTCCACCAGCTTCTTCTGTATCTTGGCGACAAACGCAGGGGGAGGGGTCAAAGTGACCAGCCGGTACCACAACATTGCGGCCACCAGCTGGTTTATGACTAGCGCTCAACCCCTGTAGGACAGCACTCGGAGCAGTCCTGTCCAGCGCCCTAGGCGAGCGGCGACCTTGGCCTCCAGCTCCTGCCAGTTCGCCGGCCAGGCTCCCTCGTCGGGGCTAAGGTAGACTCCCAGATAGAGGAGATGGGTCGTGCTCCAGGCAAAAGGCCTGAGCTCCTCCGGCAGGGAGTCCACCCGCCACTGACCCACCAGGAGTCCGGAACATTTCTCCCAGTTGATCCTGGCGGAGGACGCGGCCGAGTAAATCTCCTGGCACTCACGCATCCTCCGCAGGTCAGCGGGATCCTCTACCGCGAGGAGCACGTCATCGGCGTAAGCCGAGAGGACGACCCCGACGCCCGGCCCTTGCAGAGCCAGTCCCATCAACCTCGTCCGCAAGAGGCGCAGGAAAGGCTCCACGCAAACGGCGTATAACTGGCCGGACATGGGGCATCCCTGGCGCACCCCTCTCCTAAAGCGAAGGGCGCCATCAAGGACCCATTAACCTTAATCAGACACTCCGTGGCGGCGTACAAAAGTCGGATCCGGGCGACGAAATGCGTCCCGAACCCGAAAGCGCACAGAGTTCCGAGCAGATAGTCGTGATTCACCCTGTCGAACACCTTCTCTTGGTCGAGGGATAGGAAGGCGACCGACAGACCAGCCTCCTGGGAACAATGGATGAGGTCCCGGACCAGATGGATGTTATCGTGGATTGTCCGGCCCGGGACCGTGTAGGACTGGTCGGGGTGGATCATGTGGTCCAGCACGGCACCAAGGCGAGCAGACATTGCCCTGGCGAAGATTTTGTAGTCCGTGCTGAGGAGGGAGACCGGGCGCCAGTTCTTAAGGAGGCGGAGATCACCCTTCTTAGGCAGCAGGACGATGACTGCCCTGCACCAAGAGAGGGGCATCTCCCCGGTCGCCAGACTTTCCCCCAGGACCCGCGCGTAGCCGCTCCCCAGGACGTCCCAGAACGCCCTGTGGAACTCCACGGTCAGCCCGTCCAGCCCCAGGGATTTCCCCCTCGAGAGCCGGTCGAGGGCACCGGTCAGCTCCGCCAGGCTTAGCGGAGCTTCCAGATTTTCGGCGCCCTCCGGGCTGACCTTCGGCAGGTCCTTCCACAAAACTCTACACGCTTCCTCGCTGGACGGATCCGGAGAGAACAGAGCCCCGTAATATTCACGGGCCCTGTTGTTGACGCCCTCCGGATCCGAGACGAGAGAGCCGTCGTCGGCCAGCAGCGTCAAGAGCTGCTTACGGACAGTCTGCCTTTTTTCCAGCGAGTAGAAGAAGGGGGAGCCGCGGTCCAGATCCCGCAGGAACCGGATCCGCGACCTCACGAACGCGCCTCGGGACCCGACGAGCTGCAGGTCCTTCAGCGCGGCCTTCTTCGCTTCGTACACCGTCCGCAGGGCCGGGTCCTGGATGACTTGACGAGACGGGGCTTCCAGGTCGAGCACCTCTTTTTCTAGGCGCCCGACTCTGGCCGCCCGCCTCTTGGTCGACCCCCTCGCGTACTCTTGACAGAAGACGCGGACGTGAGCCTTGCCCACGTCCCACCATAGCCTCAAGGAGGGGAAGCCCCCCTGCTTCCTTCTCCAGTCGGACCAGAATCGACGGAACGAGTCCTGGAACCGCACGTCCTCCAGCAGCCGGTTGTTAAAGTGCCAGTACGCGGACCCCGTCCTCGCGCGGAGCGAAGCGAGCTCCGCCCACACCAGGTGGTGGTCCGAACATGGCACCGGCCGCATGGAGGCCGCCGGGACGCAGGAAACGTACGCCCGAGACACGTAAAGGCGGTCGACTCTTGACCATCCAACTCCAGGCCTCACCCAAGTAAAGGCGCTGGAGTCGGGGTGGAGATTTCGCCAGACGTCCACCAAGTCGAAGGACCCGACCAGGTCCCTCAACTTCTCCATCGCCGTCATGCACTGCGGGGCACCGGAGCGGTCCCTCGCCTCGAGGGTGCAGTTAAAATCCCCCCCGAGGACAATGCAGTCGCCGACGTCGACGGAGCCAAGAAGAGCGGACACCTCTTCAAAGAAGCGCGTTTGCTGCGGGCCGGGCTGAGGGACGTACACGTTCACGAGATGGAGCGGCACGTCCCCCAGGCGAACCGTTACATGCAGCAAGCGGCCTGGCACGGGCTCCTCGACCCCCAAGATCTCCGGCTGAAAATGCGGGCCCAGCAAGATGGCCACCCCACTAGAAATGGCGGCGAGGTGGCTCATGTGGACCTCTCCTTGCCATTCCAGGAGCCACGTGGCTTCGTCTCCCGGAACGGTGTGGGTTTCTTGCAGGAAGCACACCGCATATTTCCCCTCCCGCAGGAGCGAAAAATTGTCAAATCTACGGCGTGCCCCTCTGCCGCCGTTGATGTTGAGGCTGGCTATGGTTATCTTCATGGCAAAAGCATAGTGCAACCTCTACCTTAACCTATTGTGGGGGAGGGAGCGGAGTCTTTTGTTGAACTCCACTCCCTCCGCAGCCCAGCGAGGAGTCCCTCGAGCTCGCGCAGCTCAAGGTGTTGCGCCTTTGTCAAGGGCGCGCCCGCGGCCAAGGTTTTAGCGGCGGCGCGGACGGACCCCTTGATCAGCTCTGGCTTGGACCATTTTTCCAGGGCCAGTCGACCGGCTCTGGGCCAAAAAGTCCCGGAGTTCCTTTGCAGGAATGAGGATGGTCTCGGCGGCGGCCGCGAGCAGATCCACCGCCTCGCTGGCGGTGGTCTCTAGATTTTCCCCCGTGTCCCCCACCGAGTCCCCGTCCTCCTCCGGGAGGTGGCCGCCAGCAGCCGGCCCATCGACCGCACAAGGTACGGCAAATGAACCGGCCGCTCCAACCGGCCCTGGCTCTGCCCCGATCCCACCCCCAGGATCGTCGGCAGAGGAGTCCCCACTGGGCTCTTTTAAAAATTGTGCTGGGTCGGGAAATGACAGCGGAAGGGGTTCCCCCTCCGCCCCAGGAACCGGGGAACAAGGAGAGACCCGGCCATAGGAAATCCCCAGGCTCCCCAAGTGCTCCAGCTCCAAAGTAGGGGGCGAGGGTGGGTGTTCCTCCCCCTCCCCGCTGCCACCCCCCGGCCCAGCATGTTCAGTTTCATTAAAATTCTTGATAATTTTGGTTTCTGCCGGGTCGAGCAAATCCCGGGGGAAGTTGGGTATTGGCTGGGCGGGCTCAGGTTCGGCCTTTTCGGCCCTGCCCGCCTCAGTCCCCGGGACGCCCGGCCCGGCGGCAATGCTTTCCTCTGCGATCCCCACGCCCCCCACGACAGGCAGATCCTCCACGCCCTCCCCGGGAGGCAGAGGCTGGGCAGCCTCGACTGTCTCACCTTCCCCGGGGACAGACTCCTCCCGCCTACGGTGCTGCTTGGGGGCGTTGGTGGGGGACGCGGGACACATGGCGGGCACCGCCTCCTCCGCGGAGGGATGTTGTTCCCCCTCCGCCTCAACGGAGCGGCGCCTCCTTTTGTTGCTGGAGGTGCGCTGAGGCAGGGAGACCTCCATGTCTGCCGAGGCCTTCCGCTCCGCCCCCCCCCTTTTCCTTATCTTGCCCTCGCCCGAGCCCCTCTGCGGTATTGGTCAAGGGCTCGGGCACGGGCTCAGGGCACCCCGCGCTCGCCGGTGACTGGGTTGGGCTGAGCGCGGTGGTCAAACTTTCCGGCGCACTGAGGGGACCCGCCTCTAGATGTCTCGTCTTCTTCCGCGCCTTCTTTTCGATCGGACGCTCTCCCTCCCCCCCGCCGGAGGCTGTGAAAACAAAGGTCCCCGACGATGCCCGCGCACCCATGGCTCCCGGCACGCGGACGCAACTAGGGGGAGGGGTGGCGGCGGCGCCAGCCTTGGCCGCCCTCGGTGGTTTGGCGGCCTTGGAGGCGGGGCAGTTCTTACGAACATGCCTCACCTCCCTGCAGGCATGGCACCGCACGCCATCCGACGTCCAGAAGACGCGGTAGGCAGTCCCCTCGTACACCACATTGAAACTTCCCTCCGTCGTCTCCTCCCGCGCCAGCCGGACAAAGAGCTGGCAGCGGAAGGAGAACACGTGGCGCAGGCTGTTCTCCCTGAGGCCGAGCGGTATGGGGTTGATCCCCGACCTTACCTCCCCCAGTTGGTGTAGGTGAGGGAGGAGGAACTCAGCGGGAACAAAGGGCGGGACGTTTGAAATTATGACCCTCTGCGCGGTGGCCTCGAGAGGGTTCACCGGCAGGAACGTCCCGCCCACCGTGAGCCCCTTTTCAAGGGCCAGGGACACCACCCGCTCCGACCCCAGGAACAACACGGCCTTCCCAGACATCTTGGAGGCTGCGACAATGGCCGAGGGGCCGACTACCCCAGCCATCGCCCGCACGCACTCCTCGATGCTCATTGTGGGGTGAGTGTAGCTCTTGACCCCGTGTTTTTTTGTAATAAGTCTGAATGGTGGCAGGGCAGCAGGTGGTGCAGGAGGTGCCGTGGAAGCGGTTGCCACCTGCGCATATGTCTTCGCTGGCCCTGCCACTGGCGTGGATGGGGTCGCCATCACGGAGTCCCTTTAAGGGCTACACCCACCCCAAAGTCACAGGCCTTAATGGTCTTAATTGGCCTCTTATAGTAAGACTGAGCAGAGGAGCTCTTAACGAGGCACACCTCTCCCCTAGTTGGCAATTGGGGAGGGGCCTTGCTCCCTCTGCTCAGTTGTCTCAATTGTTTTTTCTCAATTAATTTGGGAGAAAAGGGCTCTCAGAGAGAGAGGGGAGAAACAGAGAGTAACAGAGAAAGAGAGAGGGGGGCGGGTCTCCCCTCGCAGCTGTGGGTGGGTGCAATCCCCAGATGGCAAAACACACAATAGTCTTTGGGGTGGTCTTCGGGTGAGGGGAGAAGATGTCTTCACCTGGGGCAGCTAGAGCCACCAGGCACACACTCCTAACGATGTTTAAAGAGGTGGTAAATAAATAAAATCTTCAGCCTGGTAGCTCCAGCTATCCCAGGCTAGGCAATGGGGGGGGGGGTCAATTGTGTGTGGGGCCTAGTTGTAAGCAAGGCCCCCACACACACTTCCACACACACACACCCCCCGCGATGTTCCGGCCCTCAGTGGTCTTCTTTCCTCCCCCCACCGATACAGCAAAGTCTTTACGGGGAAATGCACCAACACCCACCTGTAGAATGTTGTAGACTCTCCCTCCTTCCACACAGGTTGTTGTTTTTTCCCCCTCTCTCCAACTCTCTGTAGTTGTAATAAATGTTAAAATTGTTTCTGTGCTCCTCCTCTCCCTCCGGATGTTGAATGGGTAGCAAGCTAGCCCTTTCCTCCTCTTCCTGGGCTGGTCTCAGGGCTCACTCCAGGCTCTCCAGGCAGGAGCAAAAGTTGGTAGCTGCTCTCCTCACTGCAGCTCAGCTCCTACTGTGCAGGACACGCCTCCACTGCTCCACAATTGGTGTGCATGAATCCCAAAAAGTTAGTTTGCAGGTGCAGCAGGTAATCAGGAAGGCGAATGGAATGTTGGCCTTCATTGCGAGAGGGATGGAGTACAAAAGCAGGGAGGTCCTGCTGCAACTGTACAGGGTATTGGTGAGGCCGTACCTGGAGTACTGCGTGCAGTTTTGATCACCTTACTTAAGGAAGGATATACTAGCCTTGGAGGGGGTACAGAGATGAATCACGAGGCTGATTCCGGAGATGAGGGGGTTACCTTATGATGATAGATTGAGTAGACTGGGTCTTTACTCGTTGGAGTTCAGAAGGATGAGGGGTGATCTTATAGAAACATTTAAAATCATGAAAGGGATAGACAAGATAGAGGCAGAGAGGTTGTTTCCACTGGTCGGGGAGACTAGAACTAGGGGGCACAGCCTCAAAATACAGGGGAGCCAATTTAAAACCGAGTTGAGAAGGAATTTCTTCTCCCAGAGGGTTGTGAATCTGTGGAATTCTCTGCCCAAGGAAGCAGTTGAGGCTAGCTCATTGAATGTATTCAAATCACAGATAGATAGATTTTTAACCAATAAGGGAATTAAGGGTTATGGGGAGCGGGCGGGTAAGTGGAGCTGAGTCCACTGCCAGATCAGCCATGATCTTTTTGAATGGCGGAGCAGGCTCGAGGGGCTCGATGGCCTACTCTATATCCCTTTGCAGGCTCTTTGCATCCTCCACACAGCTTACTTCCCACTTCGCTGTGTATCATCAGAAAATTTGGATACATTTCATTTAAGTCATTAATATAGATTGTAAATAGCTGAGGCCCCAGCACTGATCCCTGCGGCACTCCATTAGTTATAGCCTGCCAACCTTAAAATGACCAGTTTATCCCTGCTCTCTGTTTTCTGTCATTAACCAATCCTCTATCCATATTCGTATATTACCCAACTCCATGTGCCCCTTCCATTGTCGAAGTTTCTTCAATAAATTTAGCTGCGAGTCTCTTCTTAAACCTTAATGCCCCAAGTCCCATTAGTATATGCTTATTTAGTAAAGAATAATGGGCTGGAACCTCCACTTTAGTGGTTATTGTCCAATGGACGATATTTCCGGCATGGGCGTTAAAAAAGGGTTTTCAGATCGCCGGCTTCTCGCCCATTCTCTAGCCACCTAGTTTCCACTTTTGAAAATGGATGTTACCACGAACGATATAAAATGGGCGGTAGCGTAAATTTTGTTTGACCTTCTGCCGTAAAGTGTGGCCGTCTTTAGCAACGGCATGGCAACGCTCGATTCCCGTGATTCTGGAGGTCAAGGGTCATCATGACATGTGCAGAAGAGGAGACAGAGAGAGAGGGAGCTCAGAGGGATTGAAGGTGTGTCTCCTTTCGGAGGATGGAGGGAGACTTTAGAACTTCACAGCAAGTAGGCAAACAAAAAGTAGCTATTACCAGCCACATATTTGGTCGAATTTGGCCTATAATGGAGCTAGAAAGGAGAAGGCATCACAGCACGCTGTGGAGACTGACACTGGAGAGAGCAGTGAGCTGGGAGAGGAGCACATTGGAGGGCGCAAAAGAGCCAAGAGGTTCTCGGACGAGGCAAATGCCTCCCTTCTGCAGGAGATTGAGTTACGCTAGGGTGATTTCACACAGGGAGGGCGTGGGAAGCCCAACCCAAAGGCCTACCAGAGGATATGGACCGAGATAGTAGAGGTGGTCTCGTCGGCGACCAACGAGGTTCGTGAGGGAAACAAATGCCGCAAATGATGGAACGACCTTGTGGGATCCGCAAGAGTAAGTATTACATTGATTTACATGTACTTATGTATTTATATAATTTGATTTGTAACAGTCATGAGTGACTACCAGCAGATGTGAGGTCTTTCATTTTTACTGGAAATGTATTACTCAAAGCCTGCAGTCACAGTGTACGTCTTTAGGTAAAGAATGATAATTTTCATAATAATCATGATTACATCTGTCGTTTATGTGTTGTATCAGTGACTGTGAAAGTACCTAGCAATGATATCACGCAATGATCTCATGCCATGTCGTCCTATCACCTTTTACAGAAGAAGCTATCGATGATGAGGTCCATGCAGAGGTGAACGGGTGGGGGGTCACCAGTCCCCAGCGACATCACTGAGATGGAGGAGCGTGTGCTCGCACTCGTGGGGAAGCATTCCCGGACAGCCATGGGTGCATCTGTAGACCCTGAAGTGATGCCACGTGAGTAAAGCTTACACCATTGCGTGATGTAAAGTCAATAGATGCCACACCCACTCATATCCGAACAATCATATATGATAGGTGATTTTTCAAATTGTCATATAAATAATGATGGCCTAATGAAAATCATTGCAATGCAACTGTGTTGATGGTCATGAAAGGTGATGTTTGTGATGATTTTGATAGCAGTGGTGCTTTTGTCGTGCATATGCTGTGTGTAGCGCTGGACTCACCTTGTGACCCTAGTGCCATCTTCTCCTCTAATAACCTCATTTGTGTTTTGCAGCTCAGCCAGCAGCATGGCCCCAGGCAAGACTACAGAGGCCAGAGGGTGTGGGCGTGGAGCAGGAATCAGCAGGCAGGTGCTGAGCAGCTCTGATTCTTGCCCGTCAATCTGCTGGGTCTGTTCTCCACGGATGAGAGCGCGGACTTTGAGGAACCTGCATCGCCACGCTCCAAAAGCCATTCCACCCCAAGGCCATCTAGTGATCCTCTGGTCATCCCGCCTCCACTCTGGAGGTACCTGGCCCAAGCACCTCATCACAGCGCACCCCATTTATCCCCAGGACGGCGCCGACCCCGTGGCGGCGGCAGGTTTGGTCCACGAGCGCCACATGACAACAGAGAGATGGTACAGTTGTCCAGGAGGACTGTAGACATTGTTGACCAGCGCATTGAAGCATTGGGGGAAGCATATCCCAACAACTGGCCATCATGACCGAGTACATTCCGCGGATGGCGGAGTCCCTGGATGTGATAGCCAGGAACACTGCTGGCACAGGCCTCCCAGATCATGGCACTCCACCCCTAGGTTCCGCACCACCACTGCGAACGACAGATGAGAGCAAGGACCAAGATCCTGCTTCTGCATCAGAGAATGTTGCCCCCTCAGCACCCCCCGCCCCACTTTTGTACCCATCCAACCAATGCCTCTGACTTCATCCCCCCAATGAGACATCGCATTTATATAGCGCCTTTCACAACCACCAGATGTCTCAAAGCACTTTACAGCCAATGAATTACTTTTGGCATGTAGTCACTGTTGTAATGTGGGAAACATGGCAGCTATTTTGCGCACAGCAAGCTCACACAAACAGCAATGTGATAATGACTAGATAATCTGGGGCTTTTTGTTATGTTGGTTGAGGGATAAATAGCCAGGTCACCAGGGATAACTCCCCTGCTCTTCTTCGAAAGATCTTTTACATCCACCTGAGAGGGTTTAACATCTCATCACAAAGACAACACCTCCGACAATGCAGCACTCCCTCAGCATTGCACTGAAGTGTCAGCTTAGAATTTTTTTTTTTAATGTGCTCAAAGTCCCTGGAGTGGGACTTGAACCTACAACCTTCTGACTCAGAGGCAAGAGCCTACCCACTGAGCCACAGCTGACACTCAAAGTAAGTTAGTATATATTTTATGACATTTATGAGGATGTTGCCAGCAGTGGAGATTCTTAACTATGAGGAAAGATTGGATAGGCTGGGTTTGTTTTCCTTGGAACAGAGGAGGCTGAGGGAAGATCTCATTGAGGTGTATAAAATTATGAGGGGTCTGGATATAGTGGATAGGAAGGACCTATTTCCCTTAGCAGAGGCGTCAACAACCAGGGGGCATAAATATAAAGTAATTGATAGAAGGTTGAGAGGGGATTTGAGGTGACATTTCTTCATGCAGAGGGTGATGGGGGTCTGGAACTCACTGCCTGAAGGGGTGGTAGATGCAGAAACCCTCACCACATTTAAAAAGTACTTGGATGTGCGCTAGAAGTGCCGTAACTTACAGGGTTACAGACCTAGAGCTGGAATGTGGGATTAGGCTGGATAGCCTCTTGTTGGCCGGCACGGACACGATGGGTCGATATGGCCTCCTTCCATGCTGTAAACTTCTATGATTCTATGATTCTATGATCCCTAGAGGGCAGGCAGCAATAATGAGTACCATAGGGAATGAGGGAGTGGGAAAAGGATGGAGCTGATGAACAGATTTGTTCATCTGAACTCCGATAACAGTCAAGTGCTGGCCCGTTGGAGAAACAGAACACCTCTGGGTTCTGGAAAGGGAAATTAAACCTGATGCTACAAGAAAAGGAAAAGATGAGGGAACTTGATGCTTGCCCCTTTATTTTACACTTAAAGCTTGCCTGCATTGGGTTTTAGATTATAAACACACACACATGCACACACACACTCGGCCTTCTACGTACAAAAGGTCAGTGTGGCAAAGCCACGGTATGTTTGATTCCGGGAAAGCATTCACGTTTTTCTGAGTGCACCGATTTCCTCGATTTTGTGGTACAGCATCTTTTCCCAGTCTTCTCCTCGCCTCATTGCCGTACAGCGCGTCTCCATGGTCTCCAGAGCACGTATCTCAGGTGGAATCTCTGGAGTTAGCCCAGCTTTCAACACGGCCTCCTGGAACTTAGCAGCTGAAGCAGTCGCGAGGCAGCATCTCAGGACGCTAGGTGCAGAAAGAATTAGCGGTCAGGAAAGCGATTTTGCTTTGTTTAGTTATTTCTGGACAACAATGACAACGAAACAAAGGCTTTTTATAGCACCATTTTAAAATGTTATTCTGTGTGCTCCTTTGTCAAATCATCCCTTAATCTCCTCTATTCTAATGAAAACAGCTTTTTCTGATTGCTTTATTTTCCCCTGCCCCTGACTTCCCACCATAACCATCCTTCCTTCCTTCCTAATTTGCATTAAACGAAGGCTCCGTCTGCCTGTTCGACCAGGAGCTATTCCAAGAACATCAGGGGGTCTTCATAAGAACATAAGACATAGAAGCAGTAAGCCATTTGGCCCTTCGACCTTGCTCTGTCATTCGACAAGATCACGGCTGATCTTCTACCTCAACTCTACCTTCCCGCCCGATCCCCATTTCCCTTGATTAGGGTCCAAAAATCTATTGATCTCTGTCTTGAATATACTCAATAACTGAGCATCCACAACCCTCTGGGGTGGAGCATTCCAAAGATTCACAACCCTCTGAGTGAAGAAATATCTCCTCATCTCAACCTTTCACCACTGCCCTGGTCAACATTCCTCCCTCAATTGACACCACCAAAAACAGACTAGCTGGTCATTCAAGGAAACGGGGGTAAGCCATTCAGCCCCCCGAGCCTGTTCCTCCATTTAATTAGATAATATCTTAACTCCATCTACCTGCCTTGGTTCCGTAACCCTCAGTACACTTGCCTAACAATCTCAGTTTTGACATTTTTAATTGACCCCCAGCCTCAACAGCTTTTTGGGGGAGAGAGTTCCCGATTTCCAATGCCCTTTGTGTGAAGAAGTGCTTCCTGTAATCACCCCCTGAATGCCTAGTTCTAATTTTAAGGTTATTCCTCCTTGTCTGGACTACCTTGTCAGAGGAAATAGTTTCTCTCTATCTACCCTATCAAAATCAAGGGAATCAAGGGATTATGGAGATCGGGCGGGAAAGTGCAGTTGATGATCAGCCATGATCTTATTGAATGGTGGAGCAGGCTCGAGGGGCCGAATAGCCTACTCCTGCTCCTATGTCTTATAATAATAGGAGCAAGAGTAGGTCATACGGTCCCTTGATCCTGCTCGGCCATTTAATATGATCATGGCTGATCCGATCATGGACTCCGAGCCCCTTCCCTGCCCGCTTCCCATAACCCCTTATTCCCTTATCAGTTAAGAAACTGTCTATTTCTGTCTTAAATTTATTCAATGTTATGTTATGTTCTTATGTAAATCCTTTAATCATCTTAAACTGCTCAATTAAATGTCATTGCTGCTGGCGCTGTATGATACATTGCTGCTTATTTTGCCCACATAATGCCAATCAGAGTAATTCAGTGTATGTGAAGCACTTTGGGACATTTCTTCCATCAATAGTGAGGTGCAATATGAATAAAGCGCCTTGCTTTGCAGTCTGAACAATTCCAGTTTGTTCGTTACACCAATTAAGGTTTAATTGGTTCTATGATTGACAGGATGACTAATACCATTACCTGCTTGGGCCCAGGTCCGATTGCTGATAATGGTATGTGACAGCGACAGCAGAGTGAGGGCATAGCAGATACTGATTCTCTTTCCAACAGCGGAGCATAGTCTCAATCACCTTGTCATCATTCACAGTGCAGGAACTGAGAGCGTGTGACAGCTGCATGATAACAAGAGAGGCAACAGGTTAAAGGTCATCTCAGTGACTTAGCAAATGCTCATAGTAACGTCCAACGGCCATTTGTGGTCTCCTCCCTCCTGTCCTTGAGCACATAAATCTAGGCTGACACTCACAATGCAGTACCAAGGGAGTGCTGCACTATCGGGGGTGCCGCCTTTTGGATGAGATGTTAAATTGAGGCCCCATCTGCTCTCTTAGGCGCCATTGCGAAGAAGAGCAGGGAAGTTCTCCCCGGTGTCCTGGCCAATATTTATCCCTCAATCAACATCACTAAAAAACAGAATACATGGTCGTTATCACATTGCTGTTTGAGGGAGCTTGCTGCGCGCAAATTGCCTGCTGCTTTTCCAACATTACAACAGTGACTACACTTCAAAAGTATTTAATTGGCTGTAAAGCATTGAGGACATGAAAGGTGCTATATAAATGCAAGTCCTTTTTTTGTAACCTCAAGTATTGAATATATAGCTCGTTTTATTGGTTCCCTCAAGGGTTTAGTGGGACCCCTTGGTCTCCTAGCCTCTAAAGAAACAAGCTCAACTTCCTGAAACATTCCGTCTAACTTGGGTGTCACCGGAGTTGATCGCCTTACAAAGTAATGCATTCCTTCCCATGAATATAGTGACAGTACAGCAGATGTTCAATGGATTATACTGTTCGTAAAAGATAATATCTTACTAATTATCCAAGTACAGACCTTTATGAACAATGCTTCTGGCAGATTGGCTTTGCCCAGTTTCTGGAATTCCTCCATTAACGTTTTTATTAAGGTGCTATCCTTGTCTGACAACAGCCAGAAAATTCTCTCCATGTTGTACGGCTCCTGCAGAAGAAAGAAAGGATTGTTATAAATAATTCTCTGTTTGCCTTCTTCCTCTCTGTGCTGTCTCTGGAGGCTGATGACGAGCGCACTCTCCATTATCTGCACGACCTGTGTCCCATGCCCATCCATTCTATCAAGTCAGCAAGCTCGTCTTTACCTTCCTCTTGATTTATTACCATCAACTTTTCCACACAAGACTAAACTCTAATCACTTTCTATGTGTACCCATAATATGGAACATAACCTGCCATCCTTACCTGGTCTGGCCTATACGTGACTCCAGACCTACAGTGTGGTTGACTGAAATGGCCCAGCAAGCCAATTGTACCAAACCGCTACATCAGTGGTTCAAGAACATGGCTTATCACATCTTCTCAAGGGCAATAAATGCTGGCCTTGCCAGCGACGCCCACTTCCCAGGAATAAGAACATGAGAAATAGGAACAGGAGTAGGCTATACGGCCCCTCGAGCCTGCTCCGCCATTCAATAAGATCATGGCTGATCTGATCATGGACTCAGCTTCACTTCCCTGCCCGCTCCCCATAACCCCTTATCGATTAAGAAACTGTCTATTTCTGTCTTAAATGTATTCAATGTCCCAGGTTCCACAGCTCTCTGAGGCAGCGAATTCCACAGATTCACAACCCTCAGAGAGAAGAAATTTCTCCTCATCTCAGTTTTAAATGGGCGGCCCCTTATTCTAAGATCATGCCCTCTAGTTCTAGTCACCCCATCAGTGGAAACATCCTCTCTGCATCCACCTTGTCAAGCCCCCTCATAATCTTATACATTTCGATACGATCACCTCTCATTCTTCTGAACGCCAATGAGTAGAGGCCCAACCTACTCAACCTTTCCTCATAAGTCAAACCCCTCAGCCCCGGAATCAACCTAGTGAACCTTCTCTGAACTGTCTCCAAAGCAAGTATATCCTTTCATAAATATGGAAACCAGGTGTGGCCTCACCAATACCCTGTATAACTGTAGCAAGTCTTCCCTGCTTTTATACTCCATCCCCTTTGCAATAAAGGCCAAGATACTATTGGCCTTCTTGATCACTTGCTGTACCTGCATACTATCCTTTTGTGTTTCATGCACAAATACCCCCATGTCCCGCTGTACTGTAGCACTTTGCAATCTTTCTCCATTTAAATAATAACTTGCTCTTTGATTTTTTTTCTGCCAAAGTGCATGATCTCACACTTTCCAACATTATACTCCATCTGCCAAATTTTTGCCCACTTAATGAATATTTTTTTAATGATTTCTTTCTTTTCTTATTCTAGTTCACATTCTTCATACACTATGGTTCATACATATAGTTAAAGCCACAATACATTTACAAAGGGGGGAAATAAAGAACATTGTTTATTTTTAATTCATTGTATTTTTTGTCTTTGGCTCTGGTTGAAGGGGTTTTGTTCCATAAGAGCATAAGACCATAAGAATAAGGAGCAGGAGTAGGCCATACAGTCCCTCAAGTCTGCTCCACCATTCAATAAGATCATGGCTGATTTTTGACCTCAACACTTTCCCACCCGATCTCCATATCGTTTGATTCCCCTAGTGTTCAAAATGTTATTCATCTCATCTTTGAGATGAGACGTTAAACCGAGGCCCCGTCTGCTGTCTCATGTGTATGTAAAAGATCCCATGGCACTATTTTGAAGAAGAGTAGGGGAGTTATCCGAGGTTTCCTGGCCAATTTTTATCCCTCAATCAACATAAAAAAGCAGATTATCTGGTTATTGTCCCATGGTCCTGAAAGGCACTATATAAATGAAAGTTTTTCTTTGAAAATATTCAATGACTCAGCATCCACAGCCCTTTGGGGCAGAGAATTCCAAAGGTTGACAACTCTAAGTGAAAAAATTCCTCCGCATCTCAGTCTTAAATGGCTGACCCCTTATTCTGAGATGCCCCCTAATTCTAGACTCTCCAGCCAGGGGAAACAACCTCTCAGCATCTACCCTGTCAATTCCCTTCAGAATCTGGTATGTTTCAATGAGATCACCTCTCACTCCTCTAAACTCCTGAGAGAATAGGCCCATTCTACACAATCTCTCCTCATAGGACAACCCTCTCATCCCAGGAATCAATCTAGTGAACCTTCGTTGCACCATCTCTAATGTCCTTCCTCAGATAAAAATCTTCAAAGGGATATAGATAGGCTAAGTGAGTGGGCAAACATTTGGCAGATGGAGTATAATGTGGGATAGCGTAAGATTTTCCACTTTGGCTGGAAAAATAAAAAAGTTAATTATTATTTAAATGGAGATAACTTACAAATGGCTAAATTACAAAAGTACAGAGGGATCTTGTGCATGAAACACAAAAAGTTAATATGCAGGTACAGCAGGTAATCAGGAAGGCAAATAGAATGTTGGCCTTTATTGCAAAGGAGATGGAGCATAAAAGCAGAGAAGTTCTGCTACAACGGTACAGGGTATTGGTGAGGCCATACCTAGAGTACTGCGTACAATTTTGGTCTCTGTGTTTAAGGAAGGATATACTTGCATTTGAGGCTGTTCAGAGAAGGTTCACTAGGTTGATCCCTGAGATGAAGTGGTTGACTTATGAGGAAAGTTGAGCAGGTTGGGCCTATACTCATTGGAGTTTAGAAGAATGAGAGGTGTTCTTATTGAAACATATAACATACTGAGGGGGCTTGACAAGGTAGATGCAGAGAGGATGTTTCCCCTCGTTGGGAAATCTAAACCTAGGGGCCATAGTTTCAGAATAAGGGGTCGCCCATTTCAAATTTTGATGAGGAGGAATTTCTTCTCAGAGGGTTGTAAATCTGTGGAATTCTCTGCCCCAGAAAGCTGTGGAGACTGAGTCATTGAATATATTTGAGGTGGAGATAGATTTTTGAATGATAAGGGAGTGAAGGGTTATGGGGAGTGGGCAGGGAAGTGGAGCTGAGCCCAAGACCAGATCTTATTGAATGGCGGAGCAGGCTCAACGGGCCAAATGGCCTACTCCAGCTCCTATTTCTTATGTTCTTATAAGGTGACTGTGCACAGTACTCCAGGTGTGGTCTCACCAAGGCCCTGTACAATTGTAGTAAAACTTCCTTACTGTTGTACTCCAACCCCCTTGCAATAAAGGCCAACATGCCATTTCCCTACCTAATTGTGCAGGTTAATCTCAGTGTTCAGTTCAGCTGACTACTGGTTATCTCTAGTCTTTTTTTTCTCAATTCAACTCATCTCAAAAATATATATTTTTTGTTAAATTTATATTATTTTCTTGATTACCTTTCATTGCATTTATTTATTTTGCTTGAATCATTGTGTGGCAGAAAGGTTGAGGAGTGCTGACCATGTTGGATGTCTCGAGATAACAGGGTGCCTCAGCCTAATTGCCTTGCTGAGCGGAAGGAGGTGAGGAGGTGAGGCCCAGGGAGCTCAGGAGCCCCTTATCTCCTCAACAGGGCTGGTGGTGGGAGGTTGGGACTTCTGCTCCCATTACTGTTTGTTCTCAACTCACCAAATCTCTCCGTTGAGCAGGCTTGGTTCTCAAGTTGGAAAAAAGGGATCACACACGCGTAAGAATTCGGCGAAAAATTTTTTTGGACTTTTTGGACATTGCTACTATATTCACTGTACAGCAGAAGAGCTGGCTGGGGCAAGTGACATGATAGGTCCAAGTCAGCATGGATTTGTGAAAGGGAAATCATGCTTGACAAATCTTCTGAAATTTTTTGAGGATGTTTCCAGACGAGTGGACAAGGGAGAACCAGTTGATGTGGTGTATATGGACTTTCAGAAGGCTTTCGACAAGGTCCCACACAAGAGATTAATGTGCAAAGTTAAAGCACATGGGATTGGGGGTAGTGTGCTGACGTGGATTGAGAACTGGTTGTCAGACAGGAAGCAAAGAGTAGTAGTAAATGGGTACTTTTCAGAATGGCAGGCAGTGACTAGTGGAGTACCGCAAGGTTCTGTGCTGGGGCCCCAGCTGTTTACATTGTACATTAATGATTTAGACAAGGGGATTAAATGTAGTATCTCCAAATTTGCGGATGACACTAAGTTGGGTGGCAGTTTGAGCTGCGAGGAGGATGCTATGAGGCTACAGAGTAACTTGGATAGGTTAGGTGAGTGGGCAAATGCATGGCAGATGAAGTATAATATGGATAAATGTGAGGTTATCAACTTTGGTGGTAAAAACAGAGAGACAGACTATTATCTGAATGGTGACAGATTAGGAAAAGGGGAGGTGCAACGAGACCTGGGTGTCATGGTACATCAGTCATTGAAGGTTGGCATGCAGGTACAGCAGGCGGTTAAGAAAGCAAATGGCATGTTGGCCTTCATAGCGAGGGGATTTGAGTACAGGGGCAAGGAGGTGTTACTACAGTTGTACAGGGCCTTGATGAGGCCACACCTGGTGTATTGTGTACAGTTTTAGTCTCCTAACTTGAGGAAGGACATTCTTGCTATTGAGGGAGTGCAGCGAAGGTTCACCAGACTGATACCCGGGATGGCGGGACTGACATATCAAGAAAGACTGGATCAACTGGGCTTGTATTCACTGGAGTTCAGAAGAATGAGAGGGGATCTCATAGAAACGTTTAAAATACTGACAGGTTTAGACAGGTTAGATGCAGGAAGAATGTTCCCAATGTTGGGGAAGTCCAGAACCAGGGGTCACAGTCTAAGGATAAGGGGTAAGCCATTTAGGACCGAGATGAGGAGAAACTTCTTCACCCAGAGAGTGGTGAACCTGTGGAATTCTCTACCACAGAAAGTTGTTGAGGCCAATTCACTAAATATATTCAAAAAGGAGTTAGATGTAGTCCATACTACTCGGGGGATCAAGGGGTATGGTGAGAAAGCAGGAATGGGGTACTGAAGTTGCATGTTCAGCCATGACCTCATTGAATGGCGGTGCAGGCTCGAAGGGCCGAATGGCCTACTCCTGCACCTATTTTCTATGTTTCTATGTTTCTATGGTCCAAACAAGTTTAACTTGGATACACATCAGCTGGGCAAGAATGAGAATGGCTGAAAGCAGGAACATCATGGTTGATGAATGCCTTTTGTGTCGTGGAATGGGAAGCAATCAGTGAGACATTAAGTAAAGTGGCCGAGGTTTCAGGCCATTGAAAGGCAAAGGTAAGCTATTTGACCACAGACTCATCGGAGCCACACATCGAGATACAGCCCAGTTGACAAAGGAACAGGCCAGAGACTTGAGTTTGCTTTTTCAGTTGCACAGCCTCAGAGAAGGACAGTTGGACTTTTGGCACGAGAAGATGCATTTTTGCAAGAAGAGAGGCAGTCTTGGCTGCCATCTCTCTCTCTCTCTCTCTCTCTCTCTCTCTCTCTCCTCTTCTACGCCTGCTTGCAGCGCACAAGGACAGAGCACTCCATCTGGGACGGAGAGAAGAAACACCAGAGAGCCTTGCTACTTCGACTGGGAAACTGACCTTAAGATTGGACTTGAAAAAGCAGTTTGGTACGGACCCTGAAGATACGCCTCATCGGGAGAAGCAGCGAGTCAGCCAGAGGGGTAATTGGTGAGCATTTATCCCAGCCCATGCATCATTAAGACCACTGCATAGTGTGAAAGGGTGTTGTGTGTCCCAACCAAGCCTTAGTGGTTTTAATGGGGAGGTTTTTGCAAGGATCATAAGCGTATGCACATTCTGTTGGACAGATCCAGTGGTGCAATTTTGAATCTGAGCAGGGGTGTTTTAGACATGGGTACTTCGTGTTAGGGGCCTGTTTAGACAAGCCAGACTGTGTGTTGTACTGTGGTTGTTTGTATTACACTACCAGGGTGTGTTTTTACTGGGTGCAGGTGTGTTTTAACTTGAATAAAAGCAATTTGACGGTAGAGACTGAAAAGATCTGTCTATGACTGTATATTGCTGTTCACGACAATAATTCCGGTGTCTAGAACTATTGTAAGAGGGGTGATTCAAAACCACCAGGGGCAAAACCACTTACACACACGACTGTACAACTGGACACTGCCATCAGGAATCAGTCAAAGCAATTTTCTACGAGTGGGGTAGCCCAGGAATTAGCCCCAACATTTGCATACCTGAATGTCAATGGATGGTGCCAACGAAGCTTTAACTGAATCGGCCAATGAGAAGTCACCATTCTGAATGGTTCTGTGAATTATGTCATTTTCGTTAACGACAGCGACTAGCCGGATTGGGAGACCCATCATCTGAGCGATACATCCAGCTGGGGTGGGGAGACGGGGACAGAATTAAAGAAATAAAAATACAATTAAACACATAAGTCTAAAGGAACAAAGAACTTGCATGGCAACCCCAACACACCATAATTGCTATGACAATCTGCTTTCTCATGGTCCATAGCAACCAGGTATGCACAACTCCCGAGCACACTTGACAGAATGCTGGGAGCGCCAGAATTATGGGATGGCTGTGCATGGCCACGGAAGTTAACAGAAAGAGGCCATTTGGCCGATCGGGTTTTTGCTAGCTATTTGCTAGCGCAATCCAAATCTTATCCTAATGTCAGCCGTGGCTCAGTGGTTGCAGAAAGGCATCCGACTCAGAAGATTGCGGGTTCCACAGACATGAGCATATAATCTAGGCCGACACTCCCAGTGCAGTACTGAGGGAGTGCTGCACTGTCGGAGGTGTTGTCTTTCGGATGAGACGTTAAACCGGGGTCCTGTGGATGCAAGCGAAAAGAATAGCGTAATGAAAAGTACCAATGCCCCCTAGTTCTAGACTCTCTAGCCAGGGGAAACAATCTCTCAGCATCTACCCTGTCAATCCCCTTCAGAATCTGGTACTTTGCAATGAGATCACCTCTCACTCTTCTAAACTCTTGAGAGAATAGGCCCATTCTACACAATCTCTCCTACTTAGTATATTCAGCAATTTAGTATACTGTATTCGCTGCTCACGATGTGGTCTCCTCTACATTAAGGAGACCAAGCTTAGATTGGGTGACCACTTTGTGGAACACCTCCGTTCAGTCCGTAAGCATAACCCTGAGCTTCCGGTCGCCTGTCACTTTACTTCTCCACTCCATTCCCACTCTGACCTCTCCGTCCTCAGACTCCTGCACTGTTCCAATGAAGCTCAATGCAAGCTCGAGGAACACCACCTCATCTTTCATTTAGGCATTTTAAAGCCCTCTGGACTCAACAGCGAGTTCAACAATTTCAAACCATAACCTCTGCCCATATTTTGCACCCTTACCTCCTTTTTTTTAAACCCCCCACCCCCCCGATCTTATGTATTTTTTCTCTCTGTTTCCAATGGCAGCTGGTAATTATTCTGCCATTCACATCCTATCTAGACTAATTTTTTTTAACGTCTGCCATTACCATCTCAAGTCGGCCCATCATCCCTTTTGTCTCTCAAATCTCTCCTGTCTCCCACCATAACATAGACCTTCCCTTTTGTTCTTTTCTCCCCTCCCCCTTTCAGTGCTCCTTAAGAATCTGTTCATTTCGAACATTCGCCAGTTCTGACAAACTGTACATAAGAACATAAGAAATAGGAGCAGGAGTAGGTCACCTGGCCCCTCGCGCCTGCTCCGCCATTTAAAAAGATCATGGCTGATCTGATTATGGACTCAGCTTCACTTCCCTGCCCGCTCCCCATAACCCTTTGTTCCCTTATCGCTCAAAAATCTGTCTATCTCTGCCTTAAATATATTCAATGACCCAGCCTCCACAGCTCTCTGGGGCAGAGAATTCCATAGTTTTACAACCCTCAGAGAAGAAATTCCCCCTCATCTCAGTTTTAAATGGGCGGCCACTTATTCTGAGACTATGTCCCCTAGTTTTAGTTTCCCCTATGTGGCAATATCCTCTCTGCACCCACCTTGTTAAGCCCCCTCATTATCTTATATGTTTCGATAAGATCACCTCTCATTCTTCTGAACTCCAATGAGTATAGGCCCAACCTACTCAACCTATCTTTATTAGTCAACCCCTTCATCTCCGGAATCCACCTAGTCAACCTTCTCTGAACAGCCTCCAATGCAAGTATATCTTTCCTTAAATATGGGGACCAAAACTGTACGCAGTATTCCAGGTGTGATCTCACCAATACCCTGAACAGTTGTAGCAGGACTGCTCTGCTTTTATACTTTATCCCCCTTGCAATAAAGGCAAACACTCCACGTACCTTCCTGATTAATTGCTGAACCTGCATACTCACTTTTTGTGTTTCATGCACAAGGAGTCCCCAGGTCCCTCTGTACTGCAGCACTTTGCAATTTTTCTCCATTTAAATTATAATTTAAAAAAATTCTGCCGAAGTTGATAACCTCACATTTTCCAACATCATATATCTGCCAAATTTCTGCCCACATAGCCTGTCTTTATCCCTTTGCAGATTTTTTGTGTCCCCCTCACAATTTGCTTTCCCACCCATCTTTGCATCATCATCAAACTTGGCTATATTACACTCGGTCCCTTCATAGAAACATAGAAACATAGAAAATAGGTGCAGGAGTAGGCCATTCAGCCCTTCGAGCCTGCACCGCCATTCAATGAGTTCATGGCTGAACATGCAACTTCAGTACCCCATTCCTGCTTTCTCGTCATACCCCTTGATCCCCCGAGTAGTATGGACTACATCTAACTCCTTTTTGAATATATTTAGTGAATTGGCCTCAACAACTTTCTGTGGTAGAGAATTCCACAGGTTCACCACTCTCTGGGTGAAGAAGTTTCTCCTCATCTCGGTCCTAAATGGCTTACCCCTTATCCTTAGACTGTGACCCCTGGTTCTGGACTTCCCCAACATTGGGAACATTCTTCCTGCATCTAACCTGTCTAAACCCATCAGAATTTTAAACGTTTCTATGAGGTGCCCTCTCATTCTTCTGAACTCCAGTGAATATAAGCCCAGTTGATCCAGTCTTTCTTGATATGTCAGTCCCGCCATCCCGGGAATCAGTCTGGTGAACCTTCGCTGCACTCCCTCAATAGCAAGAATGTCCTTCCTCAAGTTAGGAGACTAAAACTGTACACAATACTCCAGGTGTGGCCTCACCAAGGCTCTGTACAACTGTAGCAACACCTCCCTATCCCTGTACTCAAATCCCCTCGCTATGAAGGCCAACATGCCATTTGCTTTCTTAACCGCCTGCTGTACCTGCATGCCAACCTTCAATGACTGATGTACCATGACACCCAGGTCTCGTTGCACCTCCCCTTTTCCTAATCTGTCACCATTCAGATAATAGTCTGTCTCTCTGTTTTTACCACCAAAGTGGATAACCTCACATTAATCCACATTATACTTCATCTGCCATGCATTTGCCCACTCACCTAACCTATCCAAGTCGCTCTGCAGCCTCATAGCATCCTCCTCGCAGCTCACACTGCCACCCAACTTAGTATCATCCGCAAATTTGGAGATACTACATTTAATCCCCTCATCTAAATCATTAATGTACAGTGTAAACAGCTGGGGCCCCAGCACAGAACCTTGCGGTACTCCACTAGTCACTGCCTGCCATTCTGAAAAGTACCCATTTACTCCTACTCTTTGCTTCCTGTCTGACAACCAGTTCTCAATCCATGTCAGCACACTACCCCCAATCCCATGTGCTTTAACTTTGCACATTAATCTCTTGTGTGGGACCTTGTCGAAAGCCTTCTGAAAGTCCAAATATACCACATCAGCTGGTTCTCCCTTGTCCACTCTATTGGGCCCGCTGAGATTTCCAGCATTTTCTGTTTTTATGAATGAAAAGTACGGTCACTGTACAGTTAACCAGAGTTAGTCAGCTCCTGTGCAAGGCAGGATACTCCGTCTTATTCTTGCCCGTAATGTTGCCTGCTGCTCCTGTTGGTACAACAACCTCCACCAAAGGGAGGGGGGTCTCCTTCATCGAAGGGCTGCAGTGGAAGTAGGCGTAGAAGTAGTGGGCAATCTGCACCATGACCCGGGCCCAGTTGATGGAATTTAAGCTCATGATATTGTGTTTCTTCACAAACTCTGTGTCAGCAAACACGTTCCGGATTGGCTCGTCCAGCTCATCACTGGTGCCGTCAACTGAAGAAAAAGCGCAGGGCAGTGTAAAAATACATAGAAATACAGAGGTTGCAACACAGAAGCAGGTCATTTGGTTATAACCAGCAAGTAAACAGTCCTAATCGCACATATCCCTACCCTGTTCCCATATATCTTCTTCATCTTTTTCTTCATCCACTTATCCAATCTAATTAGTAATGGTGATACCGTTTCTGCCTCAGCCACTGATGAAAAAAAGAAAGGAAAAGAAAAGAAAAGAAAAGAAAAGAAAAGAGAGGGGAGGAAGGGAGGGAGGGAGGAAGGGATGGACTTGAATTTATGTAGCACCTTTCACGACCACCGGATGTCCCAAAGCGCTTTACAGCCAATGAAGTAATTATTGGAATGTAGTCACTGCTGTAATGTAAGAAATGCAGTAGCCAATTTGGGCACAGCAAGCTCCCACAAACAGCAATGTGATAATGACCAGATCATCTGTTTTTTTTTTGTAATGTTGATTCAGGGATAAATGTTGACCCCAGGACACTGGAAATAATTCCCCTACTCTTAATAGTTTGCACTGACTGACATATTTATGCTCACGCACAGACTCTACACCATCACTATCAACTGCCCAGCGATGAACAAGACACTATTTATCACCGTCAACCCCAGGTATCGTACTGAGTGACCTGGAGTGGGTAGACCAGAGTTAGACTGTCAGTTCCCCGCATCGCGATCTACCCAAGGAAATGCGGGGCTCGGTTAAATCTCTACTCACTGTAAAAAAAAAAGTTAAAAATGAAGTTCAAACACATTCTCAGATAGGTTGCAGCTTTGTCCTCCACCCATTGCAGGACACTTCATTACAGAGGGTTACATAGGGCTAGAAATTCGTTTTTTGGTGATAGCGGTAATTTTTGGCCGAAAAAATACCGCTATCACTCCGGTAGTTTTTTAAGGCCTAAGTTTCGCGAAAAAATGCGGGCAGCGGTAAAAATCGGCGTTGCACAAGGATTCGCAGCAGAAACCGCGATCCACACCAACTTTATTCCGAGGCCAATTACCGCTGCGAGAGAGGCCTTAGGAGGGGGAGAAACACCCCAAAAATGTTTTCAAAAACCAAAGAAATAAAACATCCCAAAACATTCACAAGATACTTAACTATCGAATCGCTGAAAAAGAATTAAAAAAGAAAAACTTCAACTTACCTTTTTTGCAAGTCTTTATATCCACCACTGTTCCAAGGGCTGCAACGCAAGTTTTTCCCGGGCGCTTTTTTTCGCGCAGAATTCGGGTCGCCGCTGAGACAAAATTTTGCCGAAAGCGATATTTCGACTCTTGCATGACGGCGGTCTGCTCCCCAGTGGGATTGAAAAACCACCGGCGCAAGTCTTCCCCGAAACTACCGGTTCACCGTTTTTTGCCAAAAACGGCAAAATATCACCGAAAAACCGGGCGCATGGTTGGCGAATTTCTCTATATACAATTTCCAGCATATAATCAGGCCATTTAGTCCAACTAGTCCATTCAGTCCAACCAGTCCATGCTCCACTCGAGCCTCCTCCCATCTTTCCTCATCTAACTCTATCAGCACAACCCTTCTAGTCCCTTCTCCCTCATATGCTTGTCCAGCCTCCCCTTAAATACATCGATACTATTCGCCTCAACCACTCCCTGTGGTAGTGAGTTCCACATTCTCACCACTCTCTGGGTACAGAAGTTTCTTCTGAATTCCCGATTGGATTTCTTGATGACTATCTGATATTGATAGCCTCTAGTTATGCTCTTCTCCACAAGTGGTAACATTCTCTCTGTATCCACTCTATCAAAACCTTTCATCATTTTAAAGACCTCTATTAGGTCACCCCTCAGCCTTCTTTCCTCAAGAGAAAAGAGACCCAACCTGTTTATCCTTTCCTGATATGTATACCCTCACATTTCTGTAAAGCTTCTGTACATCCTTGTAAACCTTCTCTGCACCCTCTCCAGTGCCTCTATATCCTTTTTATAATATTGCGACCAGAACTGTAGGCAATATTCTAAGGGGGCGAAATTCCCTGCGCCGTGACTGGGGGTGGTAACCTGCTGGGGCTGGGACTTCCTACGCCCGGCGCAGAACTCCCGCCCCGGCCGCTGAATTGGGCTTACCTCAAAGGAAGTGGAGCGCAATCTTACGCGCGCCACCTCATTTAGCGGCTGTTCCAGAGGCACTAATGGAGGGAGATGTATCACAGGAATGTGGGAAGGGAGGACCTTGAGACAATCACTATCACTAGGGGGGTAGTGCTAGACAGGCTAATGGGACTCAAGGTAGACAAGTCCCCTGGTCCTGATGAAATGCATCCCAGGGTATTAAAAGAGATGGCGGAAGTTATAGCAGATGCATTCGTTATAATCTACCAAAATTCTCTGGACTCTGGGGAGGTACCAGTGGATTGGAAAGCAGCTAATGTAACGCCTCTGTTTAAAAAAGGGGGCAGACAAAAGGCAGGTAACTATAGGCCGGTTAGTTTAACATCTGTAGTGGGAAAAATGCTTGAAACTATCATTAAGGAAGAAATAGCGGGACATCTAGATAGGAATAGTGCAATCAAGCAGACGCAACATGGATTCATGAAGGGGAAATCATGTTTAACTAATTTACTGGAATTCTTTGAGGATATAACGAGCATGGTGGATAGAGGTGTACCGCTAGATGTGGTGTATTTAGATTTCCAAAAGGCATTCGATAAGGTGCCACACAAAAGGTTACAGCAAAAAGGGGTCAGAGGGTCTAGTAAGGAGGAGGAACTGAGGGAAATCCTTATTAGGCGGGAAATTGTGTTGAGGAAATTGATGGGATTGAAAGCCGATAAATCCCCAGGGCCTGATGGACTGCATCCCAGAGTACTTAAGGAGGTGGCCTTGGAAATAGCGGATATATTGACAGTCATTTTCCAACATTCCATTGACTCTGGATCAGTTCCTATGGAGTGGAGGGTAGCCAATGTAACCCCACTTTTTAAAAAAGGAGGGAGAGAGAAAACAGGGAATTATAGACCGGTCAGCCTGACATCGGTAGTGGGTAAAATGATGGAATCAATTATTAAGGATGTCATAGCAGCGCATTTGGAAAGAGGTGACATGATACGTCCAAGTCAGCATGGATTTGTGAAAGGGAAATCATGCTTGACAAATCTTCTGGAATTTTTTGAGGATGTTTCCAGTAGAGTGGACAAGGGAGAACCAGTTGATGTGGTATATTTGGACTTTCAGAAGGCTTTCGACAAAGTCCAACTCAAGAGATTAATGTGCAAAGTTAAAGCACATGGGATTGGGGGTAGTGTGCTGACATGGATTGAGAACTAGTTGTCAGACAGGAAGCAAAGAGTAGGAGTAAATGGGTACTTTTCAGAATGGCAGGCAGTGACTAGTGGGGTACCGCAAGGTTCTGTGCTGGGGCCCCAGCTGTTTACATTGTACATTAATGATTTAGACGAGGGGATTAAATGTAGTATCTCCAAATTTGCGGATGACACTAAGTTGGGTGGCAGTGTGAGCTGCGAGGAGGATGCTATTAGGCTGCAGAGTGACTTGGATAGGTTAGGTGAGTGGGCAAATGCATGGCATATGAAGTATAATGTGGATAAATGTGAGGTTATCCACTTTGGTGGTAAAAACAGAGAGATAGACTATTATCTGAATGGTGACAGATTAGGAAAAGGGGAGGTGCAATGAGACCTGGGTGTCATGGTACATCAGTCATTGAAGGTTGGCATGCAGGTACAGCAGGCGGTTAAGAAAGCAAATGGCATGTTGGCCTTCATAGCGAGGGGATTTGAGTACAGGGTCAGGGAGGTGTTGCTACAGTTGTACAGGGCCTTGGTGAAGCCACACCTGGAGTATTGTTTTGGTCTCCTAACCTGAGGAAGGACATTCTTGCTCTTGAGGGAGTGCAGCGAAGGTTCACCAGACTGATTCCTGGGATGGCGGGACTGACCTATCAAGAAAGACTGGATCAACTGGGCTTGTATTCACTGGAGTTCAGAAGAATGAGAGGGGACCTCATAGAAATGTTTAAAATTCTGATGGGTTTAGATAGGTTAGATGCAGGAAGAATATTCCCAATGTTGGGGAAGTCCAGAACCAGGGGTCACAGTCTGAGGATAAGGGGTAAGCCATTTAGGACCGAGATGAGGAGAAACTTCTTCACCCAGAGAGTGGTGAACCTGTGGAATTCTCTACCACAGAAAGTTGTTGAGGCCAATTCACTAAATATATTCAAAAAGGAGTTAGATGAAGTCCTTACTACTAGGGGGATCAAGGGGTATGGCGAGAAAGCAGGAATGGGGTATTGAGGTTGCATGTTCAGCCATGAACGCATTGAATGGTGGTGCAGGCTAGAAGGGCCGAATGGCTTACTCCTGCACCTATTTTCTATGTTTCTATGTTTCTATGTAAGATAAAGGTACGCGGAGTCAGAGAAAATGTATTAGCATGGATAGTGAATTGGCTGGCTAACAGAAAGCAGAGAGTCGGGATAAATGGGTCCTTTTCGGGTTGGAAATTGGTGGTTAGTGGTGTGCCACAGGGATCGGTGCTGGGACCACAACTGTTTACAATATACATAGATAACCTGGAAGAGGGGACAGAATGTAGTGTAACAAAATTTGCAGATGGCACAAAGATTAGTGGGAAAGTGGGTTGTGTAGAGGACACAGAGAGGCTGCAAAGAGATTTAGATAGGCTAAGTGAATGGGCTAAGGTTTGGCAGATGGAATACAATATCGAAAAGTGTGATGTCATCCACCTTGGGGAAAAAATCAGTAAAAGGGAATATTATTTAAATGGGGAGAAATTACAACATGCTGCGGTGCAGAGGGACCTGGGGGTCCTTGTTCATGAATCCCAAAAAGTTAGTTTGCAGGTGCAGCAGGTAATCAGGAAGGCGAATGGAATGTTGGCCTTCATTGCGAGAGGGATGGAGTACAAAAGCAGGGAGGTCCTGCTGCAACTGTACAGGATATTGGTGAGGCCGCACCTGGAGTACTGCGTGCAGTTTTGATCACCTTACTTAAGGAAGGATATACTAGCTTTGGAGGGGGTACAGAGACGATTCACTAGGCTGATTCCGGAGATGAGGGGGTTTCCTTATGATGATAGATTGAGTAGACTGGGTCTTTACTCATTGGAGTTCAGAAGGATGAGGGGTGATCTTATCGAAACATTTAAAATAATGAAAGGGATAGACAAGATAGAGGCAGAGAGGTTGTTTCCACTGGTCGGGGAGACTAGAACTAGGGGGCACAGCCTCAAAATACGGGGGAGCCAATTTAAAACCGAGTTGAGAAGGAATTTCTTCTCCCAGAGGGTTGTGAATCTGTGGAATTCTCTGCCCAAGGAAGCAGTTGAGGCTAGCTCATTGAATGTATTCAAGTCACAGATAGATAGATTTTTAACCAATAAGGGAATTAAGGGTTACGGGGAGCGGGCGGGTAAGTGGAGCTGAGTCCACGGCAAGATCAGCCATGATCTTGTTGAATGGTGGAGCTGGCTCGAGGGGCTAGATGGCCTACTCCTGTTCCTAATTCTTATGTTCTTATGGGATGTTCCGCGCTATGCGGATGCTCCGCATAGTGCTGACGCACATCAACGCCCCTCCCCTTCATGTAAATGGGAGGGCCGCCGTGCACCCTGCAAGGCCTTTGGTGGCCTCCACTGGATCACCGGAGCAGCGTGGTGCTGGGGCTGCAGCCCGACACCCAAAATGGAGTGCCAGGCTGCACGATGGCAGCTCCGTCTGCACCTCCCAGTGGTGCTAATGGCAGTCTGAAAAAGGAGCAATTTCGCCCCCATGTCTGGTCTAACCAAGGTTTGATACAGGTTTAGCATAACTTCCCAACTTTTCAAGTCTATACTTCTAAATGTACATAGTATTTACAGCACAGAAACAGGCTATTTGGCCCTACAGGTCCATGTGGGTGTTTATGTTCCACAGAAGCCTCCTCCCACCATTCTTCATCTAACACTATCAATATATTCGCTTTTATTCCCTTCATAAGATCATAAGAAGAACATAAGAAATAGGAGCAGATGTCGGCCATTTGGCCCCTCAAGCCTGCTCCGCTATTCACTCAGGTCATGACTGATCTGATCATGGACTCAGCTCCACTTCCCTGCCCGCTCCCCATAATCCTTTACTCCCTTATCGCTCAAAAATCTGTTTATCTCCGTCTTAAATATATTCAATGACCCAGCCTCCACAGCTCTCTGGGGCAGAGAATTCCACAGATTTACAACCCTCTGAGAGAAGAAATTCCTCCTCATCTCAGTTTCTTCCTCATGTATTTAACAGCCTCCCCTTAAATGCATCTATGCTTTTCACCCCAACTGCTCCATGTGGTAACGAGTTCCAGCTTCTAACCACTCGGAGTGAAGAAACTTCTCCTAAGTTCCTTCTTGAATTTATTAGTGACTATTTAAGTACACTCATGGGATGGGTCCCATTAAATGAGTGCCTATTCCAAGTCTTCACATGGCTTGTCCACGGTGCAAAGTCCCGCGAGTTCTCACAGGCCAAGGAGGGCCGCGAGTACTTGGGTGTTTGGGAGGACCGGGTAGATGTTCATGAGTACAGGCGGCCAGCACAGTCTCACCAAACATGGATGCCACCACCAAGGTAGTGGCGATACTGAGTCATTGTCGTGAGGTATAGGTTAAACACCCTTTAGTCATCATCTGTTGACACGCGTTATTATAACAAACAATACCTCAATGATAACAAACAAAAAAACTAACCAGGCACAACAACAACGATTATTGACACTCACACCCCTGTGTGGAACCTGATCTGGTTCCAATCCCACACCCTGGGGCTCGAAGTGAAATCCCGGGCAGTTTTTGGACAGCTCAGTCTCTTCAACGGTTTCGAGAGATGCTTCTCCTCAGTGTCCTTTTTGACATCATCGACTTGCAGAATCTTCTCGTGGCCCCTGACCCCTTGGAATGGTGACGGCTGATGGCCCCGAGTTCGGCTCTTGCCCACCAGTGGAAACATCTTCTCTGCGCATACCCTATCAAACCCTTTCATAATCTTAACCACCTCCATCAGGCCAGCCCTCAGTCTTCGCTTTTCTGGAGAAAAGAGCCCCAGCCTGCTCAATATTTTATTGATAGGTATATCCTCTCAGCTCTGGTACCATTTCAATAAATCTTTTTTTGCACCTTCTCTAGTGCCTCTAGTGCACGTTTTACACTATCTGCTTCAATTGGATAATTTCGGGCTTGAATTACAATGAATAGTTTGCAGTGCTAAATCTGCTTCATAACCACACAACATGTGTAGTGTAATTGATCTGTGCCTCCAATAATAAAAAATAAATGAACATGGAATCCTGACTTCTATTCAGTCTCTTAAGTTGTATTGATCCACATGTGACCCTGCTGTAATCACTGCCCCGCCCTTTGCGTTTGGTGCTGCCCTGAATACAGTTGCCTGGTTTGTGACTCCCGCTAGTGCCTGTGGGTGGGCGGGGGGGGGGGGGTGGGCCGGTAAGGGGTTACCGACCGGGTGCGGCAAAATCACCGATTGGACTTCCCTGGCGGTTTTGCGCTGACATCATCTGGTGCGCAGCGCCCCGTTACCGCCCTGGGTGTGATATTCGCTCCCGCCCTCTGCAGCATCATCGGGCATCAATAGCGACAGCTGCAGGAGGCATGGTCACCTCGGCTGGCTGTTTGGGGAGCGATATTTCAAGGCAGTGGTGGTCAGGTCGGGCAAAATGTATTTATCGCCCCAGTCCTCCTGCTTTCTTTTGCCCCCTCTGATTCCTCAGCCCTGCACTCTCTCGGAATGCTTGGGGCTATTATGCACATAGCGCAGGCCCCGTGGCCCCACAGAGACAGCAGGAGGATTGATTCAACCCAACATTGGCCCTTCCCTTTAAGCGAGGGAAGGAGCCTGTACAGACAGCCCTCACAGACGATACCGCAATCTCACTTCCTTTAGCGCTCTAAGGGAAATGGTAGCGCTTGATTTAACGCCCCACTTCCCTCTTGGAGAGCTAAAGCAGAAGTTCTTGGCACCAGCAAATCTTTGCCGCCCGCCGTTACTTTAGCGCTCCTTGCAAAGTTACCACCCCAAATGGGGCACTTCGCAATTTCTAGCCCATAGAATCATTCGGCCCATCATGCCTGTGCTAACTCTTTGAAAGAGCTAACCAATTAGTCCACCTCTCCTGCTCTTTCTCCATAGGCCTGCAAATATTTCAAGTATAAGTATTTCATTGGCTGTAAAGCATCCTGAGGTTGTGAAAGGTGCAATTTAAATGCAAGTTCTTTCGTTCTTTTTTCATTATTGCCAATATAAGGTTTGATTTTGCAAGGCCCCTTGCCATTGACAGGGCCTCACACAAGGCCAGTGTATGTGGGATAATCCAGGCACACTTGCCTGTTATTTTCCGTCTGTTGATCTCTCAGCCTACGATTATCCGCTAAGTGGTGACTGCGTACGAGGCTCTACCGATGGGAAAGGACCTTGTAATGCTCACCCTACAATCATAGGCAGTCCCTCGGAATCGAGGAAGACTGGCTTCCACTCTAAAAATGAGTTCTTAGGTGACTGAATAGTCCAATACGGGAATTACAGTCTCTGTCACAGGTGAGACAGATAGTCATTGAAGGAAAGGGTGGCCTTACACTAAACATCCGTAAGACAAACATCCTCCACAAACCTGTCCCCACCGCACAGCACTGCCCCCCAGTCATCAAGATCCACGGCATGGCCCTGGACAACGTGGACCACTTCCCACACCTCGGGAGCCTCTTATCAACAAGGGCAGACATTGACGACGAGATTCAACACTGCCTCCAGTGCAGCCTTCGGCCGCCTGAGGAAGAGAGTATCTGATGGTCTACAGGGCTGTAGTGATACCCACCCTCCTGTATGGCTCAGAGACATGGACCATGTACAGTAGACACCTCAAATCGCTGGAGAAATACCACCAAGGTTGTCTCCGCAAGATCACCCTACAATGTCAACTTGAGGAATGGCAAATGGTCACAAACCTGAAAAAACATGGATGTTGTCTTCAATCACGGTTGTCATCTGCAGCTCTTGAATCAGACTGCAGCGGCCATGTGGCAGCAACACGATGATATTCATGCTCTCTGCCCCGCGGATACTCTCGATGGCAGAGCTGCCAGTGTCTCCGGATGTCCCTGCGGTTGAGATGAAATCTATTACTTTTTCCTTTACTGAGGTAAAGGCCCATAGCACAAGGCATAAACACAGTAGAAAGAAAACACGGTTAATCAAGGATAGCGATTATGTGGATTGTACTCTCTTGTCCGTATCCTAACTCGCACCAAGTCCCGTTCACTCATTGCCCATGTGCTCGCTAACCTACTTCGGCTCCAGTTCTACCAACGCCTCAACTTTAAAATCCTCATCCTTGTGTCCAAATTCCTCATGACCTCGCCCCTCTCTATCTCCTCCAGCCCTCTGGGAACTCTGCGTTCCTTCAATTTTGATCCCTTGTGAATTCACCATTTCCTTTGCTCCACAATTGGCAGCTGTGCATTCAGCCGTCCAGACCTAAAGTGCTGGAAATCCCTCCCTAAATCTCTCCGCCTTTCTCTCCTCCCTTACAACACTTCTTAAATCTCTTCAACTAAGCTTTTGGTCAGTCTACTTCTTTGGCTCGGAATCAATTCTTGTTAGCCTGCTTACATTCCCGTGAAGTGCCTCACAACGTTTTACTGTTAAAAGTTGCTGTATGAATTCAAGTTGTTGTTGCTGGCTGATTCACCGTTTTAAGGGCCGAAGAAAGAATTAGTTACTGCAGGAGATTGTGAGATGAATCTTCGTTGCAGTGCAGTACGCATGTTGGATAACGAATGTGTAGGACTTTGTATCTGATGCTTAGAAAGAAGATAAAAGAAACCTCAGAACAATGATGGCCATTGTAGAAAAAATAGAAGCAAGAACTGCAGTCCTCACCTTGAATATTGTGTTCAGTTTTGGTCTCCTAATCTGAGGAAGGACGTTCTTGCTATTGATGGAGTGCAGCGAAGGTTCACCAGACTGATTCCCGGGATGGCAGGACTGACATATGAGGAGAGACTGGATCGACTGGGCCTGTATTCACTGGAGTTTAGAAGGATGAGAGGGGATCTCATAGAAACATATAAAATTCTGACAGGACTGGACAGGTTAGATGCTGGAAGAATGTTCCCGATGTTGGGGAAGTCCAGAACCAGGGGTCACAGTCTAAGGATAAGGGGTAAGCCATTTAGGACCGAGATGAGGAGAAATTTCTTCACTCAGAGAGTTGTTAACCTGTGGAATTCCCTACCTCAGAGAGTTGTTGATGCCAGTTCATTGGATATATTCAAGAGGGAGTTAGATATGGCTCTTACGGCTAAAGGGATCAAGGGGTATGGAGAGAAAGCAGAAAAGGGGTACTGAGGTGATTGATCAGCCATGATCTTATTGAATGGTGGTGCAGGCTCAAAGGGCCGAATAGCCTACTCCTGTACCTATTTTCTATGTTTCTATGTTTCCATCTCAATGATTAGTCACTATTACAGGAAGATTCCAGCTTGTGACAAACCACCCACTAACTGGTTTTAGCCTTTTGAGCTATTGTCACACAGGCAGGTTTATTCGATAACTAATTAGTAAAACTGTAGCTATAATCACCATAATTTGTTCGAGTGTTAGACCGGGTGATAGGGTTAATCAACATTTTGGTTTGTTTGGGGGTGAAATTCATTATCGTTTCTCGCACTTGTTGGAGGTGAGTGTGGAGGAGACAAGGCAGAGGGGTTTAAGAAGATGGTTAGCAGTAGAGAATAATAGCCGGGGGTTATTTTTGCATTCCAAAACGATCCTGAATTAATGGGGGTTTTGGCAGATGAGAGCAGGGCCCAATAGTTCTATATGTGGTCCAGTCAGCTCTGGCAGTGAATGGCTAAACCAGTTGTCCACCATGTCCGTTGAAATCTGCATCCCTTGGCCTTTAGGGAGGGAAGATCAGGGCTGTACCAGGGTGGGAGAGACTAATGGTTTTAATAGGGACTAGGGCATCAAAGATGGTGATGAGGGTGTGATTGGGCAGATCAATAGCTGCAGAGATGTCATGGTAAATACAGAGCCAAAGGCTGGACAGTTGGAAGTTGTTAAGTGCAGTTGTAAGAGAGTTGGGGAGAGATTTTCCAGGGGTGGTCACAGAAGGAGGTCGAGTTGGGGGGTGAGGGGGGAGGTGAAAAGGGGATGTGGGTGGAAAGCGATTGACACGATGGGAGTAGCAAGGCCACGAGAGATGGCAAGGTCGAGGGGCTGTCCGTGAATATAGGTTGGGGAGTTTACATGGAGGGAGAGATTAAGGGAGGATAGGAGGCTAGTGAACTCAGAGGAGAGAGAGCATGATGAATTGAGATGGAGGTTGAAATCACCGAGGATGAGAAGTCGTTCGGTGCAGAGGCAGAGGGAGGAAAGTAGTGAAGAAATATCGGTAATAACATTTTGGTAAATAAAACATTAGTAACATAGTTAGAATTGTAAAGCTGAGAAGGGTTGGCCAGTGTCAATGCTTCCTCTAGTAAATCTATTCCTCCTATGCATATCCTTAAAAATGTCAAACAAAGGGGGCTGGGTGGTGCTCTGCATCTGGCATAACATTTCACATCTGTGTGAACCAAAATAATGAGCAAAATGCTGAGAAACCAGCCCAAAAAAAGCTTACAATCGAAAAACGGCCCTGACATGTAAACATTAGTTACTTGCTATTGAGGGAGTGCAGCGAAGGTTCATCAGACTGATTCCCAGGATGGCGGGACTGACATATGAGGAGAGACTGGATCGACTGGGCCTTTATAGAAGGATGAGAGGGGATCTCATAGAAACTTACAAGATTCTGACAGGGCTGGACAGGTTAGATGCGGGAAGAATGTTCCCGATGATGAGGGAAGTCCAGAACCAGGGGACACAGTCTTAGGATAAGGGCTAAGCCATTTAGGACTGAGATGAGGAGAAACTTCTTCACTCAGGGAGTTGTTAACCTGAGGAATTCCCTACCGCAGAGAGTTGTTGATGCCAGTTCATTGGATATATTCAACAGGGAGTTAGATATGGCCCTTGCAGCTAAAGAGATCAAGGGATATGGAGAGAAAGCAGAAAAGGGGTACTGAGGGAATGATCAGCCATGATCTTATTGAATGGTGGTGCAGGCTCGAAGGGTCGAATGGCCTACTCCTGCACCTATTTTCTATATTGAAAGTGCAGCGGGACATGAGCTTCTGATGTAGGTTGTTGATTTTTCCCTCACTTTAAGTACATAAAGACCTGAATTGTCCTCTGATTACTGATGCTCCTGTACTGTATTTCCTTTTGGGTTCTCTGCTTAAGAATTCATAGCAACACATTGCTAGTTGGTTTATGAACAAAGGTTTGACAATCACACTAAACATTACTAGTCCACTGGGCTCACAACTGCATACCTCATCGTTAATGACCTAGACCCAACTGACTGGGGTTTTATTCAGTCTTGTGAATATCACGTGACTGGCTAAGCCACTCACAATGCAACAGTTCTACAAACCTACGAGCACCCTCCCAGGTGCGTACATTAGAGCTCCTGCCAGTGGAAACAGTTTCTCCCTATCTATTCTTTCAAAACCTCTCATAATTTTCAATAGCTCTATTAAATCTCCCCTTAACCTTCACTGCTCTAAGTCTCTCTACGTTACTGAAGTCCCTCATCCCTGGTACCATTCTGACCAATCTCCTCTGCACCCTTCCTAAGGCCTTGACGTCCTGCCTAAAGTGAGGCCCCAGTTGTGGCCTAACCAGTGATTTAGAAAGCGATTTGTGAAATAAACCAACCTCAAAGGTTGTCAAGAGAGGAACATGTCTCTCCTTGTATTCCACTTACCGACTAGAATAGTAACGTGCTTATTTCTCTTTCTCAGGAAATACTGGAGCAGCTGTCCGACACATGACATTGCGAGGTCCTTAAAGGCATAGGTCACGCCATGCCACAGCTCCAGAACGTTCAGCCCATTTTTCAAGGTAGCTAGTTCTATGATGTTCTTGTGTCGAAATCTCCTGAACGCCTCGTTGACCAGGTCTGAAAATTGAACAAAAACCATTTACATTGTAATTGGGTGCAGTGTAATATATTTGCTTCATGGGTTGTTTGCTTAAGAATTCATAGCAAAACATTGCTATTAAGAACTAGTTGGTTTATTAACAAAGGTTTAACAATCATACTACACATTACCAGTTCATCGACCAGGCTCACAACCAGCTGCCTCATTGTTGATCCTCCAAACCCAACTGGCTGGAGTTTTATTGAGTCTTGTGAACATCACATAACTAGCTAAGGCACTCCCAATTCAACAGCTCCACCAACCTGTGAGCATCCTCACATGTGTATACAGTATGACAGTGTGACAGTATTTTCTGTTCCTCAGAGAGCTGTGGAAGCTGGGACATTGAATAAATTTAAGACAGAAATAGACAGTTTCTTAACCGATAAGGGAATAAGAAGTTTTGGGGAGCGGGCAGGGAAGTGGACCTGAGTCCATGATCGTATTAAATGGCGGAGCAGGGTCGAAGGGCCATATGGCCGACTTCTGCTCCTATTTCTTATGATCTTATTATCTGGCCCCAAGCCCGAGAAATTCAGCCTTGAAATCCTGGCGAACTGGGATCACATTGCCCGGGATTTTGTGGTGGTAATGACGGTGAAACTTACCGCGTTCACCTTCTGAAACTGACTGTGACTTCAGGATTTAGAGCATGCGCAGTTAAACGTGGAAATCCTGAAATTGAGGTCAGTCATTCCCAGCTCCACTACGGGCTGTACTGTGCACCCCCCCGAGCCAACAATCAGCGAAATCACTTGAACTGATGAAAACTTCTCCCGTTTCTGTTAAACACCCCATAAAAAGCTACACCTTGTTCAAATAGTTGTAACTGGGGTTTTAATGGTGCATTGACTGCTGAATAATCGTTATGGCCCTGAAAAATTAATTTTATATTTATGGAATGTCAAAGTTATAATAAAAATGACCAGCTTTTTAAAATAGTAAAAGATATTTTGTTATGTTTAATAATTGATGGTGGTGGGTACACATTTAATAGTAGGCTTCAAAAGGGAATTGGACAACTACTTGAAGGAGAAACAATTGAAGGAATAGAAACATAGAAACAGAGTAAGCCATTCGGCCCTTCGAGCCTGCATCGCCATTCAATGAGTTCATGGCTGAACATGCAACTTCAGTACCCCATTCCTGCTTTCTCGCCATACCCCTTGATCCCCCTAGTAGTAAGGACTTCATCTAACTCCTTTTTGAATATATTTAGTGAATTGGCCTCAACAACTTTCTGTGGTAGAGAATTCCACAGGTTCACCACTCTCTGGGTGAAGAAGTTTCTCCTCATCTTGGTCCGAAATGGTTTACCCCTTAGCCTTAGACTGTGACATTGGGAACATTCTTCCTGCATCTAACCTGTCTAAAACCGTCAGAATTTTAAACATTTCTGTGAGATCCCCTCTCATTCTTCTGAACTCCAGTGAATACAAGCCCAGTTAATCCAGTCTTTCTTGATATGTCAGTCCCGCCATCCCGGGAATCAGTCTGGTGAACCTTCGCTGCACTCCCTCAATAGCAAGAATTTCCTTCCTCAAGTTAGGAGACCAAAACTGTACACAATACTCCAAGTTCGGCCTCACCAAGGCCCTGGACAACTGTAGTAACACCTCCCTGTCCCTGTACTCAAATCCCCTCGCTATGAAGGCCAACATGCCATTTGCTTTCTTAATCGCCTGCTGTACTTGCATGCCAACCTTCAATGACTGATGTACCATTGACACCCAGGTCTCGTTGCACCTCCCCTTTTCCTGATCTGTCACCATTCAGATAATAGTCTGTCTCTCTGTTTTTACCACCAAAGTGGATAACCTCACATTTATCCACATTATATTTCATCTGCCATGCATTTGCCCACTTACCTAACCTATCCAAGTCACTCTGCAGCCTCCTAGCATCCTCCTCGCAGCTCACACTGCCACCCAATTTAGTGTCATCCTCAAATTTGGAGATACTACATTTAATCCCCTCATCTAAATCATTATGGGGAAAGAGCAGGAGAGGGGGACTAACTGGATTATTCCTGGAAAGAGACTCGATGGGCCGAATGGCTTCCTCCTGCACTGTACTATTCTATGATTCTACCAGCTCTCTCCAGGCTGATACATGAAGAATGGGCACATGGGCAAAACGCATCAGACCGCCTGCCAGCGACAAAACTGTGCCCTGGCACAAGCCAATGACTGCAGGAGAGGAAGAGGGAGGGGGGGGGGGAAATTGGAAACTAAAAAGACAAAGAAAAGCTTACCGCATAAATCATCTCTTGGCAAGTCTTCTCTGGAAATGAACAGTGAGCAAATCTCCTCCACCAGCTCCGGGTAACTGTAACCACTCCATGTCTGTAGTGTGGCCAAGTCAAGGCTTGGGATTTCTTCCGGCATGAAGAGGCCACAATCTGGGGCGTAACCTGAGAGGAGGACCTGTTCGAAGCTCACACCGGCCAGTCCACCCCGTGTACTTTGGTATTTCATTTTGCTCCACCTGTCTGAGAGGATGAGAATTAAAAGCCTGCAATTGGGGACACATGGGGAAATCTGTTTGTGCAGGCACAGGACGTGCCTGAGCTAATCAATCACTTTGCACCTGTTTGCATTACAGGCTGAACATCCCTTATCCAGAACTCCCTTATCCAGAAACACGCCGCGTCCAGAACCAGTCCTGGCCACCGGGTGGCGCATGAGCAGAACTCCAACATGAACAAATTTAAGTCCTTCCTCGCTACTGACTCCCGCAATCACTGGCCTGACCCCACGATCCACCGCCCCCCTGCCGCCCCCCCCCCCCCACCCCCAACCACCCCATGATCTCTCTGCTGCACTCCCAGCCCTAAATCAGCCAGCCCCGATATCCCCTTGCTCAGTACCTGTACCATCCAATTTAACGTGACCACCCCTCGTCCAAAAATATCCCTTATCCAGAACCGGCCAGGTCCCGAGGGTTCCGGATAAGGGACGTTCAACCTGTACTTTGAAAACTTTGTATTTGCCTTCACAAAAGAAGAGGATGAAGTTAATGTTGAGGTAGAGGAGGAGGGGGGAGGAGTGGAAGTAGAGATGTTGAATAGGATGAACATAGATAGAAAGGAGGTGCTAAAACAGATTATCTGGTCACTATCATATTGCTGTTTGTGGGAGCTTGCTATGCGCAAGTTGGCTGCCGCGTTTCCTACATTACAACAGTGACTGCACTTCAAAAAGTACTTCATTGGATGTAAAGCACTTTGAGACATCTGGTGGTTGTGAAAGGTGCTATATAAATGCAAGTCTTGTCTCTTTAAATAAATGATGCTACAGGGCAGCCCCTTCTCTGAATGTGTAAAATTTCAAAGCTCTAATGAGGCTGGTGCACTGGAGCAACACAAGCCTACTGCTCCCAGACGCTGCCTGGTCAGAAAATAGCAATTCAGATGATTGGTATCAGTCCCCAGTGTAACCTATGCACCTGAGATGTTATCATCATCATCATCACAGGCAGTCCCTCGAAACGAGGATGACTTGCTTCCACACCAAAAAAAAGGATGAGTTTAAAAGAAGAACCTGAACTACATCCTGAAGGGTGGAAGATGCCTGTGCGTGGATTTTTTTAACGTGGGGTGGCCGTTGCACACCAGCCACCACACGGGCTTGACAGAGCTAGGTCTTGGTCCAGTGGCAAGGGTTAACCAAGACGACTGAAGACCAGCTCTGCTTCACAGACCTGGTGCGCACACATATCGCAGTGTGGGCTGGACCGTGCTGCCCCTGGGCCCCTGGCCCCGATGTTAACAAGACTTAATAAAACCCCAGTCAGTTGGGTCTAGGTCATCCACGATGAGATATACAATTGCGAGCCCAGTGGGTGACCCGGCCCGGAAATCGGCACAGTCCCGGCCTGCAAGACCGTCAGCAGGCCGGGGCAATTAGAGGGAGCAATGTGTAGCGACATACCACTGCAGGGAGCAGCGCGTGCTGCTGCAGGAGGACGATGGCTTCGAAGCCAGGTCGCTGATTGCAGTGCGGGCAGGCACTGCAGGAGGGGTGAAGGAGTGGCACGAGTTTGGGGCTCAGAACAGGCGAGGGCCCAGGTGCAGCACCGGCCAGCCCACACTGAAATATTTGTGTGTGCTCAGTCCGTGCAGCAGAGCAGGTCTCCAGTCGTCTTGGTTAATCCTTGCCACTGGACCAAGACCTAGCTCTGTCAAGCCCGTGTGGTGGCTGGTGTGCAACGATCACCACACGTTAAAAAAATCCACGCACAGGCATCTTCCACCCTTCAACATGTAGTTCGGGACCTGGAATATTAGGTCCTTCATTGAAACACCTGTGAACTTTTTAGCGTGGAAGCAAGTCATCCTCGCTTCGAGGGCCTGCCTATGATGATGAGGATGAATTGGTACTGTGTTGCTATGAATTCTTAAGCAAAGAACCCATGAAGCAAATGCATTACACCCGCATGCACTCACATCACTGTGAATGGAAAATATAACCTGAAGGATGTGCGGGAATGGATACTTGTAAGGGAAGGCTCTGGTGTGAAGCACAATGCGTTATCTCGTGGTGGACAATTCAAGCACTTCAGTGGATTGTGAGGGGCTGGGAAAGCGTTGGACAAGTGGACTACAGTACATTCTGGCGAGATCTGGCTGGCTTCCTCTGCTTTGGCTGGCCATTAAATATTTTGCAACAAACACCGGACCTGGCACTTACTTCCCTCAGTGACATTACAACAGTGACTACACTCCGAAAGTACTTCATTGGCTGTAAAACGCTTTGTGATGTCCAGCGGTCGTGAAAGGCGCTAGAAAAATGCAAGTCTTTCTTTCTCGGCAACTACGTCCACTTGTATGCTGGTGCGCTCCTTGGGACCCTGTGCCTGTCAGTGCCAAACAGTGCCTTACTCTTCCTGTCCCTGGCCTCAGCAGGATCAGTTGAACACCTGCATCTTGGAAGGTGGTGGGGTGGGATGGGGTGGGGTGGGGTGGGGTGGGGTGGTTGTGTGCGGTGAGTGGGGTGGGTGGGTTGCTCTCATCTCTCTCATCTGGAGGGAGGAGAGCATGCCGGGAGATCTCAGACATGCAGTGATCGTGACCATCTTTAAAAAAGGGGACAAGTCCGACTGCGTCAACTACAGAGGAATCTCCCTGCTATCAGCCACTGGGAAAGTCGCCGCTAGAGTCCCCCTCAACCGTCTTCTCCCCGTGGCCGAGGAGCTCCTCCCGGAGTCACAGTACGGATTTCGTCCCCTATGGGGCACAACGGACATGATTTTTGCACCGGGACAGCTGCAGGAAAAATGCAGGGAACAGCAGCAGCCCTTATACATGGTCTTCTTCGACCTTACAAAGGCCTTTGACACTGTCAACCGTGAGGGTCTATGGAGCGTCCTCCTCCGCTTCGGATGCCCCCAAACGTTCGTCACCATCCTCTGCCTGCTCCATGACAAAATGCAGGCCATGATCCTTACTAACAGGTCAATTACAGGCTTCACAGGTTGGAGAGGCACTTGGAGACCTGCAATAAAAGACTGAGGTCACACTTTACTTTGAGCTCACAGTGTTCAGTCTGACTCTTTCTCCATACACAAAAACTGACGAGGAGATACAGATAGCGAACCCAAAGATGCAGAGAACTGTGGGCATCCTGGAGAAATTCTCGAGGGAGATGATTGGGAAATTTTTATGGTGACTCGACCAATACTTCGTGGCCAACGAGCTAGATGGGTAAGAGAGCCAAACGAAAGGCAATCCTCCTCACCGTCTGTGGGGCACCAATGTATAGCGTCATGAAGAATCTGCTCACTCCAGCGAAACCCACGGAGAAATCATACGACGATTTGTGCACACTGGTCCGAGAGCATTTGAACCCGAAGGAAAGCGTTCTGATGGCAAGGTACCGGTTCTACACCTACAAAAGGTCTGAAAGCCAGGAAGTGGCGAGCTATGTCACCGAGCTAAGACGCCTTGCAGGACATTGCGAATTTGAAGGACATTTGGAGCACATGCTCAGAGACTTTTTCGTACTTAGCATTCGCCACGAAACCATACTTCGCCAAACTTTGACTGTAGAGACCCCAACCTTGAGTAAGGCCATAGCGATAGCTCAGGTGTTCATTGCCACCAGTGACAATACGAAGCAAATCTCTCAGCACACAAGTGCTGCTACAAGTACTGTGAACAAAGTAATGTTGTTTTCGAATCGTAATGTTTGGGCAGGTCACACATGCCTGCAGATACACGTCCACAGCTGTCTCAGAGTCCACCATCAAGGGTGATGAATGCAAGGCCATTAACACCTTGTTGGCGCTGCGGGGGTGATCATCGCTTCCATTCATGCAGATTCAAAGAGTACGTTTGCAAGAGCTGTAGAACAATACGACACCTCGAACATATGTGCAAGTGAGCTGTAAAGCCTGTTAAACCTGCAAACCACCACGTTGCAGAGAAGGACAGATCCATGGAGGATCACGATGAACCAGAGCCTCAGATCGAGGAGGCAGAGGTACATGGGGTGCACACATTCACCATGAATTGTCCCCAGATAATGCTGAATGTTGAACTCAATGGACTCCCGGTGCCAATGAGCTGGACACAGGCGTGAGCCAGTCCATCATGGGCAAAAAGACTTTCGAAAGGTTGTGATGCAACAAGGACTCAAGGCCAGTCTAAACTCCAGTGCGCACGAAACTAAGAACTTACACAAAAGAACTGATTCCTGTAATTGGCAGTGCTACCGTAAAGGTCTCCTAAGATGGAGCGGTGCACAAGCTAACACTCTGGGTGATACCGGGCTATGGTCCCATTCTGCTCGGCAAGAGCTGGCTGGAAAAGATATGCTGGAACTGAGACAATGTCTGAGCGCTATCACCCGCTGACGACACTTCGTGTGCCCAGGTCTTAAACAAATTTCTTTCGCTGTTCAAACCAGGCATCGGGAAATTCCAAGAAGCAAAAGTGCAGATCCACCTAATTCCGGGGGCGCCACCCATCTATCACAAGGCAAGAGTAGTATTGTACATGATGAGAGAAAGGGTAGAGATCGAGCTAGACCAGCTGCAAAGAAAGGGCATCACTTCCCCGATCAAGTTCAACGAGTGGGCCAGTCCGATTGTCCCAGTCCTCAAGGGAGACGGCACCGTCAGAATCTGTGGCGATTACAAAGTAACTATCAATCGTTTCTCCCTGCAGGACGAATACCCATTACCAAAGACCGATGACCTCTTTGCAACGCTGGCGGGAAGAAAGACGTTCACGAAGCTGGATCTGACTTCAGTCTACATGACGCAGGAATTGGAGGAATCATCAAAGGCCCTCACCTGCATCAACACGCACAAAGGTCTTTTTGTTTATAACAGGTGCCCGTTTGGAATCCGATCGGTGGTGGCGATATTCCAGAGAAAAATGGAAAGCTTACTGAAGTCGGTCCCGCACACCATGGTCTTCCAGGATGACATCTTGGTCACAGGTCAGAACACAGTCGAGCATCTGCAGAACCTGGAGGAGATTCTAAGTCGTCTCAACCGCATGGGGCTCAGGTTAAAATGCTCGAAGTGCATTTTCCCGGCACCTGAAGTGGAGTTCCTGGGAAGGAGGATTGCGGCAGACAGCACCAGGCCCACCAACGCGAAGACGGAGGCAATCGAGAACGCACCGAGACCACAGAACGTGACGGAGCTGCGGTCGTTTCTGGGACTCCTGAACTATTTTGGTAACTTTTTACCAGGGTCTCAGCACACTGTTAGAAACACAGCACGGCTTACTACGAAAAGGGAATGAATGGGTTTGGGCAAAAGCCAAGAAAATGCCTTTGTAAAAGCAGAAAATTGTTATGCTCAAACAAATTGCTTGTGTTGTAAGATCCATGTATGCGTTTGGTACTAGCATGTGATGCATCGTCATATGGCCACGGGTGTGTATTGCAACAAGCTAATGATTTCGGGAAACTGCAACCGTTTGCTTATGCATCCAGGAGTCTGTCTAAGGCTGAGAGAGCCGACAGCATGATTGAGAAAGAAGTGTTAGCGTGTGTCTATCGGGTAAAGAAAATGCATCAATACCTGTTTGGGCTAAAATTACAATTGGAAACTGGCCATAAGCCACTTATATCCCTGTTCTCCGAGAGTAAAGGGATATATACCAACGCATCGGCCCGCATCCAGAGATGGGCACTCACGTTGTCCGCATACAACTACGCCAACCGCCACAGGCCAGCCAAAGAAAGCTGCAACGATGCTCTCAGTAGGCTGCCATTGCTCATCACGGGGGTGGAAATGGCGCAGCCCGCAGATCTAGCCATGGTTTGGAAGCATTTGAGAGTGAGCAATCACCCGTCACTGCCCGGCAGATCAAAACCTGGACAAGCCAGGACCCCTGGTCAAAAGCTGTGTGCTTCACGGGAGCTGGTCCAGTGTCCCAATCGAAATGTAGGAAGAGATAAAGCCGTTTAGCGGGGCATAGATGAAATGTCGATACAAGCAGACTGCCTTCTGTGGGGCAATCGAGTAGTGGTTCCCAAGAAGGGCAGAGACACCTTCATCAATGACCTCCACAGTACCCACCCAGACATCGTAATGATGAAAGCGATAGATAGAACCCATGTGTGGTGGCCTGGTATCGGTGCAGACTTAGAGTCCTGCGTTCACAGATGTAATACATGCTCGCAGTTAAGCAATGTACCCAGGGAGGTGCCACTGGGTTTATGGTCTTGGCCCTCAAAACCGTGGTCGAGGGTACATGTCAACTTCGCAGGCCCATTCTTGGGCAAAATGTTCCTTGTGGTTGTAGACGCGTACTCGAAGTGGATTGAATGTGATATAATGTCGGCTAGCACGTCCGCTGCCACTACTGAAAGCCTGCGGGCCATGTTTGCCACACATGGCCTACCCGATGTCCTGGTGAGCAATAACGGGCCATGTTTTACTAGTGCTGAGTTCAAAGAATTCACGACCCGTAATGGTATCAAACATGTCACATCTGTCCCGTTTAAACCAGTGTCCAATGGTCAGGCAGAGAGAATAGTGCAAACCATCAAGCAAGGCTTGAAGAGGGTAACTGAAGGCTCACTACAGACTCGCCGATCCCGAGTACTGCTTGACGACCGCACGAGACCCCACTCACTCACTGGATCCCACCTGCTGAACTGTTCATGAAAAGAGCACTTAAGACAAGGCTCTCGTTAGTTCACCCTGACCTACATGAACGGGTAAAGAGCAGGCAGCCTCAACAAAGTGCATACCATGATAGCGCAAATGTGTCACGCGAGATTGAAATCAATGATCCTGCATTTGTATTAAATTATGAACAAGGTCTCAAGTGGCTTCCCGGCACTGTCGTGGCCAAAGAGAGGAGCAGGTTGTTTCGGGTCAAACTTCAAATGGACTCATTCACTGGAAACACTTCGACCAAATGAAAATCAGATTCATAGAAACATAGAAACATAGAAAATAGGTGCAGGAGCAGGCCATTCGGCCCTTCGAGCCTGCACCACCATTCAATAAGATCATGGCTGATCATTCACCTCAGTACCCCTTGCCTGCTTTCTCGCCAACCCCTTGATCCCTTTAGTCTAAAAAGGCCATTTTTAACTCCCTCTTGAATATATCTAATGAACTGGCATCAACAACTCTCTGCGGTAGGGAATTCCACAGGTTAACAACTCTCTGAGTGAAGAAGTTTCTCCTCATCTCAGTCCTAAATGTCCTACCCCTTATCCTTAGACTATGTCCCCTGGTTCTGGACTTCCCCAACATCGGGTACATTCTTCCTGCATCTAACCTGTCCAGTCCCGTCAGAATTTTATATGTTTCTATGAGATCCCCTCTCATCTCGCAAAGAGTAGGAGTAAATGGGTACTTTTCAGAATGGCAGGCAGTGACTAGTGGGGTACCACAAGGTTCTGTGCTGGGGCACCAGCTGTTTACATTGTACATTAATGATCTAGACGAGGGGATTAAATGTAGTATCTCCAAATTTGCGGATGACACTAAGTTGGGTGGCAGTGTGAGCTGCGAGGAGCATGCTATGAGGCTGCAGAGTGACTTGGATAGGTTAGGTGAGTGGGCAAATGCATGGCAGATGAAGTATAATGCGGATAAATGTGAGGTTTTCCACTTTGGTGGTAAAAACAGAGAGACAGACTATTATCTGAATGGTGACAGATTAGGAAAAGGGGAGGTGCAACAAGACCTGGGTGTCAATAGTACATCAGTCACTGAAGGTTGGCATGCAGGTACAGCAGGCAGTTAAGAAAGCAAATGGCATGTTGGCCTTCATAGCGAGGGGATTTGAGTACAGGGTCAGGGAGTTGTTTCTACAGTTGTACAGGGCCTTGGTGAGTCCACACCTGGAGTATTGTGTACAGTTTTGGTCTCCTAACTTGAGGAAGGACATTCTTGCTATTGAGGGAGTGCAGCGAAGGTTCACCAGACTGATTCCCGGGATGGCGGGGCTGACTTATCAAGAAAGACTGGATCAACTGGGCTTGTATTCACTGGAGTTCAGAAGAATGAGAGGGGATCTCATCGAAACGTTTAAAATTCTGACGGGTTTAGGCAGGTTAGATGCAGGAAGAATGTTCCCAATGTTGGGGAAGTCCAGAACCAGGGGTCACAGTCTAAGGATAAGGGGTAAGCCATTTAGGACTGAGATGAGGAGAAACTTCTTCACCCAGAGAGTGGTGAACCTGTGGAATTCTCTACCACAGAAAGTTGTTGAGGCCAATTCACTAAATATATTCAAAAAAGAGTTAGATGTAGTCCTTACTACTAGGGGGATCAAGGGGTATGGCGAGAAATGGGGTACTGAAGTTTCATGTTCAGCCATGAACTTATTGAATGGCGGTGCAGGCTCGAAGGGCCGAATGGCCTACTCCTGCACCTATTTTCTACATTTCTATGTTTATATCCTTCTAAACTCCAGTGAATACAGGCCCAGTCGATCCAATCTCCTCATATGTCAGTCCTGCCATCCCGGGAATCAGTCTGGTGAACCTTTGCTGCACTCAGTCAATAGCAAGAACGTCCTTCCTCAGATTAGGAGACCAAAACTGAACACAATATTCCAGGTGAGGCCTCACCAAGGACCTGTACAACTGCAGCAAGACCTCCCTGCTCCTATACTCAAAACCCCTAGCTACGAAGGCCAACATACCATTTGCCTTCTTCACCGCCTGCTGTACCTGCATGCCAACTTTCAATGACTGATGTACCATGACACACAGGTCTCGTTGCACCTCCCCTTTTCCTAATCTGCCGCCATTCAGATAATATTCTGCCTTCATATTTTTGCCACAAAAGTGGATAATCTCACATTTATGCACATTATACTGCATCTGCCATGAGTTTGCCCACACACCTAACCTGTCCAAGTCACCCTGCAGCCTCTAAGCGTCCTCCTCACAGCTCACTCCGTTACCCAGCTTAGTGTCATCTGCAAACTTGGAGTAGTTAGGAAGGACATTAGGTTGGATAATGTGGAATCTATATGGGTAGAGCTGCAGAACACCAAAGGGCAAAAAAACGATAGTGGGAGTTGTGTACAGACCTCCAAAGAGTAGTAGTGATATTGGGGAGGGCATCAAACAGGAAAATAGGGGTGCATGCAATAAAGGTGCAGCAGTTATCATGGGTGACTTTAATATGCATATAGATTGGGCTAACGTAACTGGAAGCAATACGGTGGAGGAGGATTTCCTGGAGTGCATAAGGGATGGTTTTCCAGACCAATATGTCGAGGAACCAACTAGAGGGGAGGCCATCTTAGACTGGGTGTTGTGTAATGAGAGAGGATTAATTAGCAATCTCATTGTGCGAGGCCTTTGGAGAAGACTGACCATAATATGGTGGAATTCTGCATTAGGATGGAGAATGAAACAGTTAATTCAGAGACCATGGTCCAGAACTTAAAGAAGGGTAACTTTGAAGGTATGAGGCGTGAATTGGCTAAGATAGATTGGCGAATGATACTTAAGGGGTTGACAGTGGATGGGCAATGGCAGACATTTACAGACCGCATGGATGAACTACAACAATTGTACAGCCCTGTCTGGCGTAAAAATAAAAAAGGGAAGGTGGCTCAACCGTGGCTATCAAGGGAAATCAGGGATAGTATTAAAGCCAAGGAAGTGGCATACAAATTGGCCAGAAATAGCAGCGAACCCGGAGACTGGGAGAAATTTAGAACTCAGCAGAGGAGGACAAAGGGTTTGATTAGGGCAGGGAAAATGGAGTACGAGAAGAAGCTTGCAGGGAATATTAAGACGGACTGCAAAAGTTTCGACAGATATATAAAGAGAAAAAGGTTAGTAAAGACAAATGTAGGTCCCCTGCAGTCCGAACAGGGGAAGTCATAATGGGGAACAAAGAAATTGAACAAGTACTTTGGTTCGGTATTCACGAAGGAGGACACAAACAACATTCCGGATATAAAAGGGGTCGGAGGGTCTATTAAGAAGGAGGAACTGAGGGAAATCCTTATTAGGCGGGAAATTGTGTTGGGGAAATTGATGGGATTGAAGGCCAATAAATCCCCAGGGCCTGATGGACTGCATCCCAGAGTACTTAAGGAGGTGGCCGTGGAAATAGTGGATGCATTGACAGTCATTTTCCAACATTCCATAGATTCTGGATCAGCTCCTATCGAGTGGAGAGTAGCCAATGTAATCCCACTTTTTAAAAAAGGAGGGAGAGAGAAAACAGGGAGATATAGACCGGTCAGCCTGACATCAGTAGTGGGTAAAATGAAGGAATCAATTGTTAAGAATGTCATAGCAGCGCATTTGGAAAGAGGTGACATGATACGTCCAAGTCAGCATGGATTTGTGAAAGGGAAATCATGCTTGACAAATCTTCTGGAATTTTTTGAGGATGTTTCCAGTAGAGTGGACAAGGGAGAACCAGCTGATGTGGTATATTTGGACATTCAGAAGGCTTTCGACAAGGTACCCACACAAGAGATTAATGTGCAAAGTTAAAGCACATGGAATTGGGGGTAGTGTGCTGACATGGATTGAGAACTGGTTGTCAGACAGGAAACAAAGAGTAGGAGTAAATGGGTACTTTTCAGAATGGCAGACAGTGACTAGTCGGGTACCGCAAGGTTCTGTGCTGGGGCCCCAGCTGTTTACATTGTACATTCATGATTTGGACGAGGGGATTAAATGTAGTATCTCCAAATTTGCAGATGACACTAAGTTGGGTGGCAGTGTGAGCTGCGAGGAGGATGCTTTGAGGCTGCAGAGTGACTTGGATAGGTTAGGTGAGTGGGCAAATGCATGGCAGATGAAGTATAATGTGGATAAATGTGAGGTTATCCATTTTGATGGTAAAAACAGAGAGACAGACTATTATCTGAATGGTGACAGATTAGGAAAAGGGGAGGTGCAATGAGACCTGGGTGTCATGGTACATCAGTCATTGAAGGTTGGCATGCAGGTACAGCAGGCGGTTAAGAAAGCAAATGGCATGTTGGCCTTCATAGTGAGGGGATTTGAGTACAGGGGCAGGGAGGTGTTACTACAGTTGTACAGGGCCTTGGTGAGTCCACACCTGGAGTATTGTGTACAGTTTTGGTCTCCTAACTTGAGGAAGGACATTCTTGCTATTGAGGGAGTGCAGCGAAGATTCACCAGACTGATTCCCGAATGGCGGGACTGACATATCAAGAAAGATTGGATCAACTGGGCTTGTATTCACTGGAGTTCAGAAGAATGAGAGGGGATCTCATAGAAACGTTTTAAATTCTGACGGGTTTAGACAGGTTAGATGCAGGAAGAATGTTCCCAATGTTGGGGAAGTCCAGAACCAGGGATCACAGTTTAAGGATAAGGGGTAAGCTATTTAGGACCGAGATGAGGAGAAACTTCTTCACCCAGAGAGTGGTGAACTTGTGGAATTCTCTACCACAGAAAGTTGCGGAGGCCAATTCACTAAATATATTCAAAAAGGAGTTAGATGCAGTCCTTACTACTAGGGCGATCAAGGGGTATGGCGAGAAAGCAGGAATGGGGTACTGAGGTTGCATGTTCAGCCATGAACTCATTGAATGGCGGTGCAGGCTCGAAGAGCCGAATGGCCTACTCCTGCACCTATTTTCTATGTTTCTATGTTTCTATGTTTCTATATTACACTCAATTCCTTCATCTAAATCATTTATGTACATTGTAAACAGCTGTGGTCCCAGCACCGAGCCCTGCAGCACTCCACTCGTCACTGCCTGTCATTTTGAAAAGGACCCGTTTATCCCGACTCTCTGCTTCCTGTCTGCCAACCAGTTCTCTATCCACGTCAGGACATTACCCCCAATACCATGTGCTTTAATTTTTCACACCAATCTCTTGTGTGGGACCTTGTCAAAAGCCTTTTGAAAGTCCAAATATACCACATCCACTGGTTCTCCCTTGTCCACTCTACTAGTTTCATCCTTAAAAAATTCCAGAAGATTTGTCAAGCATGATTTCCCTTTCATAAATCCATGCTGACTTGGACAGATCCTGTCACTGCTTTCCAAATGCACTGCTATTTCATCTTTAAACATTTTCCCCATGACTGATGCCAGGCTCACCGGTCTATAATTACCTGTTTTCTCTCTCCATCCTTTCTTAAAAAGTGGTGTTACATTAGCTGTTCTGCAGTCCATAGGAACTGATCCAGAGTTGATAGACTGTTGGAAAATGATCACCAATGCATCCACTATTTCTATGGCCACTTCCTTAAGTACTCTGGGATGAATACTATCAGACCCCAGGGATTATCTGCCTTCAATCCCATTAATTTCCCTAACAATTTCCAGCCTAATATGGATTTATTTCAGTTCCTCCTTCTCACTAGACCCTCGGTCCACTAGTATTTCCAGAAGGTTATTTGTGTCTTCCTTCGTGAAGACAGAACCAAAGTATTGGTTCAATTGGTCTGCCATTTCTTTGTTCCCCATTATAAATTCACCTGAATCTGACTGCAAGTTTGTTTTCACTAATCTTTTTCTCTTCACATATTTATAGAAGCTTTTGCAGTCAGTTTTTATGTTTCCAGCAAGCTTCCTCTCAGACTCTATTTTCCCCCTCTTAATTAAGCCTTTTGTCCTCCTCTGCTGAATTATAAAATTCTCCCTGTCATCAGGTTTGCTGCTTTTTCTGGCTAATTTGTATGCCTCATCCTTGGATTTAACACTATCCTTGTTAGCCACGGCTGAGCCACCTTCCCCGTTTTATTTTTACTCCAGACAGAGATGTCCAATTATTGAAGTTCATCCATGTGATTTTTAAACATTTGCCATTGCCTATCCACCGTCAACCTTTTAAGTATCATTCGGCAGTCTATTCTAGCCAATTCACGTCTCATACCATCGAAGTTACCTTTCCTTAAGTTGAGGACCCTAGTCTCTGAATTAACTGTATCACTCTCCATCTTAATAAAGAATTCTACCATACTATGGTCACTCTTCCCCAAGGGGTCTCGCACAACAAGATTGCTAATTAGTCCTTTCTCATTTCACATCACCCAGTCTAGGATGGCCAGCCCGCTAGTTGGTTCCTCGACATATTGGTTCAGAAAACCATGCCTAATACACTCCAGGAAATCCTCCTCGACTGCATTGCTACCAGTTTGGTTATCCCAATCAATATGTAGATTAAAGTCACCTATGATAACTGCTGTACCTTTATTGCACGCATCCCTAATTTCTTGTTTGATGCTGTCCCCAACCTCACTACTACTATTTGGTGGCCTGTACACAACTCCCACCAGTGTTTTCTGCCCTTTGGTATTATGTAGGTCCACCCATACCGATTCCACATCATCCAAGCTGCGTTCATTTCCTCTTTAACCAGCAATGCCACCCCACCTCCTTTTGCTTTCTGCCTATCCTTCCTGAATGTTGAATACCCTTGGATGTTGAGTTCCCAGCCTTGGTCATCCTGGAGCCATGTCTCCGTGATCCAATTACACCATATCCATTAACAGCTATTTGCTCAGTCCACCTTATTACGAATACTCCTTGCATTGAGGCACAGGCTTGTCTTTTTAACACACTTAGCCCCTTTAGAATTTTACTGTAATGTGGCCTTTTTGTTTTTTGCCTTGGGTTTCTCTGCCCTCCACTTTTACTCTTCTTCTTTCTATCTTTTGCTTCAGCCCCCATTCTACTTCCCTCTGTCTCCCTGCATAGATTCCCACCCCCCTGCAATATTAGTTTAACCCCTCCCCAACAGCACTAGCAAACAGCTTGAACCCTACCTTTTTTGATTCCCCAACATACACAGCAGTGGCAACCGGCACCACGGTTGACCACGAAGCAGAACCCATCATCCACAGCAGCCCAGCAGGGCCCAACACACCAGGCAGCCCAGCAAGGCCAGCTGCACAGCAGCCCAGTGACGGCCCAACAAATGATTCAACAACACCAGCTTTCACACCGAGACGATCAACCAGGGCAATAAGGGCCCCAGATCGACTCACATTGTAAATAGTTACACTATTGACTTTGGGAGGGAGTGTTGTTCTTTTGTATGCTTGTATTTACTCTGTACAGCCACCAGAGGGCGCATCCCTTGGAGTCCCAAGGGATCCCATAATCCCTTCGGAGCACAGGTATTTAAGGAGGCTTCACAGGTTGGAGAGGCACTTGGAGACCTGCAATAAAAGACTAAGGTCACACTTTACCTTGAGCTCACAGTGTTCAGTCTGACTCTTTCTCCATACACAACACTATCCTTTTATGTTGAATGCACAAGTACCCCCAGGTTCCGTTGTACTGCAGCACTTTGCAATCTTTCTCCATTTAAATAATAACTTGCTCTTTGATTTTTTTCTGCCAAAGTGCATGACCTCACATTTTTCAAAATTATACTCCAACTGCCAAATTTTTGCCCACACATTTAGCCTGTCTATGTCCTTTTGCAGATTTTTTGTGTTCTCATCACACATTGCTTTTCGTCCCAGCTTTGTTTCGTCAGCAAACATTACACCCAATCCCTTCTTCCAAATCGTTAATATAGATTGTAAATAGTTGGGGTCCCAGCACTGATCCCTGCGGCACCCCACTAGTTACTGATTGCCAACCAGAGAATGAACCATTTATCCCGCCTCTCTGTTTTCTGTTAGTTAGCCAATCCTCTATCCAAGCTAATATATTACCCCAACCCGTGGACTTTTATCTTGCGAGGTAACCTTTTATGTGGCACCTTGTCAAATGCCTTCCGGAAGTCCAAATACACCACATGCACTGGTTCCCCTTTATCCATCCTGTTCGTTACATCCTCAAAGAATTTCAGCAAATTTGTCAAACATGACTTCCCCATCATAAATCCATGCTGACTCTGCCTGACCTTATTTTGCTTTTCCAAATGTCCTGCTACTGCTTCTTTAATAATGGACTCCAACATTTTCCCAAACACAGATGTTAGGCTAACGGGTCTATAGTTTCCTGCTTTTTGTCTGCCTCCTTTTTAAATAGGGGCGTTACATTTGCAGTTTTCCAATCTGCTGGGACCTCCCCAGAATTCAGGGAATTTTGGTAAATTACAACCAAAGCATCCAATACATTAATGATTTAGACAAGGGGATTAAATGTAGTATCTCCAAATTTGCGTATGACACTAAGTTGGGTGGCAGTGTGAGCTGCAAGGAGGATGCTATGAGGCTGCAGAGTGACTTGGATAGGTTAGGTGAGTGGGCAAATGCGTGGCAGATGAAGTATAATGTGGATAAATGTGAGGTTATCTACTTTGGTGGTAAAAACAGAGAGCCAGACTATTATCTGAATGGTGACAGATTAGGAAAAGGGGAGGTGCAACGAGACCTGGGTGTCATGGTACATCAGTCATTGAAGGTTGGCATGCAGGTACAGCAGGCGGTTAAGAAAGCAAATGGCATGTTGGCCTTCATAGCGAGGGGATTTGAGTACAGGGGCAGGGAGGTGTTGCTACAGTTGTACAGGACCTTGGTGAGGCCACACCTGGAGTATTATGTACAGTTTTGGTCTCCTAACCTGAGGAAGGACATTCTTGCTATTGAGGGAGTGCAGCGAAGATTCACCAGACTGATTCCCGGGATGGCGGGACTGACATATCAAGAAAGACTGGATCAACTGGGCTTGTATTCACTAGAGTTCAGAAGAATGAGAGGGAATCTCATAGAAACGTTTAAAATTCTGACGGGGTTAGACAGGTTAGATGCAGGAAGAATGTTCCCAATGTTGGGGAAGTCCAGAACCAGAGGTCACAGTCTAAGGATAAGGGGTAAGCCATTTAGGACCGAGATGAGGAGAAACTTCTTCACCCAGAGAGTGGTGAACTTGTGGAATTCTCTACCACAGAAAGTTGCGGAGGCCAATTCACTAAATATATTCAAAAAGGAGTTAGATGCAGTCCTTACTACTAGGGCGATCAAGGGGTATGGCGAGAAAGCAGGAATGGGGTACTGAGGTTGCATGTTCAGCCATGAACTCATTGAATGGTGGTGCAGGCTCGAAGGGCTGAATGGCCTACTCCTGCACCTATTTTCTATGTTTCTATGTTTAACCGTAAGACAAAGGTCCTCCACCAGCCTGTCCTCGCTGCACAGCACTGCTTCCCAGTCATCAAGGTCTACGGCGTGGCCCTGGACAACGTGGATCATTTCCCATACCTCGGGAGCCTCTTATCAACAAGAGCAGACATTTGACAACAAGATTCAACACCACCTCCAGTGCGCCAGTGCAGCCTTCGGCCGCCTGAGGAAAAGAGTGTTTGAAGACCAGACCCTCAAAACTGCCACCAAGCTTATGGTCTACAGGGCTGTAGTAATACCTGCCCTCCTGAATGACTCAGAGACATGGACCATGTACAGCAGACACCTCAAGTCGCTGGAGAGATACCACCAATGATGTCTCCGTAAGATCCTACAAATCCTCTGGGAGGACAGGCGCACCAACATCAGTGTCCTTGGCCAGGTCAACATCATCAGCATTGAAGCACTGACCACACTTGATCAGCTCCGCTGGGCAGGCCACGTTGTTCGCATGCCAGACACGAGACTCCCACAGCAAGTGATCTACTCGGAACTCCTTCACGGCAAACGAGCCAAAGGTGGGCAGAGGAAACGATACAAGGACACCGTCAAAGCCTCCCTGATAATGTGCAACATCCCCACTGACACCTGGGAGTCTTTGGCCAAAGACAGCCCTAAGTGGAGGAAGTGCATCCAGGAGAGCACTGAGTACCTCAAGTTTCATCGCCGAGAGCATGCAGAAACCAGGTGCAGACAGCGTAAATAGTGTGCGGCAAATCAGTCCCACCCCAGCCCTTCCCTCAACGACTATCTTTCCCACCTGTGACAGGGACTGTGGCTCTCATATTGGACTGTTCAGCCACCTAAGGACTCATGTTAAGAGTGGAAGCAAGTCTTCCTCGATTCTGAGGGACTGTCTATGATGATGGGTGGGGTAGGGTGGGGGCAGTGGGTGTGTGGGGTGGGGTGGTGTGTGTGGGGTGGGGTGGTGTGTGTGGGGTGGTGTGGGTGGGTGGGGTGTGGGGTGGGATTCTTTGCCCTGCAGTGGGACAGTTTGACTTCTGGTGAAATGACAGCAGGAGCTCTCCCCGGTAGGTTCGCTGTGCCTGCAGCTTTGTTTGCCGTGTGCCGGCTAGAACCGGACATCACGTACTTGGTGATGGAGCAAGTTACGAGAAGGACAGCTCTCCGTGTTTCCCACACTACAACAGTGACTACACTCCAAAAGTACTTCATTGGCTGTAAAGCGCTTTGAGACGTCCGGTGGGCATGAAAGGTGCTATATAAATGCAAGTCTTTCTTTCTTTTCCAGTCCCAAAGAGGAGGCCAGCGACGACATGTCGATCCATGGTACCGAGTATTTACAGCACGAAACTGCCCATTCGGCCCAACTGGCCTATGTCCAAGTTCATGCTCCATACAAGCTTCCTCCCACTCTACTTCGTCTCATGCTAGCAACATATCCTTCTATTCATTGCTCCCCCATGTGCTTATCTTGCTTCCCTTTAAATGCCACTCTGCTATTTGAATCAACCATTCCCTGTGGTAGTGAGTTCCACATTCGACGCACTCTCTGGGGCAAACAAGTTTCTCCTGAATTTCCTATTGGATTTATTAGCGACTTCTTTCTATTTATGGCCCCTAGTTTTAGACTCCCCTACAAGTGGAAACGTCTTCTCTTTGTCTTCCCTATCGAACCCCTTCATCATTTTAAATTTGCTTGGTTAGATTCTCAGGTTGTCAATGAGCATTGCCGTCTTTGAGTTTCAATATCAGCACTATCATGCCCAGTCGTTTAGATGATAACCTTCGATGGCAGTCACTGACGCCCTCAGCCAAGCACGGATGTCAAGCCTGTAAAGCAAATGTAATGACAGTGGCAGATTGCAGTGAATGTCACGTGACCAAACCTCCAGGAATAGGTCCAACCAAAGTTACCAGCCCTCTATAAACATATCAGTGTATCACACAAGAGCTTGGCAGCACTGCCTCATTAAATATTTCTAAGTCGTCAAACTGCCCAGCAACACAAAGAGTGTCCAGCTATAATTATAATGATAGAAAGTGTTAGTGAACCTAGGCTCAACTTACAGTTCACTCTCTGCTCCGGCAATGTTACAAGTACAAGTTCTAATTTTCCTTTTCGGTAACTCTTATCATACTTACTTTCAGCAGACAGTAAGACAACAGAACCCTCTGGAGACTTTGGACGGGAGCAATTTCAGTGACAGTTCGAAACAAGAACAGCTGAGCTCCAGCCACTGTTCAAACTCTCCCCACAGCACCCTCTAGATAGGAAGGCCTCAACAGGCTTCCTGACCAGAGTCTGAAAGGCACTCACAACGCTCCCAATCCTTGGCTGTGCTTTTCAGCAACAATGCACATTGACATGTAACATCTATAATAAAAATAGAATTTGCATCCCCATTGGACATGTAAATCTTTGGGTAAATTTTCCAATCAATTGTGTCGCGATTAACAAGCGGAAAGTGGCTACGATCGAAGAGATTCAATATGCCCTTTTAGCATTCCATGCAATTTTCCAGTCAGGTTTTCTACCAGTGTTCGATGATATTTAAATGTTTCCCTGTTCTCCAGGTACTTGTGGCTGTACAGCACTCAGTCACCTAACCTCTCATATAACTTGGGGTATCATGCTCGCCATCATCATAGAGAGTCCCTCGAAACGAGGATGACTTGCTTCTATGCCAAAAAGGGATAAGTTCACAGGTGTTTCAATGAAGGACCTAATATTCCAGGTCCGAACTACATCGTGAAGGGTGGAAGATGCCTGTGCGTGGATTTTTTTAACGTGTGATGGCCGTTTCACACCAACCACCACACGAGCTTGACAGAGCTAGGTCTTGGTCCAGTGGCAAGGATTATCCAAGACTAACTGGAGACCAGCTCTGCTGCACAGACCGAGCGCGCACACATATCGCAGTGTGGGCTGACCCGTGCTGCCCCTGGGCCCTCGCCTCTTCTGGGCCTCAGATTCATGCCTCTCCTGGGCCCTGGTCACTTCCCTCTATAAACTCTTGCCACTCCTTCGCCCCTCCTGCTGAGCCTGCCCGCACTGCAATCAGCGACCTGGCTTCGTAGCCGTCGCCCTCCTGCAGCAGCACGCGCTGCTCCCTGCAGTGGTATGCCGCCGCACGCTGGTCCCGGCCTGCTGATGCTCTTGCAGGCTGGGACCGCCCCGATTTCCAGGGTATAGGGCTGCTTGGGTGCACCTTGTACAGAACGAGGAACATAAGGACAGGTCTGTTCTATTTCCCGCACCTCTGCTCTCACCCCTTCCTCTCCCTCTCAGGGTTCCCCTTGTCCTCACCTTTCAACCTACCAGCCCCTACGTTCAATGGATCATCCTCCGCCATTTCCGCCGCCTCCAGCCTGATCCCACCACCAATCAGATCTTCCCCTCCCCTCCCCACTCAGCATTCCGAAGGGACCACTTCCCCCCGCGACACCCTGGTCCATTCCGCAGTCACCCCCAGCACCCCCTCCCCTTTCTGTCCAAGCGCAGGAGATGCAACACCTGCCCTTTTACCTCCTCCATTCCCATTAACCAGGGCCCCAAACACTCCTTCCAGGTGAAACAGCGATTTACTTGTACTTCTTTCCATTTAGTATACTCTATTTACTGCTCACGATGTGGTCTCCTCTACATTGGGGAGAACAAACGTAGATTGGGTGACCGCTTTGTGCTGCACCTCCGTTCAGTCCGTAAGCATGACACTGAGCTTCCGGTCGCCTGTCACTTTAATTACCCGCTCCATTCCCGCTCTGACCCCTCTGTCCTCAGTCTCCTACACTGTTCCAACAAAGTTCAACGCAAACTCGAGGAACAGCACCTCATCTTGCGTTTAGGCACTTTACAGCCTTCTGCACTCAACATCGAGTTCAACAATTTCAGAGCATAACCACTGCCAATCTTTGGCTCCCTTGCCCCCTCCCCCCATCCCACCCCGCCCCCCCGGCCCCCCTCAGAGTCTGTTTCGTTCTTTTTCTCTCCTTGTCTCTAATGGCAGTTGGTCATTATCCCACCATTCACACCCTATCTCAACTAATGTTTTTCTAACTCCTGGCATTACCATTTGAATTTGGGCCATAATCCCTTTTGTCTCTCTAATCTCTCCTGTCTTCTACCCTATCACAGACCTTCCCTTGTGTTCTTTCTTCCCCTCCCCCTTTCAGTGCTTGTTAAAAATCTGTACATCAATTGTACATCCCGATCTGGACTAAAAATAAAACGGGGAAGGTGGCTCAACCATGGCGAACAAGGGAAATTAAGGATAGTGTTAAATCCAAGGAAGAGGCATATAAATTGTCCAGAAAAAGCAGCAAACCTGAGGACTGGGAGAAATTTAGAACTCAGCAGAGGAGGACAAAGGGTTTCATTAAGAGGGGGAAATTAGAGTATGAAAGGAAGCTTGCTGGGAACATAAAAACTGACTGCAAAAGCTTCTATAGATATGTGAAGAGAAAAAGATTAGTGAAGACAAACGTAGGTCCCTTGCAGTCAGATTCAGGTGAATTTATAATGGGGAACAAAGAAATGGCAGACCAATTGAACAAAGGAAGACACAAATAACCTTCTAGAAAAAATAGGGGACCGAGGATCTAGTGAGAAGGAGGAACTGAAGGAAATCGTTATTAGTCAGGAAATTGTGTTGGGGAAATTGATGAAATTGAAGGTCGATAAATCCCCAGGGCCTGATAGTCTGCATCCCAGACTACTTAAGGAAGTGGCCTTAGAAATAGTGGATTGATGATCATTTTCCAGCAGTCTATCAACTCTGGATCAGTTCCTCTGGACTGGAGGGTAACTAATGTAACACCACTTTTTAAGAAAGGAAGGAGAGAGAAAGTGCGGATTATAGACCGGTTAGCCTGACATCAGTAATGGGGAAAATGTTGGAATCAATTATTAAAGATGAAATCGCAGTGCATTAGGAAAGCAGTGACAGGATCAGTCCAAGTCAGCATGGATTTATGAAAGGGAAATCATGCTTGACACATATTCTAGAATTTTTTGAGGATGTAACTAGTAGAGTGGACAGGGGCAAACCAGTGGATGTGGTGTATTTGAACTTTCAAAAGGTTTTTGACTAGGTCTCACACAAGAGATTGGTGTGCAAAATTAAGGCTCATGGTATTGGAGGTAATGTATTGACGTGGATAGAGAACTGGTTGGCAGAGAGGAAGCAGAGAGTCGGTATAAATGGGTCCTTTTCAGAATGGATGGCAGTGACTAGTGGGGTGCCGCAGGGCTCAGTGCTGGGACCCCAGCTATTTACAATATACATCAATGATTTAGATGATGGAATTGAGTGCAATATCTCCAAGTTTGCAGATGACATTAAGCTGGGTGGTGGTGTGAGCTGTGAGGAGGATACTAAGAGGCTGCAGAGTGACATGGACAGGTTAGGTGAGTGGGCAAATACATGGCAGATGCAGTATAATGCAGATAAATGTGAGGTTATCCACTTTGGTGGCAAAAATATGAAGGCAGAATATTATCTGAATGGCGGCAGATTAGCAAAAGGGGAGATGCAACGAGACCTGGGTGTCATGGTACATCAGTCATTGACAGTTGGCATGCAGGTACAGCAGGTGGTGATGAAGGCAAATGGCATGTTGGCCTTCATAGCTAGAGGATTTGAGTATAGGAGTAGGGAGGTCTTACTGCAGTTGTACAGGGCCTTGGTGAGGCCTCACCTGGAATATTGTGTTCAGTTTTGGTCTCCTAATCTGAGGAAGGACGTTCTTGCTATTGAGGGAGTGCAGCGAAGGTTCACCAGACTGATTCCCGGAATGGCAGTACTGACATATGAGGAGAGACTGGATCGACTGGGCCTGTATTCACTGGAGTTTAGAAGAATGAGAGGGGATCTCATAGGAACATATAGAATTCTGACAGGGCTGGACAGGTTAGATGCAGGAAGAATGTTCCCGATGTTGGGGAAGTCCAGAACCAGGGGACACAGTCTAAGGATAAGCCATTTAGGACCGAGATGAGGAGAAACTTCTTCACTCAGAGAGTTGTTAACCTGTGGAATTCCCTGCCGCAGAGAGTTGTTGATGCCAGTTCGTTGGATATATTCAAGAGGGAGTTAGATATGGCCCTTGCAGCTAAAGGGCTCAAGGGGTATGGAGAGAAAGCAGGAAATGGGTACTGAGGTGATGATCAGCCATAATCTTATTGAATGGTGGTGCAGGCTCAAAGGGCCAAATGGCCTACTCCTGCACCTATTTTCTATATTCTTTCCAAACACTCTCCAGTTCTAACGAAGGATCATCGACCCGAAACATTAACTCTGCTTCCTCTCCACAGATGCTGCCTGACCTGCTGAAATTTCCAGCATTTTCTGTTTTTATTCCAGATTCCAGCATCCACAGTATTTTGCTTTTGTAACATAAGGACAGGAGTAGGCTATTCAGCCCCTCGGGCCTGCTCTGCCATTCAAATAGATAATCGCTGATCTTCGACCTCAACTCCAACTAGCCTTTGCTCCTCATCCCTTGATATACTTACCTACTTTTGGGAGCTTGCTGTGTGCAAATTGGCAGCTGCGTTTTCCACATTACAAAAGTGACTATACTTCAAAAAGTATTTCATTTCTATGGTAAGATTTATCGTATCATTTTGAGAATTTTTCTTGTTTCTGGTTCTCTCTGTTTCCGCTTATTTTGGCAAGATGTTTTCTGCCAAGTGTTCCGCCTTTGGAAGTTTTGATTTGGTAGGTCTACGGATTTTGGACAATGGAGTTCCTAATGAGAATCTACAACAACAACAACTTGCATTTATAGCACGTCTTTAACATAGTAATATATCACGAGGCGCTTCACAGAAGCGATTATCAAACAAAAATTTGACACCGAGCCACATAAAGTGATATTAGGACGGGTGACCAAAAGCATGGGCAACGAGGTAGGGTTTAAAGAGTGTCGTCAAGGAGGAGAGAGAGGTAAAGAGGTTTAGGGAGGGAATTCAGAGCTTAGGGCTCCGGCAGTTGAAGGCACAGCCGCCAGTGGTGTAGTGATGAAAATCGGGGATCCACAAGAGGCCAGAATTGGAGGAGCGCAGAGTTCTCGGGGGGTTGTAGGGCTGGAGGAGATTACAGAGATAGGGAGTGTTGAGGCCATGGAGGGATTTGAACACAGGGATGAGAATTTTGCCAGATGGGAACACAATGTAGTTCAGTGAGCACAGGGGTGATGGGTGAACCGGACTTGGTGTGAGAGTATTTATGGAGTTTTAGTTGAAGAAAGAAGGGAAGGAGCAAATGCGTGAGGTTAGGCTGGCCATGACAGACCAAGGAACAAACTTTCAAAACCCTCCCATCCACATTTACAGGCAGGGGCAAAATTACCTCTGGAAACGGGTGCTTGCCACTAGTTCAGGTCAGAGGGTAACAGTTGCAGAGCTGGTGCCATCTGTTGCTAGGATACCTGTGGACAACGTGTACCATTGAGCTGATAAAACTCTTGGCTGTCGTGCCATCCAACCCTGTTTCCCCCCCTCGCCACCAGCAGCGCCACCACTGGTAAGAGTGTGTAATTACAGCACAGCAAATTTCCATTGCAAATGAACAGCTGGAAATTCGTTATAGCCCGGTTTGAGGCGGTGACACGGCCTGGTCACTTACATTAGCGCCGGGCGATGTTTACCGCCTCCAACTGGGACATTCAGTTTTAGCACCCCAAAAGGGAGTGGAGCGCCAAGGGATGTGTTCCACGCCCCTCATAGGGCGCTAACCCTGATTCCTGGGGTGGTAGCGCGGCATCGCAACTGAAGTTTTGGCGCTCGGAAACCAGCATCGCAGCGCCTAAAGGGGAGGTCCGATGGACTAGCCGAAGACCGGAAAAAAATGGACCGCAGCTCCTTTGAAGACTGTTGCACACCAATCTAGGTGAAATAAGCACACAATAACCAAAGGGAAATTCCAAAATCGCAACTGATGGACACCCACCTGCTCAGTTGTCTCCTCATCGCCCCGGGGAGGTTGGGGAACGCCTGCTTTCCCTGTCGCGATTAGCGCCCGGCGCTAAGACTGGCGAACCCAATGAAGTTTGCGAACACGCATCTACATCACCGAGTGGGTGACGCTAGAGTGCGCAGAGCTAACGGTCAGCTCCGCCGGTGAGCCTCTGTTGAAGTTCCCAGGAGGGGCTGACAGCACAGCGCTCAGTCGGCAGGAGCTTTGCGGTCCGTTAGCGGCCCTCTCAGGTAGCGCTAAGCAACCGAAGTTTGGTCCCAGAGGATTTTATAATGGGTTGACAGGCAGTGCGCCCATATACAAGATTTTTAATATACTGCCGGTGGATCCCTCATGACGCTGCACATGGAGAGGCAAAAACAAGAGGGGCCCGAAATTCAGTCTCGCTGGAAAGCTGGTGCTCCCCCCCCACCTTTTTGTGACCATTAGCGCCGAAAATGTTTCGTGGCTGGGCCAACCCATATTCAGCTCCAAAAGTGAACAAATGGGTTCCAGCGCTATGAACCCTTCCAAAGTGAATTTTTCAGCAGTGTGGCTGTCTTAATTTGAGCGTTATCACCACTGAGAAATTCAGCATGCAGGTAAGGGTTTCCAATGAGCCATCTGCTCCCTGGCCTTTTTAAAGGCCTGGATTTGCAGCAAGGCCCTGAGGGGGGAAGGATGTTGGAAGGATGGCTGGTATAAGAGGTGCAAGGGGAGCCAACAGGTTCACGGATATGGAGCTGGAGACATCGATGGACGGTGCGGAGGACAGAAGAAGAATACTGTTTCCTGACGTGGGAAGACCTGGCAGACAGGCAGTACATAATGCATGGAGGGAGATTGCAGGGGAGGTGCCAGGCACCTCCAGATATGTGAGGACGCACCCTCCTGGCCAGTCGGCACCCGGTCCTTCCAGGGTGGCGATGGGTCGACGCCTCTTCGCTCTGGGGCGACGGGGATCCTCCTCCTCCTCCTGCACCTCCTCCTCCTCCTCAGGTGGTACAGCTGGTTCGATCTCCAGCGGCTGTCCCCTCATGATGGCCAGGTTGTGCAGCATGCAGCAGACCACGACGATTATGGAGACCCATTGAGGAGAGGACTGCAAGGTGCCACCAGAGCGGTCCAGGCACCGGAACCTCTGCTTAAAGACACCTATCCACTGCTCGATGAAGCACCTGGTGGCACAATGAGCATGCTCACCCGCAATCCTGGGGTTCCGCAGTGGAGTGAGCAGCCAAGTGGACAGGGGATATCCTTTGTCCACAAGCAGCCAGCCGCTATCCTGATTCGAGCCGGTGAAAGACGGCGGGCACACTGGTCTGGCACAGAATGAACGAATCGTGGCTGCTGCCTCTGTTGCCCGCTGCCTGTCTGCATGATGCTGATGGCGATGCCTTCTGCTGCGTATCGCCCTGTTTCTGACCAGGTGCACCAGGTGTCGCCCTCCCAACACTCCTCCCATCCTCAGAGTGAACCCTGCCAAGCAGGTCTCTGCAGCCCTACAGGACTCCACTAAAGGGTCAGACCTTTGAAAGTTGTACAAAAGTACAGGGTCGTGTGCAAATCTCTGAGCAGCACTCAGCAGGTTGAATGGAGCCAAAACAATTAATACAATTATATGAAAAGATAAATACTGCGGATGATGGGATATGACATAAAAACACTAATAATAAATAAAACGATATCAAAAGGCAAATACTGCGGATGCATGCTGGAAAATGAAATAAAAACACTAATAAGTGGTAAAATTTTTTACCAACCAAAGAGCCCCAGCGGTGTCGCGTTCGAGCACCGCATCGAAAACCACGCGGGGGCACTGCCGGGAAAAGTCCAACCTTTCCCTCGGTGAATTCCGCTGTGGTAGTTCCTGTCCAGCGGCCCACACGCTGGAGAGCTCACCGCTGGGAGCCCTCCTTTACAGCGGCTTCACCATGCCGTTTCTGGCGGAAGTGAACACCGCTGAAATTCCCCCCGAGCTGAATATGGTTCGGGGAGGGGAAAGTACCCGACTGTGGCAGCCGATCGACCGCCCAATCGATCGCCCAAACTGCGGGGTAGCCGTCCCTTCGGGAATGTCGAATCGATAAGATTTTGAAACACCAGTGCAGACTTATCGGACCAAATGGCCAATGATGGAACTTTGCTTGGCTCTGAAGCATTTTCTGGATTAACGTGGAGGTTTTAGTTACTGGCTGGCAATTAACACGTCTTAACAATTTGCCACATGCACATCTCCCCATCGGAGGCAAAGTACACGGAGTTGTACTTTGGTTAGTTCAGCTTTGTGTACCTTTTAGCTTAATAACAAAGCTCTGCAGTTAGATTTCAGGTGTGTGTAGCCTGATAGTAATAAGTCCGATAAGATTATTTGGTTTTATAGCATTTACACCTTCCACATTTACAAACCATTGATAGAGCTCAGTGTGATTTTTTTTCTGCACGCCACTTTCTCACAATTTCCCCCCTCCCCTCCAAATATTGGGGGTCCATTTCACAGGCACAGTCACCCTGCCATCCCCCTCCTATGTTGTTATTCTTTAAGAACGAGGTATATCAACAAGGGAAGGTAAAAACGGAGCTCTGTCTCCTGATAAGTAGAACATTGAGCCAAAGGTTCAAACTGGTGAAACGCCAATTGGGGACTTGATATGTCTTTAGATGCTCTGATAATAACTCCATGAGGCAAAGTATTGCACTTAAACTGTAGTGACCTTAGTCCGTTTAATATAACTCCAGAGTAAGGACACCACATGGTGGACTCCCTTTTATACCTGGGTACCTGTGCTGTACAGGTGACCCTGGGCTTCCGGTGGTGCCAGAATAGTGTATACAGTATAAACCTTGTTGATGGTACCTCCAGTTAACAAGTCTCCATCTTATGCAACTACACAGAGAGTATATCGATAGTGTACATACATAACATCACTCTCCCCCAAGTCTTTTGTGCCAATACCTTTGCACTATTTGCTCTGGCTTGGCTCTCCCCAGACTTAAGTGCCAATTGCCCTTACAACTCGGCTGTGCTTTGGCTTGGCTCTCTCCCTGTTAACCCCCAAGTCCTTATTGCCACAACCTTGGGTAGTGGTTACCAGTTGGGATGGTTCGATGATGCAATGGGACTTCAGTTGGTTCTGGGTGTGATCCATGTGTGTATCCATGGCTACATGCATTCATTTCCCCCCCCATATGTAGATCATGCTGGTGGCTCATCACATTCATATACATTCATATACATTCAAGTCCAGAAAAGGAAATTTGTATTTATATCATTGTATTTGTGGTACAGTTGTGAGGCAAGTACATTTGACTGGTGAGATACATTGATGGTACATCTTTGTGATCAGAGATGGGGTCAGCACCGGTGCGTGAGGACAAGCTGGCTCCTGAGCTGCTGGATAGTGTCCAGGCAGCCTGGTGGCAGTGCGTTGCCCGGTGCTGGCAGTGGGAACCCGGTTGGCTTGAGTTGCCTGCTCTCGGGGCCTTTGCCATTGCTCCTAGTGTCGGGCAGTTTCACAGATGCCTGTGACCTCCCTGTCCTCTCCTTGCGCCCCAGGTCGCTGCTACTCCTAGAGGTGCAGTTGTCTAGCAGTGCACAGGGAACTGCTGACTCGCTTGCCTGGGCGTTATTTGGTTCGGGATCCTGGCTGCTTCCAGTCCCAATTGGCAGAACTGCCGTGGATGGAGAGGTGGAGCTGATCAGGGGCAGGGTATCGATACCAGTGCCATTGTCCTCCTGAGATCGCTTGCTCTGCAGCTTGTCTATTTTAGCTGCTTGTGGCCACACTCTGTGGTGCATCACCCTGGTCCCAGGGGTGCAGGCTACAGCATCAGGTAGCCCGTTGGATCTGTGTGCTTCCGATGGGTGTTTGCCCGCTACATTATCAGAATACCGTTGAAATCCTGCATCGCACAACATTTCATTGCTTTTGTAGATAAACTGTAGCTCCGATCGCAATTGCCCGACTTGTCTTTGCTTATTGCATGTATAAAACTCTGATCATCAATTACAAGCTTTACATTTAGAAACATAGAAACATAGAAAATAGGTGCAGGAGTAGGCCATTCGGCCCTTCAAGCCTGCACCACCATTCAATGAGTTCATGGCTGAACATGCACCTTCAGTACTCCATTCCTGCTTTCTCGCCATACCGCTTGATCCCCCGAGTAGTAAGGACTACATCTAACACCCTTTTGAATATATTTAGTGAATTGGCCTCAACAACTTTCTGTGGTAGAGAATTCCACAGGTTCACCACTCTCTGGGTGAAAAAGTTTCTCCTCATCTCGGTCCTAAATGGCTTACCCCTTATCCTTAGACTGTGACCCCTGGTTCTGGACTTCCCCAACATTGGGAACATTCTTCCTGCATCTAACCTGTCTAAACCCGTCAGAATTTTAAACGTTTCTATGAGATCCCCTCTCATTCTTCTGAACTCCAGTGAATACAAGCCCAGTTGATCCAGTCTTTCTTGATATGTCAATCCCGCCATCCCGGGAATCAGTCTGGTGAACCTTCACTGCACTCCCTCAATAGCAAGAATGTCCTTCCTCAAGTTAGCAGAGCAAAACTGTGCACAATAATCCAGGTGTGGACTCACCAAGGCCCTGTACAACTGTAGTAACACCTCCATGCCCCTGTACTCAAATCCCCTCGCTATGAAGGCCAACATGCCATTTGCTTTCTTAACCGCCTGCTGTACCTGCATGCCAACCTTCAATGACTGATGTACCATGACACCCAGGTCTCTTTGCACCTCCCCTTTTCCTAATCTGCCACCATTCAGATAATAGTCCGTCTCTCTGTTTTTACCACCAAAGTGGATAACATCACATTTATCCACATTATACTTCATATGCCATGCATTTGCCCACTCACCTAACCTATCCAAGTCACTCTGCAGCCTCATAGCATCCTCCTCGCAGCTCACACTGCCACCCAACTTAGTGTCATCCGCAAATTTGGAGATACTGCATTTAATCCCCTCGTCTAAATTATTAATGTACAGTGTAAACAGCTGGGGCCCCAGCACAGAACCTTGCGGTGCCCCACTAGTCACTGTCTGCCATTCTGAAAAGTACCCATTTACTCCTACTCTTTGCTTCCTGTCTGCCAACCAGTTCTCAATCCACGTCAGCACACTACCCCCAATCCCATGTGCTTTAACTTTGCACATTAATCTCTTGTGTGGGACCTTGTCGAAAGCCTTCTGAAAGTCCAAATACACCACATTAATTGGTTCTCCCTTGTCCACTCTACTGGAAACATCCTCAAAAAATTCCAGAAGATTTGTCAAGCATGATTTACCTCATAGTTGTTATTACATTGTGTGAGAATGTGGGACTGTCACTGTAAGTGTGGTGGGTTTCTGGCCTCCTTTAAGAGGAGGTATCTTTACCCCAATCCTCTTCTTCGCTTGGTACCACGTGTTGCTCCTTCAGCGCTGCACCTCGTGGTCTGGCCACCGCCATCTTTTCCTTCAGCACTTCACTTCTGGTTTGGGTACCATCTTTCTTCCATCCATGATGTTGACTGCTGTGATCCTCTTCTCCCCGGGTTCTGCCACCGAAGCTGGGAAGTCGCCTTTGGATCCGATTTTCTTCCTCCGGAGTCCCATCCACTGGAGCCTGGAAGGTACGTTCGGGTCATCTCAGCTGGATCATGTGCTGAGCGGTCTGTGCCTCGGGTGCTGTTCTGGTCTGCTCTCTGGTGCCAGATCCACCCTCAGGTGGGGACTTGCTTTGCCTCTGAGCGCAGGGGACGTCGATCACGGAGGGATGAAATCTTCCCAGCTCCAATGGATCTTCTCCATCCACTTTCTTCCGAGTAGCGTTGGTCTATCCCCTGCAACAAGCCACAGGGGTAACTTGTGCACCACGCCATCATGGAGAACCTTAACATTCACACTACCAATGACTGGCATAAGTTCATTGGTGTAGGTGAGCAGCTTTGCTTGAACCGGGACCAACTTGGGTCGTTCAGTTTGATTGTCCCATAGCCTCTCAAAGGCTTCTTGATTCATTACTGACTGGCTCGCCCCCATGTCCACCTCCATGAAGACTGGAGTGTCATTTATCTCGACTTCCATTCCCAAAGGGGAACATTCTGTGGTGCAGGTAAACATTCTGTACACCTCATCGTGGGGCTGAGCTTCCTCTCTGACCACCTCTTCATAATCTGCGCTGGATTCATGGCCCTCTGCAGACTCTTCATCAACATGGTGAGTTCTATTTCTTTTACACATTCGCTGGAGGTGGCCCTTTGTGCTGCACCCTTTGCACACATAGTCCTTAAAATTGCACTGGTGAGCCCGGTGATTTCCTCCGCAACGCCAGCATGGTGCAACTCGATTAGCCCCCCCGGCAGACTCTGAGTTGAGGGACTCGGGGACCTGTTCTCTCTCCCCTGAGGAGATTCACGTTCTACAGTCCTGCCTCTAAATGGTGCCAGTCTGTGTACCCATGTTGCCGGGTTTGAGTCCTGAGGATGAGTCATCCACCTAGAGCCGCAGGTCGAGGTCATGGATGCCTGGCTCATGGTGAGGGCCTTCTGCAGTGTGACTGTGGTATCCGCAGATAGTAGCCTGTGAAGAAGGCCCTCGTGGCCGATTCTGATGACAAAGATATCCCGCAGCGCTTCAGTGAGGTGTTCGCCGAAATCACATAGTGCCGCCAACCTCCTGAGGTCTGCAGCACATTTTGCGATTTCCTGGCCTTCGGGCCGTCGGTGGGTGTAAAACCGGTGTCTGGCTGTGAGGATGCTCTCTTTGTGCTTGAGTTGTTCTTGGATCAGCATTACAAGCTCCTTGTACGTCTTTGTCGTTGTCTTCGTTGGTGCCAGCAAGTCCCTGATGAGGCCTTAGACGGTGGGACCACAACTGGTGAGCAGGATAGCTCTGCATTTATCAGCCAGCGTGGCCAGATCATCGCCTGCCAGGTCGTTTGCTGTGAAGAAATGGTTGAGCCTCTCCACAAAGGCGTCCGAATCAACTCCTTCGGCGAACTGCTGCAACGTTAGCCATTTTCGAGTAAAAATCCGTAATCTCGTCGCCAGTTGTTATGTCTTTAGATGCTCTGATAATGACTCCACGAGGCAAAGTATTGCACTTGAACTGTAGTGACCTTAGTCCATTTAATATAACTCCAGAGTGAGGATACCACATGGTAGATTCCCTTTTATACCTGGGTACCTGTGGTGTACAGGTGACCCCTGGGCCTCCACCAGTTGTGCCCTCTGGTGGTGCCAGCATAGTGTATACAATGTGAATCTTGTTGATGGTACCTCCGGTAAACAAGTCTCCATCTTATGCAACTATACAGTGACTACACAGAGAGTATATCTATAATATACATATATAACAGGAATGATGACAGGAAGGATCTCATGCCTTTCTAACCTCTAGACTTGACTATTCCAACACACTCCTGGCTGGCCAACTATCTTCCACCCTCCGTAAACTTGTGGTCATCCAAACTGTGTCCTAACTCGCACCAAGTCCCATTCACGCATCACCCCTGTGCTCGCTGACCTACACTGTCTGTACTGTTTCTGTCAGATTGTAGCATACTGTGAGCGATAACTCTGATTCTCCAGCTCGCTTCAACACTACACCAAGAAATATGGCTAAAGGTCAGAGCTTCAGAATCGAAATCCTTTAATAAATGCAGTGTAAAACTGCTGATAAAGCATAAAGACAGATCTAGAATTCTTGTAATGCAACAGGAACAATCGAATAAAACCAGCAATAAAGAGAAGTTATTTATCTCTTACTGTACATCAACGATAAAATACAATAATTCCACAATGATTGGATAAGAAGAAGTTACTTACATAAGTGTGCTTCTAGAAAGGTTCGCAAATACAGAAGATTCATTTCTGATTAACAAAAGTTAACAAAACGGCAGCAAACATGCGCACAACAAGCTCCCATCACCAGCAATGTGATAATGACCAGATAAACTGTTTTAGTGATGTTGATTGAGGGATAAATAATGGCCAGGATACCAGGGATAACTCCCCTGCTCTTCTTCAAAAGAGTGCCATGGGATCTTTTACGTCCGCCTGAGAGGGCAGACGAGACCTCAGTTTAACGTCTCACCCGAAAGAAGGCACCTCTGACAGTGCCTTCAGCTGCCTGGACCCGAAGAATTTCCTCTCTGTCCCTGTACCTCACTCTGCTTCATTATGGCGCTACATTAAACCTACGTCTTTGACCAAGCTTTTATCTGTCCTATGTGGCTTGGTGTCAGGTTTTGGTTGATAATGTTCCTGTGAATTAAGTTGTTGTTGATTTTACATTGTTGTATTTTTTCAATACACCAATGAAAATACTGTGTATGACATGCCAGTCACCTAGCATCTAGAATCAACAACAACTTGTATTTATATAGCGCCTTTAATGTAGTGAAACGTCCCAAGGCGCTTCAAAGGAATATTATACGATAAAACTTTGACACTGAGCCACATAAGCAGAAATTAGCACAAGTGACCAAAAGTTTTGGTCAAAGAGGTAAGTTTTAAGGAGCATCTTGAAGGAGGAAAGAGAGATAGAGAGCAGAGAGGTTTAGGCAGGGAATTCCAGAGCTTGGGGCCTAGGCAACAGAAGGCACGGCCACCGATGGTTGAGTGATTATAATCAGGGATGCTCAGGAGTGCAGAATTAGAGGAGCGCAGACATCTCGGGGGTTGTGGGGTCTGAAGAGGTGGAAATAGGCGGTCTTAGTTATGCTGTGGATATGTGGCCGAAAGCTAATTTCAGGGTCAAATATGACACCGAGGTTGCAAACAGTCTGGTTCAGCCTTCGACAAGATTTGGGGAGAGGGATGGAATCAGTGTCGAGGGAACATAGTTTGTGGCAGAGACCGAAAACAATGGCTTTGGTCTTCCCAATATTCAATTGGAGAAAATTTCTGCTCAACCAGAACTGGATGTCAGAAAAGCTGTCTGACAATTTAGAGACCGTGGAGGGGTTAAGAGAAGTGGTAGTGAGGTAGAGCTGGGTGTCATCAGCGTACATGTGGAAACTGATGTTGTGTTCCCAGATGATGTCGCCAAGGGGCAATATATAGATGAGAAATAGGAGGGGGCCAAAGATAGATCCTTGGGGGAAACCAGAGGTAACGATGCTGGGATGGGAAGAGAAGCTGTTGCAGGTGATTCTTTGGCTATGATTAGAAAGATAAGAATGGAACCAGGCGAGTGCAGTCCCACCCAGCTGGACGACAGTGGAGAGATGTTTGAGAAGGTTAGAGTGGACAACCATGCAAAGGCTGCAGACAGGTCAAGAAGGTCGAGGAGGGGTAGGTTGCAAAGGATTTCATTTGTGACTTTGATGAGAGCCGTTTCGATAATGTGACAGGTGCAGAAACCGGGTTGAAGGGATTCAAACATGGAATTGTGGGAAAGGTGGGCACGGATTTTGGAGGCGACAACAAGTTCAAGGACTTTGGAGAGGAAAGGGAGGTTGAAGATGGGGTGGTAGTTTGCAAGGATGGAGAAACCGTGGGTTGGTATTTTGAGGAAAGGGGTGATGACGGCAGATTTGAAGGAGCGGGGGACAGTACCTGAGGAGAAAGAACCGTTAACAATGTCAGCTAACATGGGAGCCAGGAAAGGAAGTTGGGTGGTCAGTAGTTTAGTGGCAATAGGGTTGAGGCAACAGGAAGCGAGTCTCATGGACAACATTAGCTCGGAAAGGTCATGAGGGGAGATTGGAAAGAAACTGGAGAAAGATGTGAGGTCAGGGCTAGGGCAGGGGGGAATCCTTAGAGGAAATTTGGACCGGAGGGCTAGGGGAAGGAGGGGAAGAGGCAGAGGCGGCCGAACGGATGCTCCCAATCTTAGAGACAAAGAAGTCCATGAGATCCGCACACTTATTGTCGGAGGTGAGGGTGGAGACTGGGGAGAGGCGTTTTAAAAGACGGTTAGCAGTGGAGAATAGAAACCGGGGTTTATTTTTACATTCCAGAATGATTCTGGAATAGTGAGCGATTTTGGCAGACGAGAGCAGGACCTGATGCGGTCCAGCCAGATCTGGCGGTGAATGGCTAAACCAGTTGTCCTTCCCCTAGCCCTCCGGGCCAAACTTCCTCTAAGGAAGCCTGGTGGATGAACTGGTAATGTGTGGTGTGATTGTTAACCCTTTGCTAATAAACCAACTCGTTCTTAATAGCAATGTGTTGCTATGAATTCTTTGGCAAAGAACCCATGAAGCAAATACATTTCACTCCCCCTTTATGCATTCTGTTACACCTACTCATTGAAATCAGCAGTGGGAGTTATGGACTAAAGTCTGCAGTCGAGAATGAAAGCTGCAATTTAATTATCACAGTGAGGAGGGGCACAGCATAAGAAGGCAGAGAATGTGCAGTCTTGGTTCGAAGGCAGCGTTCCCTGGCTTTGGAGAAATTGCTGCACTGGGGTGAAGATTGAGGGGGGATATATGGTCATTTAAGTATGAGCTTCGAACAATGTTGGCACCCTTGTCAGAAGGCTGTGGGCTCAAGTTTCACTCCAGGACTTGAGCACACAATCTGAGATCAGACTTCAGAGTAATTTGAGCCTGTGGAGTATTGTTGAGGTATCATCTTTCAAACGAGATGTTAAAGCAAAATCCTGCCTGAATGTTTAAGTAGACACATAAGATTGCCTGGCACTTGGAAGAAGAGCAGAGAGTTCTCCTGGTGTCCCAGCCAACCTTATGCGGGCAGGAAAGTGGAGTCAAGGCCAAGATCAGATCAGCCATGATCTTATTGAATGGCAGAGCAGTCTCGAGAGGCCAATTGGCCTACTCCTGTTCCTATTTCTTTTGTTCTTATATAGCCAACAACCAACACCACTAAAACAGGTTAACTGGTTATTATCTTGTTGTTTGTGGAAGTTTGCTGTGGGTAAATTGGCTGTTGGTTAAGCAACACCTCGATTTCAAAATTCATATCCTTGTTTTCAAATCCCTCCATGGCCTCGCACACCCCCACCTCCCCCCCCACCCCACCCAATCTCCTCCAACCCCACAACCCCCCGAGATGTCTGCGCTCCTCTAATTCTGGCCTCTTGAACATCCCTGATTTTAATCGCTCAACCATCGGTGGCTGTGCTTTCCGCTGCCTAAGCCCTAAGGTCTGGAATTCCCTACCTAAACCTCTCCACCTCTCTACTTCTCTTTCCACCTTTAAGACGCTCCTTAAAACCTATCTCTTTCACCAAGCTTTTGGTCACCTGCCCTTGGTGTCAAATGTTGTTTTATAATGCTTCTGTGAAGCGCCTTGGGACATGTTACTATGTTAAAGGCGCTATATATATATACATACAAGTTGTTGTTGATATAGATGCTCCAGATGAAGGGAATATTGAGATAAATAAAGTAGTTACAGCAGGAATGACAGTAAAAAATGTGTGAAGTTAAACGATGTGTGAAAATCAGCATGAGGGCAGAAGGACAGGTTAGGATCTCTTGCCCAAATAAGAGTTTTATATACTAACACACGGAGTAAATGAAATATATTGAGTGAATTAGAGGCTCAAATACAGATTTGAGGGTATGACATCATAGAATCATAGAAATTTACAGCACAGAAGGAGGCCATTTTGGCCCATCGTGTCCGTGCCAGCTGGCCAAGAGCTATCTAACCTAATCCAGCTCTTGGTCCGTAACCCTGCAGGTTACGGCATTCAAGTGCATATCCAAGTACTTTTTAAATGTGATGAAGCTTTGTGCCTCTACCTCCCTTTCAGGCAGTGAGTTCCAGACCCCACATCACGCTCTGGTTGAAGAAATGTCTCCTCAAATCCCCTTTATACCTCCCCCCAATTAATTTAAACCTACGTCCCCTGGTTGTTGACCCCGCTGCCAAGAGAAACTGGTTCTTCCTATCCACTCTATCCAGGCCTCTCATAATTTTATACACCTCGAGCGGGTCTCCCCTCAGCCTCCTCTGTTCCAAAGAAAACAGACATGGTGGCCATTCCAGCAACATGGCCTCAAGCTGGTCATGGTTGGGAGTTACATATTCCAGGCTAGAAGGTTTTTAGACAGGATAGGGAAACTGGAGGAGGGTTAGCCGTATTGATTGAAGACACTGTTACAACATTAGTAAGAGAGGATATAGGTAAGGGAAAGCAATCAGCGGAGACTTTATGGTTAGAATTGAGGAATAAGAGAGGATTTAAATATGTACTGGGTGTATCTACAGGCCTGCTGATAGCAGCAATGGAGTGGAAGAATGGATTAATTCAGAGATTAGAGAGGCGTGTAGCCAAAGCAAAATTGTTTTAATGGGAGACTTTAATTTTCATTTCGAATGGGAAGAGCAGCGAAGCTCAAGTCAGAAAGTCAGAAAGGTAGTGAGTTTCTTGAGTGCATTCAAGATAGCTTTCTGGAGCAATATGTTCCAGAACCTTGATTTGATGGAGGTGTTCAAAATCATGAGGGGTCTGGACAGAGTAGATAGAGAGAAACTGTTCCCATTGGCAGAAAGGTCGAGAACCAGAGGACACAGATTGAAGGTGATTGGCTAAAGAACCAAAGGCGATGCAAGGAAAAACTTTTTTATCCACTTTGGTGGCAAAAACACGAAGGTAGAATATTATCTGAATGGCGGCAGATTAGGAAAAGGGGAGGTGCAACGAGACCTGGGTGTCATGGTACATCAGTCATTGAATGTTGGCATGCAGGTACAGCAGGCCAGCATGCCATTTGCCTTCACAGCTAGAGATAGGATTTGAGTATAGGAGCAGGGAGGTCTTGCTGCAGCTGTACAGGGCCTTGGTGAGGCCTCACCTGGAATATTGTGTTCAGCTTTGGTCTCCTAATCTGAGGAAGGACATTATTGCTATTGAGGGAGTGCAGCGAAGGTTCACCAGACTGATTCCCGGGATGGCAGGACTGACATATGAGGAGAGACTGGATTGACTGGGCCTGTATTCACTGGAGTTTAGAAGGATGAGAGGGGATCTCATGGAAACATCTAAAATTCTGACGGGACTGGACAGGTTAGATGCAGGAAGAATGTTCCCAATGTTGAGGGAGTCCAGAACTAGGGATCACAGTCTAAGGATAAGGGGTAAGCCATTTAGGACCGAGATGAGGAGGAACTTCTTTACTAAGAGAGCTGTTAACCTGTGGAATTCTCTTCTGCAGAGAGTTGTTGATGCCAGTTCATTAGATATATTCAAGAGGGAGTTAGATATGGCCCTTACGGCTAAAGGGATCAAGGGGTATGGAGAGAAAGCAGGAAAGGGGTACTGAGGTGAATGATCAGCCATGATCTTATTGAATGGTGGTGCAGGCTCGAAGGGCCGAATGGCCTACTCCGACACCTATTTTCTATGTTTCTATGTTTCTATGATTGGTTGAGATCTAGAATGCACTGCCTGGAAGGGTGGTGGAGGCAGACTCAATTTTAATTTTCAAAAAGGAGTTGGTTAAGTATCTGAAGGAACGAAAATTGCAATGTTATATGGAAAGGGCAGGGGAGTGGGACTAGCTGAGAGTTGGCATGGGCTCGACGGGCCGAATGGCCTTCTTCCATGCTGTAACCATTCTATGATTCTATGATTCTATGGGCCCGAACTTGGTCAAGGCCTCCGCCCACCCAAAGTTCAGCCGATGGCCGCCAAGGTCTCATTCTCGGCGACAGAGAAAAAACATCTGAGGACCTTCAGGGAACCCCATCCAGGTAAGTCCCTGTAAAGAAATAATTTAAAAACATTCCACTTACTTTTTTTACAGGATCTTGACACTCACCATTCAGGTCAGAGCAGCTTCCACGTAGCGGTCCACCGCTGTCCTGCCACCGTCCTGCCGAACCCTGCCTGCACCAATCTGGCATCTCGGCAGACCGGAGTCTACTTACGCGCATTGGCCATCTGCTGACATTGGCGGGCGCTTCACCGCGGCTCTCCTCTCCCACCCGCTCCGGGCCGTCGAAAGTGGCACTGACCGGTTCAAGCAGAGGAATGTCGGCAGCAGTGAATGGCAATCGGTGGCAGTGGACGGCAGTGGGCGGTGAGTGCATGAAAATCGGCTCCTATGATTCTATGATTTTAACCAACAATAGGACAGGCCATATTAGATTTAGTAATGAGGAATTTGACAGAATTAGTTAATAATATAATAGTAAGGGAACATTTATCTAACATTGATCATAATACATTCAAATTCAATGTTAAATTTTAAAAGGAGAAACTTAACACTGGTGCGGCCCTGGACAACGTGGATCATTTCCCATGGCTCGGGAGCCTCTTATCAACAAGAACAGATATTGACAACGAGATTCAACACCGCCTCCAATGCGCCAGTGCAGCCTTCAGCCGCCTGAGGAAATGATTGTTTGAAGACCAGGCCCTCAAATCTGCCATCAAGCTCATGGTGTACAGGGTAGTAAAGCCGCCTCCTGTATGGCTCAGAGACATGGACCATGAGTAGTAGACACCTCATGTCGCTGGAGAAATACCACCAATGATGGCTCCGCAAGATCCTATAAATCCCCTGGGAGGACAGACCTACCAACGTTAGCGTCCTCGACCAGGCCAACATCCCCAGCATTGAAGCACTGACCACACTCAATCAGCTCCGCTGGGCAGGCCACATTATCCGCATGCCAGACACGAAACTCCCAAAGCAAGTACTCTACTCGGAACTCCTTCACGGCAAAAGAGCCAAAGGTGGGCAGAAGAAATGTTACAAGGGACACCCTCAAAGCCTCCCTGATAAAATGCAACATCCCCACTGACACCTGGGAGCCACTGGCCAAAGACCGCCCTAAGTAGAGGAGGTCCATCCGGGAGGGCACTGAGCACCTCGGGTCTCGTCGCTGAGAGCATGCAAAAATCAAGCGCAGTCAGCAGGAGCGTGTGGCAAACCTGCCCCACCCACCTTAAATTTTTCAGTGTCCCAGCTTACACAGTGCTCTGAGGCAGTGAATTCCACAGATTTACAACCCTCTGAGAGAAGAAATTTCTCATCTCTGTTTTAAATGGGCGGCCCTGTATTCTAAGATCGTGCCCTCCAGTTCCAGTCTCCCCCATCAGTGGAAACATCCTCTCTGCATCCACCCTATCAAGCCCCCTCATAATCTTATACGTCTCGATAAGACCACCTCTCATTCTTCTGAATTCCAATGAGTAGAGGCCCAACCTACTCAACCTTTCCTCATAAGTCAACCCCCTCATCCCCGGAATCAGCCAAGTGAACCTTCTCTGAACTGCCTCCAAAACAAATATATCCTTTCGTAAATATGGAAACCAAAATAAACTATCTTCTAGATCGTCCTGAGTCTATTAACTAGAGGCATGGCAGGGCAGCTCAGTCCCATGGAGTGCATGTCCTGTGCCATGTGGGAAGCCCTGGATGCTTCGCGTAGCTGGGACGACCACGTGTGCAGGAGGTGTATCCAGTTGCAGCAACTCGAGCTCCAGGTTTTGGAACTTGAACGGCAGCTGGAGTCACTGCGGTGCATCCGCGAGGCTGAGAATTTCGAGAGGTGGTCACCCCGCAGCTAAAGAGTGTGCAGGCAGAGAGAGAGTGGGTGACCACCAGACAAAGAGTACTAGGAAGGTAGTGCAGGAGTCCCTGAGTCCATCTCGCTCTCCAACCAGTACTCTGTTCTGAGTACTGGTGGGGACGATGGTATCTCTGGGGAGTGCAGCCAGAGCCAAGTCCACGGCACCACGGGTGGCTTAGTTGCACAGGGGGCAGGAAGAAGAGTGGAAGAGCAATAGTGGTAGGGGATTCGATAGTTCGGGGAGCAGACAGGCGTTTCTGTGGCCGCAGATGTGACTCCAGGATTGTATGTTGTCTCCCTGGTGCCAGGGTCAAGGATGTCACCAAGTGGCTACAGGGAATTCTGGGGGAAGAGGGTGAACAGCCAGAGGTCGTGGCCCATATCGGTACCAATGACATCAGTAGAAAGAGGGGTGAGGTCCTGCAGGCAGCACTTAGGGAGCTAGGAGGGAGAATAAAAAGCAGGACCTCAAAGGATTACTCCTAATGCTACGTGTTAGTGAGTACAGAACCAGGAGGATAGAGAAGGTGAATGCGTGGCTGGAGAGATGGTGCAGGCAGGAGGGTTTTAGATTCCTGAGGCATTGGGAGCATTTCTGGGGGAAGTGGGACCTGTACAAGCCGGACGGGTTGCACCTCAACAGAGCCGGGACCAATATCCTTGTGGGAGGTTTTGCTAGTGCTCGTGGGGAGGGTTTAAACTAGCTTGGCAGAGGGATGGGAACTTGAGAGTAGATTCAGTGGGGAGAGAAGCAAAGCTGGCATTGGGCAGCAGAAAAGTAGAAAGGTAATTTGGAAGACAGAGGAAATAAGGGCTGAGAGCACAGATTGACACTAGGGAGTTAGATATTATAGCTATTATTAAAACACGGCTGAAAGAAGGGCAGGTATGGCAGCTCAACATTCCTGGTTACAGAGTTTTCAGACGGGATAGAGAGGGGGGTAAAAAAGGAGGGGGGTTTCTGTATTGATTAAAGAAACAATTACATATTAACACAAATGGCTCAGCAAGCCAGGGAAGGGACACCCAACATCTCACATGCAGCACTCCAGCTTTGTGCAGGGGATCAACGCTGCAAGAAAGGCCAGGAGGCCCTCCAGAAAGAACGATATGGAAGTACATCACCGCGATCGTCACTGACAGGAGTGCCGCCCCCACCACCTGGTTCTAGTGCACAAAGAAGCTTCATGTCCTCAGACCACTGGTCTAGGTCAGTGAATGCATCTTCTAAAGTCATCCCCTACCAACTGCACCACTAGCATCACACAATGCTGAATGCACGACCCCCAATCGCTCGCCTACCAACAATCTGCACCAATCACGAGGTGCATCTCCCATTCCTAGGCTCACCTTACCCTCTTGGAGGAGACGGTGCGGGCCATTCTTGGCAGGGGCACGGCCGAGCCCTTGAGCAGTGGGGCTGAAACGATACAAGACGCTGGTATCTTCATCCTTCTGGCATGCATCTCATGCTTCCCGCCACCACAACACTACCCTTCCTCATTTCACACACCCGAGAAATGCATCCTGCCCAGTCAGCGGGTGACCAAGAAGAGGGAGAGGAGAGTGAGGAAGAACAAGAAGAAGAACATTGATTTGACACTCTCAGCCACCAACTCCTCGAGGTCGACCAGCAAGGCTATGTGCAGTGACCCCCCCACTGAAAATTAGCAGCTTTCCACCAGCCATTCTGCAGCCACTGGGATAGAGGTACGTGATCGGGGCCCAGGAGGGGCGTGTGTTTGGGGCCCAGAAGAGGTGAGGACCCAGGGGCAGCACGGGTCATCCCACATTGTGATATGTGCGTGCACTAGGTCCGTGCAGCAGAGCTGGTCTCCAGTCGTCTTGGTTAATCCTTGCCCCTGGACCAAGACCTCGCTCTGTCAAGCCCGTGTGGTGGCTGGTGTGCAACGGACGCCACACATTTAAAAAAATCCAAGCACAGGCATCTTCCACCCTTCAAGATGCAGTGCGGGACCTGGAATTTTAGGTCCTTCATTGAAACACCTGCGAACTCATCCCTTTTCGGCGTAGAAGCAAGTCATCCTTGATACGAGGGACTGCCTATGATGGCTACAAGACATCTGTAAGATAGGCAAAGGCACACACAAGACAGTCACTCAGGAACGCATACGGGTGATGAGTTGATTTCTTGATGTCACATTGGATGGATAGACATATACAGGTGGATTGGAAAGTTTGTTTTGTGGTGGCTTTGTGGAGGCTGCACTCCAGAACATAGTCGATGTATTTACTGAGGCGTATGAAAGCATGGGCCTTACGCTAAACATCTGTAAGACAAAGGTCCTCCACCAGCCTATCCTCACCGCACAGCACTGCTCCCTAGTCATCAAGATCCATGGCGCGGCCCTGGATACCGTGGACCACTTCCCATATCTCGGGAGCCTCCTATCAACAAGAGCAGGCATCGACGATGAGATCCAACACCGCCTCCAGTGCGCCAGTGCAGCCTTCGGCCACCTGAGGAAAAGAGTGTTTGAAGACCAGGCCCTCAAAACTGCCACCAAGCTCATGGTCTACAGGGCTGTCATAATCCCTTTCCTCCTGTATGGCTCAGAGACGTGGACCATGTACAGTAAACACCTCAAATTGCTGGAGAAATATCACCAATGATGTCTCTGCAAGATCCTGCAAATCCCCTGGGAGGACAGGCGCACCGACATCAGCGTCCTCGTCCAGGCCAACATCCCCAGCATTGAAGCACTGACCACACTCGATCAGCTCCACTGAGCAGGCCACATAGTTCGCATGACAGACACGAGACTCCCAAAGCAAGTGCTCGACTCGGAGCTCCTTCATGGCAAACGAGCCAAAGGTGGGCACCGGAAACGCTACAAGGACACCCTCAAAGCCTCCCTGATAAAGTGCAACATCCCCATTGATACCTGGGAGTCCCTGGCCCAAGACCGCTCTAAATGGAGGAAGTGCATCTGAGAGGGCGCTGAGCACTTCGAGTCTCAACGTCGAGAGCATGCAGAAATCAAGCGCAGGCAGCGGAAAGAGCGTGCGGCAAACCAATCCCACCCACCCCTCCCCTCAACGGCTATCTGTACCACCTGTGACAGAGTCTGTGGCTCTCGTATTGGACTGTTCAGCCACCAAAGAACTCACTTCAGGAGTGGAAGCAAGTCTTCCTTGATTCTGATGATGATGATGATACATACGTGGATTGGAAAGTTTGCTTTGTGGTGGCTTTTATTTCAGAATCGTGGCCAAGAGGACATTGTGATGGACAGTAACAGCTGGATGGTAATGTTGAAAGGGGAATTGGGGTTGTCTTCACTGGCACCGCAGGCGTTATGATTCCATCTCGGATATCCCAATCACAAAGGGGCTGCTCAGATGTTGGTCTGTCTGATTCCCCCTCTTCTGCTTCCTCCTATTCTGCATATTTCTCTTCCTTATACGAGTGGATACAGTAAATCTGAAATGACAGCATAAAATGCTGGAAATACTCAGCTGGTCAAGCAGCATCCCGACCTGAGATACAAAATCTGTTTTTCCCTCCACAGATGTTACGTGACCTGCTTGCTGAGTATTTGCAGCATTTTCTGTTATCTTAAAGGCCTCCATTTACCATCCGTGCCCTCGCAAGCATTCAGTAGCACTCCCAAAACACTTTACACATCCATTGCAGCAAGCCACTACAGGTTGGACCTTCCTTATCCGGCACCACCCCTCATCCGGCATGATTCTAGTGGCCGGGGGCACATGTGCACAATGCGGCCGACCTCCACCCTGACTTTGGGGCCCGCCGACACTCAGCCCATTGGGGCTGTGCCGACACCTGCTGGGAAACTGATTGAGACCAAAGACTTGACCTTGGAAGCGGCGGCTCTGATAGCCCAGACATTTATCTCAGGGAAGGAAGAGACCAGAATGATGTATGACAAAAATCTTGGCTCAAATGCAGCAAACGACCAGGGAGTCAACATTGGTAACGCGGCACACAGTTCTCTAGGCAGACAAGGGCAATCGGACATGCCCCAGCATGTAGTCGAACCCAAAGGGGGAATTCAACAGAGACAATGGCTAGCTGAATGGTGATTCATGCCATCGCAATGGACAATGCGGCCAGTAATGTGGCCATCAACACCTGTTAATGGTGCTCTTAAGGACAGTTACAGAGACAGTCAGAGACGGTCGACTGGTAATGGACCTTTTGTGTCCAACAATGGGGCCTCCAGCTCATGCTGGAGGTGTGGAGGCAAACACCCAGCGAAAGCTTGCAGATATCAGCAATATACCTGCAGAAATTGCAACGTCAGCGGTCACTTGGCGCGTATGTGCAGGAAGCCTGCAGCCAGGTTGATGTACGAGGAGGATGGGCCCAATGTAAGCCCTTTGAGGCCAAATGAATACTGGGGGAAATCGCTGGAAGCTGAAGTTCAGCGAGTTCATGTGGAGCACATATACAGTTCATACACCAGGACGCCACCGATAATGTTGAAAGTGCTCCACATCCCAGGAATCAATCTGGTGAACCTTCACTGCACTCCTTCTATGGCAAGTATATCCTTCCTTAGGTAAGGAGACCAAAACTGTACACAATACTCCAGGTGTGGTTTCACCAGGGCCCTGTTTAGTTGCAGTAGGGAGCAGGCCAGGGAGCTGAAAGAGCAGCATGGCGGCCTGGCCCAGCAGGCTGAGCGGTCCCCGGCCTGCGAGCACCTTCGGAGCAGGCCGGGGAGCGGAAGGAGCAGTGTGGCGGTGTACCACTCCAGGGAGCATCACATGCTGGAACAGGAGAGCAACAGCAGCGAAGAGGGATATCACCATAATCCAGGTTGATGATTGAAGCGTAGGCAGGTACAGCAGGAGCGGCGAGGTTGGGGCGAAGGAGCGGTGAGAGGTTGTAGAGGGACGTGATTGGGGCCCAGGAGAGGCGAGAGTTTGGGGCCCAGAAGAGGCGAGGGCCCAGGGACAGCATGGGACAGCACGGGCCAGCCCACACTGCGATATATGTGCGCACTAGGTCTGTGCAGCAGAGCAGGTCTCCAGTCGTCTTGTATAATCCTTGCCACTGGACCAAGACCTAGCTCTGTCAAGCCCGTGTGGTGGCTGGTGTGCAACGGTCATCTTCCACCCTTTGTGATGTAGTTCGGTTCCTGGAATATTAGGTCCCTCATTGAAACACCTGTGAACTTTTTGACGTGGAAGCAAGTCATCCTCGTTTCGAGGGACTGCCTATGATAATGATGATGATGATATAATTGCAGTAAGAAGTCTTTACTCTTATATTCAAATCCTCTTGTAATAACAGCCATCATATCATTTGCTTTCCTATCCACCATCACGACACACAAGGGGTTGTCTGAGTATAACAGATGTCCATTCAGGATTCATTCGGCCGCCGCGATCTTTCAGCGAAATATGGAAAGCCTCCTCAAGTCGATTCCAAGGAAAGTGATTTTTCAAGACGACATCCTCATCATGGGTCGCGATACTGAAGAACACCTCGACAACCTGGAGGAGCTGCTACGCAGACTGGACCGGGTAGGGCTGCGACTGAAAAAGGCGAAGTGCGTCTTCTTAGCTCCAGAGATAGAATTCCTGGAGAGGAGAGTAGCAGCAGACGGGATCAGACCTACTGCGTCCAAAACGGAAACGATCCAGAGAGCACCAAGACCCCGTAACACGATGGAGCTGCATTCATTCCCGGGGCTCCTGAACTATTTTGGTAACTTTCTTCCCAAATTGAGTACGCTGTTAGAGCTGTTACATGTGCTCCTACGCAAAGATCATGATTGGGTCTGGGGGACAGCTAGGAAGGGGCTTTTGATAGAGCATGCAATTTGTTATGCTCCAACAAACTGTTAACGTGATATGACCCATGTAAGAAACTTGTTTTAACATGCGATGCGTCGTCCTATGGGGTAGGGTTTGTGTTTTGCAGCATGTGAATGCCAATAGTCAGTTATAGCCGGTAGCTTATGCCTCCAGAAGTCTGTCCCAGGCAGAAAAGGGCTACGGGATGGTAGAAAAGGAGGCGCTCGCATATGTATATGCTGTAAAGAAAATGCACCAGTACCTGTTTGGCAGGAAATTTGAGCTGGACACAGATCACAAACCCCTAATGTCCCTTTTGGCCGACAACAAGGCCATAAATGCAAATGCATCGGCCTGCATACAGAGGGGGCACTCACGTTAGCCATCTATGACTACACAATTCGGCACAGACCGGGCACTAAAAACTGCGCTGATGCATTCAGCAGGCTCCCACTAGCCACCACTGAGGGGGCAACTGAGCATGCTGCTGAAATGGTCATGGCTGTTGAAGCTTTTGAAAGTGAAGGCTCACCTGTGACAGCCCGTCAGATTAAATTCTGGACAAATAAAGACCTGCTCATGTCTTTAGTTAAGAAATGTGTCCTGAATGGGGACTGGGTAGCCACGTACAGGGCATGCCCTGAGGAATTTAAACCATTTCACAGGCGCAAGGCTGAACTCTCGATTCAGGCTGATTGCCTACTGTGGGGAAACCAAGTAGTCATGCCCCAGATGGGCAGAGAGGTGTTTATCAGAGAACTTCACAATGAGCACCCGGGCATTGTCATGATGAAGGCAATTGCCAAATCACACGTTTGGTGGCCAGAGATAGATGCAGACCTGGAACTTTGTGTTCGCAGGTGCAACACATGTGCTCAGCAGGGCAACGCACCCAGGGAAGCCCCGCTTAGCCCCTGGTCCTGGCCCGCCAAGCCATGGTCACGCATCCATGTGGACTACGCAGGTCCTTTCATGGGAAAAATGTTTTTGGTTGTAGTAGACGCCTACTCCAAATGGATTGAGTGTGCCATTTTAAATTCAAGCACATTCTCTGCCACGGTAGAAAGTCTACAGGCAATGTTCACCACCCATGGTCTACCGGATGTCTTGGTCAGCGACAATGGCCCGTGCTTCACAAGCACTGAATTCCAGGACTTCATGGCAGGCAATGGAATCAACCATGTCAGAATGGCATCATTCAAGCCGGCCTCAAACGGCCAGGCGGTACGAGCAGAGCAGATAATCAAACAGGAGATGCTCAGAATCCAAGGGGGATCCCTACAAAGCCACTTATCACACCTCCTATTGGCCAATAGATCCCGACCCCACTCGCTCACAGGGGTTCCACCCGCAGAGCTGCTAATGAAAAGGACGCTCAAAACCAGGTTATCCCTTATACACCCTACTATGAAAGAAATTGTTGAGAGCAGGCGTCAGTCACAATATGACTACCATGACAGGAATGCGAGGGTGCAATGTATTGATGTCAATGACCCTGTTTTTGTCCTTAATTACGCTGCAGGGCCCAAATGGCTTGCAGGCACTGTGATTGCCAAAGAGGGGAATAGGATTTTGGTAGTTAAACTTACCAATGGGCAAATGTGCCGCAAACACGTGGATCAAACAAAAAGGAGGTTCAGCAACTCCATAGAAGAAGCAGAGGAAGAACACGATGTAGAGTTTACTCCACCACAGGTGACCGAACACTGGAACCAAGTGGAGGAGAGTCCAGTCACTGTGGGCAGTCCGGACGGGCCTGAGGCACCGCAAACAGCAGACACTCAGACCAGCGCCCAACAACCGGAGCCCCAACTCAGGCGCTCTACAAGGCAGCGTAAACCACCAGAGAGACTTAACCTGTGATCCCAATAAGACTTTGGGAGGAGGTGATGTCATGTATTCAACCCATATATCATTGTAACCCATATATAAGCTGACCTAAGTTGTACATCTTGAGAACATTGACCAGAAGGGGGTGAACTTGTGGGAGACACTCCTAACCTGGACTTTCAGGTATAAAAGGGAAAGCTCCACCCACCTTCATCACTTGAGGTCTTGGTAATAAAGGTAACTGGTCACAGAGTGACCTTCTCTCAAGTATGGGCCTCGTGTGCATTTATACTGTATAGTAAGGACATACCAGGGAGATTGTCCAATAAGGAGAGATTTAGTAGAATAGGCTTATGTTCGCTCGAGTGTAGAAGAATGAGAGGTGATCTATCTAATCATAGACAGAAAATCACCTGCAACAGCTTCTCTTCCTACTCACGCCTTGATACTTCTGGTGTCCCCCAAGGATCTATCCTTGGCCCCCTCCTATTTCTCATCTATATGTTGCCCCTTGGTGACATCATTCAAAAACAGGGTGTCAGTTTCCACATGTACGCTGACGACGCCCAGGTGTCTAAACTTAGAACATACCCATTACTGTGGCACATTAGTGTCAACCGTGGCTCACCAGCTTCTGAGTCAGAAGATTGTGGGTTTAAGACCCAATCCAAGAACATGAGTACAAATATCTAGATTGACACTTCAGTACAGAGGGAGTTAAACCGAGGCCCCGCCTGCCCTCTCAGGTGAATGTAAACGATCCCATGCCACTATTTTGAAGGAGAGCAATGGAGTTCTCCCCGGTGACCTGGCCAATATTTATCCCTCAATAAACATCACTAAAAACAGATTATCTGGTCATTATCACATTGCAATTTGTGGGACCTTGCAGTGCGCAAAATTGTCTGCCGTGTTTCCCGATATTACAACAGCGACTACACTTCAAAAAGTACTTCATTAGCTGTACAGCGCTTTGGGACATCCTGAGGTCATGAAAGGCACTATATAAATGCCAATTCTTTCTTTTCATTAATGTTAGCATCACCAAATGTGAAATCTCACCTTTGCCAGCCAGTTCTCTTGATGATTTGATAAGTAATGGGAATTATCCAGTGTAATACTAAATCGTACAGGGCAGGAGGTCCCAGGTTTGTTTCCCACTCTGTGCTGAATCAGTGAATCCCAGTGAAGGTAGTAAATGGGTAGGTTACGGCACTTCAAGTACTTCAAGTAGCTACTAGTGACACAACTTGTTGAATGAGTTACAAAAAGAAGCAATGTCCAACTGATAACCGTACTCCAATTTGAATGATAAGCTGAAAAGTCTCAACAAAGTACAAACTACAGGGTCGAAGATTGCCGGCACCTCCATTTTATTTGCTTACTTCTGTTTTGGTCAGCTGGATGTTTGACACATGACAAAATGTATCACCATGCTTAAGAGTCTCCAAACCAAATGGTATACAATCCGGAGAAGTGTGAGGTTGTGCATTTGGGGAGGGCTAATAAGGCAAGGGAATACACAATAAATGGTAGGACACTGAGAAGTGTAGAGGAACAAATGGACCTTGGAGTGCATGTCCATAGATCCCTGAAGGTAGCAGGCCAGGTAGATAAGGTGATTAAGATTGCATATGGAATGCTTGCCTTTATTTGCTGAGGCATAGAATACAAGAGCAGGGAGGTCATACTCGAACTGTATAAAACACTAGTTAGGCCACAGCTAGGACAAAGCAGCCTGCTTGTTTGCACCCCCATCCACCACCTTAAACATTCACTCCCTCCACCAGTATAGAGGCAGTGTAATCGAAATGGTACTCTCAGAGCTGAGGGCCCAGGCAGCACGGGCTAGCCCACACTGCGATATGTGCGCGCACTAGGTCCGTGCAGCAGAGCAGGTCTCCAGTCGTCTTGGTTAACCCTTGCCACTGGATAAAGGCCTAGCTCTGTCGAGTCCGCGTGATGGTCACCACACGTTAAAAACAATTCACGCACAGGCATCTTCCACCCCCTCATTTGGAGTTCAGGACTGGAACATCGGGTCCTTCATCGAAACACCTGTGAACTCGAGGAAGCAAGTCATCCTGGTTTGAGGGACCACCTATGATGATGATTTTGAGAGGGGTGCAGAAGCAGAGGGAACTGGGGATGCATACTCACAAATCTTAGAAGGTGGCAGGGCAAGTTGATAAGGCGGTTAAGAAATCATATGGGATACGCCGCTTTGTCAATCGGGGCATTCAAAACAGGTAAGTGATGCTAAACCTTTCCAAATCACTGGTTAGGCCTCAGCTGGAGTATTGTGTACAAAGCTGGGTACCGTACCTTAGGAAGGATGTCAAGGCCTTGGAAAGGGTAAATTGGAGGTTTATCAGGATGGTATCAGGATGAGGGGCTTCAATTGTGTGGAGAGACTATAGAAGCTGGGATTGTTCTCCTGAATGCAGAGAATATTAAGGGGAGACCTAATAGAGATATTCAAAATTATGAGGTTGTTTTGATAGAGCAAGTAGAGAGAAACTGTTTCCACTGGCAAGTAGGTCGGTAACTAAGAGGTCACAGATTTAAAATAATTGGCAAATGAACTAGAGGGTGTTGTCTATCTATAACATATACACTGTACACCCAATATACAGTTACATAAGACCACTGAATGTACCTTCACGCTGTATACACTATGCCTGTACCACCAAAGGGTGCAACTGGTGGAGACCTAAGGGTCATCTGCACACGACAGGTAACCAGGTATAAAAGGGAGCCCTCACTCAGGAGCTGCAATGAATGGACTAAGGTCACAACAGTTCTAGGACAATGCCTTACCTCGTGGAGTCATTACTAGAGTGCTTACAGACACAACAGAGGGGAAATGAGGAGAAATGTGTTCACACAGAGGGTAATTAGGATCTGGAATGCACTATCTGATAGGGTGGTGGAATTAGATTCAATGTTCACTTTCAAAAGGTAATAGGACATGTACTTGAAGAGGACTAATTTACAGGACTATGGGGAAAAGCTGGGGGTGTGGGTCTAAGTTGGACTACTCTTTCAAAGAGCCGGCACAGGCATGACAGGCCGAATGGCCTCCTTCTGTACTGTAATGGTTCTATGATCAGTGTCGGCACGGAGACCCTTGCTGTGCTTCTGGCCGAGTTCAGACATGGACCAACGTCTTTTGGTCTGGACATGAGCTGGAGCAGTGCCAGACCCATGTAAGGCCCGCCTGTCCCAATGTGGGTGAAGCTTAAACAAACGATGCATGCCCTAGTTTGCTCAGCAAATTGTGTCTTTAGTTTTTTTTTTTTATTTTACGTATGCACAGTATCAACAACATCTAACTTTGATTGACAATTCATTCAAGTCCAACGAAGATTATCTAATCGTAAAATGCACAAAAAACAATTGACAATCATTAGTTAATTACAAAGGGCATGGCTACAATCAGCAACCTTCCAGTACATTTTATGGCTGAATACATGCCAGATTTAGGAATTAACTCACAGTTTGCTTCCTTGATATCCAACTATACAGCATACAGCATGTTCATTCTGGCCATCAGTGATTAGTAATGAATCTCTCTCCCAGTTTCTGTGTGCGCTGTAGCTCAGTGTGTGTCTTCATTTCTTTTTCCACTCTAAAATGGCAACCAACTAATAATTGTCCTCCAAAACACTCTCGCCTCTAAGACAGATAGTTGTGGGTTCAAGTCCCACTCCAGAGACTTGAGCACATAAATCTAGGCTGACACTCTGGTGCAGTGCTGTGGGAGTGCTGCACTGTCAGAGCTGCCATCTTTCGGATGAAACGATAAACCGAGGCCCCGTCTGCTCTCTCAGATGGACGTAAAAGATCCCATGGCACTATTTTGAAGAAGAGCAGAGGAGTTATCCCTGGTGTCCTGGGGCTAATATTTATCCCTCAATCAATGTAACAAGCACAGATTATCTGGCCATTATCAATTGCTGTTTGTGAGACCTTGCTGTATGCAATTGTCTGCTGCGTTTCCTACATTACAACAGTGAATATACTTCATTGGCTGTAAAGTGCTTTGAGATAAATGCAAGTCTTCATTTTTTTTTCCCCACTCAAAAATGACAGTCAACTGATAATCATCCTCCAAAGCAGCCAATCACATGCAGCAGAATCCACATCCCTCTGTTGCTCCCTCTACATCTTTTCTACAATACTCCCCAACTCCAGGGGCTGGATTTTCGTTCTGTTGCCGCCTCTGTAGACACCCTACAGGGGCGGTAATGGTGGCGGAATTCCCTTCCCGGCGGGCGACCAGCTTCCTGCACCGGGTCATTCGGTGTCGGGTTTGCAGAGGCGCGGAACATTACCGCCCGGGAGAGGCGAGCCGCCTGGTTCTGACGCCCCCCACCCCTGGTTGTGACACCGTGTTGAAATATGTTTTGCGTGCAATCCGTAGCGCCCCCTAGTGGTACCGCCTGGGAAAGCGGACAGTCCGAGCTTACCGGCCTCAGTGAGGGAAGCAATGTCTACCTGAGTTAAGTGTGATTGCTTGTTATTTTGTTATTTTTGCAATTTACGTTGTTGTGGTGTCAGAAAGGTACAGCGAACGTTTTTGGTGTTTTATTTGCAGATTTTTTTTCCCACGGAAGCCTCTCTTAGGGTGCCCTGAGGCTGGCTGTTTAGCTCAGGATTTTCAGTTGCTCAGCCGGCCTAGCGCCCTAAGAGAGGTATGGAACGCCTCCCTTAGCGCTCCGCCCCCCCCCCACTCAGGGCCCAGGTGGTAAATTTTGCGGCTGCAGACGCAAGCCATTTCCCGGCGCAATATTTACCGCCCCGTCTGGATTAACGCCACAACAGAGGCGTGGCCGAATTTCCAAGCCCTGGTGCTTTCTACCTCAGGCTGCCAATGCAGCTATTGGTCGCCTCGCGTATGTCCACATCACTTGAAGTTGTCCATGAGTTGTGAGTTGCAGCGGCCAATATCAGCGGTTGCCCAGGGACTTTGTGTATTCTACCATGGCATGGTCCGTGTGTCCACCATGTTTTGTGATGCGACTGAAATAAAAACAGAAAACGCTGGAAAGACACTGCAGGTCCGGCAGTATCTGTGGAGAGAGAAACGGAGTTAACGTTTCAGGCCGATGACCTTTTATCAGAACCTCAACAGTGCAACTGATATTAATGCTAATGTGGAGGAAAATATAGAGGAAAAATCAACACGTTAGCCACGATTCAAATAAATACTACCGTAACCCTTTCTATCCCGTTCTGTAAAATTTCCCAGTTATGTTGGTGGCTGTGACTTGAGCTCCAAGGCCTGGTGTTTTTCTAATAATGCTATTTCCTACTGCATTCTCTGTGCTGTTCCATTTGTTAAGAGTGAATAAGAGTGGATACAGAGAGAATATTTCCACTTGTGGAGAAGAGCATAACGAGACGCCATCAATATAAGATAGTCATCAGAGAAATCCAATAGTGAATTCAGAAGAAATTTCTTTACCCAAAGAGTGGTGAGAATGTGGAACTCACTACCACAGGGAGTGGCTGAAGAGAATAGTTTAGATGCATTTAAGGGGAGGCTAGACAAGCATATGAGGGAGAAGGAGATAGAGGGTTATTCTGATAGATTTAGATGAGGAAAGACGGGAGGAGACTCAAGTGGAGCATAAACGCCGGCATGGACTGGTTGGGTGGAATGACCTGTTTCTGTGCTGTATATCTTATGTAATCCTATGTAATCCATTGAACTAAATGAGCTCATGATGTTAGCCATGGCTCAGTGGGTAATATTCCTAGCTCTGAATCAGAAGGCCCCACTCCAAGACTTAAACACAAAATCGAGGCTGACACTCCAATACAGTACCGAGGGAGTGCTGCACCGTCGGAGGTGCTGTCTTTTGGATGAGACATTAAACCAAGGCCCCGTCTGCTCTCTCAGGTGGACATAAAAGATCCCAAGGCAGTATTTCGAAGAAGAGCAGGGGGGGTTCTCCCCAGTGTCCTGGCCAATATTCATCCCTTAACCAACATCTAATAAACAGATTATCTAGTCATTTATCATATTGCTGTTTGTGGGAGCTTGCTGTGCACAAATTGGTTGCCACGTTTCCTTCATTACAACAGTGACTACATTTCATTGGCTGTAAAGCACTTTGGGACATTCTGAGGTCAAGAAAGGCACTATATAATTGTACGTCTTTTTCTCTCTGCTAATTGCACAATTGGTGGCTGAGAGATTTTGGGGTATTCCATTTTCCCTCAACGAGGGACAATTTCCACTTTGAGCCACATATGATGAAATCGTAAATGGGTTTATAGAGTATGGGCTGGATTTCCAGCTTCAGGACGGTAATGGTGACGGGGCGATAAAGTTTGCGCCCGGGAACAATTTGCGCCTCAGTCAGCAAAATTGGCCAGTTGGGCCTTGAGTCTGGGGCGGAGTGCCTTGGGAGGCATTGCACACCGTTCTTAGGCCGGCTGAGCATGGGAAAGCCCCGAGCTAAAGAGCTGGCTTGGGAGCGCTCTGAGAGATGCCGGGGGAGAACAAAAACCCTGAAAAAAAACACCCAAAACATTCCCAATCCACAGCCCACACCACCACAATATAAATCGCCGAAAAAAGTAAAATAAAAAGCAATCGCACTTACCTGAGGTGGACATTATTTACCTCACTGCCACCGCTACAGGTCAGACCACCTGTTTTTTCAGACGGTCCCAGTAGGGCGCACTGCGGGGCGTATGGGTCGGGCAGGAGTCAAAAAATGAGTCAGTGTTGCAACCAGGGGTGTTGCACAACGGCTCAACTCTTCCGGGCAGTAATGCTCCGTGGCCCGCCGAAATCGGTCCCGAAAACTCCAGCAGGGCGCTAGAAGGTGGCCGCCCATCCAGAAGAGCTCACCGCCGGAGCATAAACAGAGATGGCTAGGAACAAAAAATCCAGCCCCAAGGGTTTATTTGTAATACACATTGGAAATCTTTTCAGTCCATGTCAGTAGAAGACAGGTACATAAAAATCCTCTTGTTATGTCTTGAATAAAGAGTCAGACCAGATACTGCAAGCTCAAAGTAAGGTGTGACCGTAGTTCTTTATGACAAGTCTCAGAGTGCCTCTCCAGTCTGTGAGGCCTCCTTATCTACAGATGCTCCTAAGGGATTGTGGGATCCCTTGGGACTCCAGGGGATGAGCCTCTGGTGGTTAAACATGGTATTTACAGGTTTACATATATAACAACACTCCCCTTCAAAGTCAATAGTGTAACTATTTACAATGTGAGTCGATCTGGGGCCTTCCTTTACCTGGTTGATTGTCTCGGTGCAAATGCTGGTTTTGGTGAATCATTTGTTGGGCCCTCGCTGGGCCGCTGCGCAGATGGCCTTGCTGGGCTGCTGGGGGTGGTGAGTCCTGCTGGGCTGCTACAGGTGATGGGTTCTGCTTCGTGGTGAACCGCTGGGTCGGTTGTCACTTGTGTGTGTGTTGGAGGGTCAAAAAAGGTAGAATCTATTGTGGATTGTTCTGGATAGTCCGTGAATCTGAGTTTGGTTTGGTCCAAGTTTTTCCTGCAGGTGAGTCCATTTGAGAGTTTGACCACAACCACTCCCCTTTTTGGCCAGAACAGTGCCGGGAAGCCACTTGAGACCTTGTCCATAGTTCAACACAAATACAGGATCATTAATCTCGATTTTGCGTGACACATTTGCGCGATCATGATATGTATTCTATTGAAGCCAGCTGCTCTCTATCTGTTCGTGTAGGTCAAGGTGGACTAACGAGAGCCTTGTCTTAAGTGCCCTTTTCATGAGCAGTTCAGCGTGAGGGACCCCAGTGAGTGAGTGGGGTCTTGTGCGGTAGCTAAGCAGAACTCGGGATAGGCGAGTCTGCAGTGAGCCTTCAGTTACCCTCTTCAAGCTCTGCTTGATTGTTTGCACTGCTCGCTCTGCCTGACCATTGGATGCTGGTTTAAACGGGGCAGATGTGACATGTTTGATCCCATTGTGGGTCATGAACTCTTTGAACTCAGCACTGTTGAAGCACGGCCCATTGTCATTCACAAGGACATCAGGCAGGCCGTGCATGGCAAACATGGACTGCAGGCTTTCAATGGTGGCAGCGGATGTGCTTGCTGACATTATCACACATTTAATCCATTTGGAGTATGCATCTACAATCACGAGGAACAATTTTCCCAAGAACAGGCCTGCATAGTCGACATGGACCCTAGACTACGGTTTGGAGGGCCAAGACCATAAACTTAGTGGCACCTCCCTGGGTGCATGGCTTAACTGTGAACATATATTACATTTGTGCACGCAGGACTCTAAGTCTGCATTGATACCGGGCCATCACACGTGGGATCTGGCTATCGCTTTCATCATTACGATGCCTGGGTGGGTACTGTGGAGATCACTAATGAAAGTGTCCCTGCCCTTTTTTGGTACCACTACCCGATTACCCCACAGGAGGCAGTCTGCCTGTATAGACATTTCATCTCTGTGCCGCTGGTATGGCTTTATTTCCTCCTGCATCTCTAACGGGACACTAGATCAACTCCCGCGGAGCACAGTTTTTTACTAAGGCAGTAAGGGGTCCTGGCTCGTCCAGGTTCTAATCTGTCGGGCGGTAACACTCTCGAATGCTTCCGTTACCATAACTAAATCTGTGGGCTGTGCCATCTTCAGGCCTGTAGTGAGCAATGGCAGCCTACTGAGCGCATCGGCACAGTTTTCTGTGCCTGGCCTGTGGCGGATGGCGTAGTTGTATGCGGACAACGTGAGCACCCATCCCTGGATGCGGGATTTGTATTTATCCCCTTACTCTCAGAAAAGAGGGATACAAGCGGCTTATGGTCAGTTTCCAATTCAAATTTGAGCCCAAAATATATTGATGAATTTTCTTAACCCCATAAACACACGCTAACGCTTCTTTTTCGATCATACTGTAGGTCCTCTCAGCCTTAGACAGACTTCTGGATGCGTAAGCAACCGGTTGCAATTTCCCAAATACATTAGCTTGTTGCAATATACACCCGACACCATATGATGACGCAACACATGCTAGTACCAAACGCTTACATGGATCATACCATACGAGCAGTTTGTTTGAACATAACAGTTCCCTAGCTTTCTCAAAGGCATTTTCTTGGCTTTTACCCCATACCCATTCATCTCCTTTGTGCAGTAAAGAGTGCAGTGGTTCTAACAATGTGCTAAGACCCGGTAAGAAGTTACCAAAGTAATTCAGGAATCCTAGAAACAACCGCAGCTCCGTCACGTTCTGTGGTCTCGGTACATTCTTGATGGCCTCCATCTTCGAATCGGTGGGCCTGATGCCGTCCGCCGCGATTCTTCTCCCCAGGAACTCCACTTCAGGTGCCAGGAAAATGCACTTCGAGCGTTTTAGCCTGAGCCCCACACGATTAAGCCAACTAAGAACCTCCTCCAGGTTCTGCAGGTGCTCGACGGTGTCCCGACCTGTAACCACGATGTCGTCCTGGAAGACCACAGTGCATGGGACCAACTTCAGCAAGCTTTCCATGTTCCTCTGGAATATGGCTGCAGCCGATTTGATCCCAAATGGGTATCTGTTGTAAATGAAGATACCTTTGTGCGTGTTGATGCAGGTGAGGCCTTTCGATGATTCCTCCAGCTCCTGCGTCATATAGGCCGAGGTCAAGTCCAGCTTCATGAATAGTTTTCCTCCCGCCAGCGTCGCAAATAGGTCGTCTGCCTTTGGTAGCGGGTATTGATCCTGCAGGGAAAAACGATTGATAGTTACTTTGTAATCACCACAGATTCTGATGGTGCCGTCTCTCTTGAGGACTGGAACAATTGGACTGGCCCACTCGTTGAATTCGATCGGCGAAATGATGCCCTCTCATTGCAGCCTGTCCAGCTCGATTTCCACCCTCTCTCTCGTCATTTACGGTACCGCTCTCGCCTTGTGATGGATAGGTTGCGCCCGCAGAATCAAATGGATCTGCACTTTTGCTCCTAGGAACTTCCCGATGCCTGGTTCAAACAACGAGGGGAACTTGTTTAGGACCTGGGCACATGAAGTGTCGTCGACGGACGAAAGCGCTCGGACGTCGTCCCAGTTCCAGTGTACCTTTCCCAGCCAGCTTCCGCTGAACAACGTGGGGCCATTGCCCGGTACCACCCAGAGTGGTAAATCATGCACTGCTCCATCGTAGGAGGCCTTCACAGTAGCACTGCCGATTACAGGAATCAGTTCCTTTGTGTATGTTCTCAGTTTAATACAAATGGGAGTCAGGACTGGCCTTGAGGCCTTGCCGCACCACAATTTTTGTTCATTATGAACTGGCTCAAGCCCGTGTCCAGCTCCATTGACACTGGGAGTCCATTTCGTTCAACCTTCAGCATTATCAGGGGACATTTTGTGGTAAATGTGTGCACCCCATATACCTCTGCCTCCTCAGCCTAAGTCTCTGGTTCATCGTGATTCACCGTGGATCTGTCCTCCTCTGCAACATGGTGGTTTGCAGGATTAGCAGGGTTTGCAGCTCGCCTTCACATACATTGGAGATGTCCCATTGTTCCGCAGCCCTTGCAAACATAACCTTTGAAGCAGCATGAATGGAAACGATGATCCACCAACAAGGTGTTAATGGCATTGCATTCACCACCCTTGATGGTGGACTCTGAGACATCTGTGGACGTGCAGCTGCAGGCATGTAAATCCTGCTCTGTACATTACGATTTGAAAACAGCATTACTTTGTTCACAGTACTTGCAGCAGCACTCGTGTGCTGAGAAATTTGTTTGGTATTGTCACTGGTGACGATAAACGCCTGGGCTATCGCTATGGCTTTACTCAAGGTTGGGGTCTCTACAGTCAAAAGTTTGCGAAGTATTACTTCACGGCCAATGCCAAGTACAAAGAAGCCCCTGAGCATGTGCTCCAAGTGTCCTTCAAATTTGCAATGTCCTGCAAGGTGCCTTAGCTCGGCGATGTAGCTCATCACTTCCTGGCCTTCACATCTCTTGTACGTGTAGAACCGATACCTCGCCATCAGAACGCCTTTCTTCGGGTTTAGATGCTCCCAGGCCAGTGTGCACAAATCATCATATGACTTCTCTGTGGGTTTCGCTGGAGCGAGCAGATTTTCCATGAGGCTATATGTTGGTGCCCCTCAAACGGTGAGGAGGATCGCCCTTTGTTTCGCAGTGTTTGCTTCTCCTTCCAGCTTGTTGCCCATGAAGGTCGAGTCGCTCCACGAAGGTTTCCCAATCATCTCCCTCCGAAAATTTCTTCAGGATGCCCACGGTTCTCTGCATTGTTGCGGTGGGGTTCGTCATTTGTATCTCGTCGTCAGTTGTTATTTCTTGAATAAAGAGTCAGACCAGATACTGCAAGCTCAAAGTAAGGTGTGACCGTAGTCCTTTATTACAGCTCTCAGAATGCCTCTCCAGCCTGTGAGGCCTCCTTATATACAGATGCTCCCAAGGGATTGTGGGATCCCTTGGGACTCCAGGGGATGAGCCCTCTGGTGGTTAAACATGGTATTTACAGGTTTACATATATAACACCTCTGATGCTCTTAAATTGGCTTGCATGTTTGGAACCAGTTCGGCTGGAAACCAGGTGCTTGGCAGAAACAGTTTAAGTGGCTGAAACCATCTCTTTCCTCGATAAAAGGCAAGACTGAGTGGTGATCTGATAGAGGCATTAAAATTATGAAAGGGATTCGATAGGGTAGACATAGAGACGGTGTTTACAATTGTGAGGGAGTCCAAAACTAAGGGGCCAAATTTGGTCAAAGCTTCCACCTGCCCAAGTGCCACTCAAAGTGCCGCCCAAAGTGCCACCGAGGTATTGTACGGTACTTTTGGTGGGATATTCATGGCCGAGGTCCCTCGAAGGTCGGCCGGCGGCAAATGGACGACGTTCACTGCCAATCTGGGTGGCAGCGGGTGGGAGGTCCCATTCTCGGCGGCGGAGGCGCTTGCCGCCCGAGTGCCACCGAGGATGGAGTCGGGCCCACGGAGGATCGAAGACCTGAAAATAAAAATCATCAGGAAAAATTTTTTTTAAACTATCGGAAGGCCTTCAGGTAAGTCGCTGTGGAAAAAAAATAGAAATGTTCACTCACCTTTTTTTCAGGATCCTCAGACATACTGTCAGGGACAGGCCAGCCTCCAGCCAGCGGTCCACCCCCATTCTGGTGCCGAGTCCCACCGATTCCCGCCCGCAGGAATCTGGGAGCTCGGCGGGCGGGAGCTCAGTTGCGCCACTTGGCTGCCGGCTGACGTCAGCGGGCGGTTCCCGGTGGCTCTCCCCTCCTGCCCGCTCCAGGCCACCCCGAAAGTGGCACGGAGCAGATCTGGCAGAGGAATGTCGGTGGCAGTGGGCGGTAAGCTGATCAATTTCGGCCCCCAATGGGTCGTAAATATAAGATAATCACCGATAAATCCAATAGGGAATTCGGGAGAAGCATCTTTACCCAGAGTGTTGGGAATGTGAAACTAGCTCCCACAAGTAGTAGCTGAGGCAAATGGCGGAGATCCATTTATGGGGAAGCTGCATAGGTACGTGAGGGAGAAAGGAATAGAAAGTTATGCTGATAGGGTGAGATGAAGAGGGGTGGAAGGAGGCTCATGTGGAGAAGAAATGCCTTCATAGAGCAGAATGGCCTGTTTTTGTGCTGTAAATACAATGTATTAAGAACACAAGAACATTAAGAAATAGGAGCAGGAGTCGACCATTTGGACCCTCAAGCTTGCTCCGCCATTCAATGAGATCATGGCTGATCTGAACATGGACTCAGCTCCACTTCCCTGCCTGCTTCCCATAATCCTTTAGTTATTCCCACTGACACCTGGGAGTCCCTGGCCCAAGACCGCCCTAAGTGGAGGAAGTGTATCCGAGACGGCGCTGAGCACCTTGAGTCTCATCGCCGAACGCATACAGAAATCAAGCGCAGACAGCGGAAAGAGCGTGCAAATCAGTCCCACCCACCCCTTCCCTCAACGACTATCTGCCTCACCTGTGACAGAGTCTGTGGTTCTCATATTGGACTGTTCAGCCACCAAAGAACTCACTTCAGGAGTGGAAGCAAGTCTTCCTCGATTCTGAGGGACTGCCTATGATGATGATGATGACTCCCTTATCACTCAAAAATTTGTCTATCTCCAACTTAAATATATTCAATGACCCAGCCTCCACAGCTCTCTGGGACAGAGAATTCCACAGATTTACAACCCTCTGAGAGAAGTAATTCCTTCTCATCTCAGTTTTAAATGGGCGGTCTCTCTTAAACTATGTCCCCTAGTTTTAGTTTCCCGTATGAGTGAAAATATCCTCTCTGCATCCACCTTGTCGAACCCCCCCTTTATCTTATAAGTTTCAATAATTAGTAGTTCTGTGTAAACCATTTCCCTCGGGGATCCGATGATCTACCGCCGGTGCTGGAACGGCAGCTGTGGAAATTCAGGGCTATGATCCTTCAGGAGAGTGTAACCAACTGGGCCAAGCTGATACGTCCTGCAGCTGTACTGCTGTATGAGTCAACACCTTCATGGCAGAAGATTGGGGAAAATGGAGCCAAGGGTGATAGTGCCTACAATGCTTCTTGCCACACCAGGGATGAGTCACTCACTCACATTGTGTAAGTGAGTTAATGATTCAACATTTTCATAATCCTGTCAAGGTAAAGAATCCCTATAAAGCAAAGCAGAATTCTGGAAATTAGTTGACCCTGCTGTGTTGCACAGAAAGAACTCCTCCACAATGGCCTTCAATGGGACCTATGAGCTGCAGACTCAGGAAAACTTTGTTCCATTTATGAAAGCTATTGGTAAGTGTATCCTTTCATTATCCAGTAATGGCTTGCAATGTTTAATGTGCTTCAAATCATGACCTGAAATTCTAAAATATTTGCTAGCAACTGGGATCAATTTCAGTCTGCTTAACAGGCAGTGATGCAAAGAAAGACTTTCATTTCTATGGCGCCTTTCACGACTACCGGACATCCCAAAGCGCTTTACAGCCAATTAAGTGCTTTTGAAGTGTCGTCACTTGTTGTAATGTGGGAAACGCGGCTGCAGATTTGCGCACAGCAAGCTCCCACAAACAGCAATGTGATAATGACCAGATCATCTGCTTTAGTGATGTTGGTTGAGGGATAAATATTGGCCGGGACACCAGGGATAACTCCCCTGCTCTTCTTCGAAATAGTGCCGTGGGATCTTTTACGTCCACCTGAGAGAGTGGACGGGGCTTCGGTTTAACGTCTCATCCAAACGACGGCACCTCCGACAGTGCAGCACTCCATCAGTACTACACTGGAGTGTCAGCCTAGACTTTTGTTTGTTTGAGTCTCCGGAGTGGGACTTGAACCCACAACCTTCTGGCTCAAGGGTGCTACCCACTGAGCCACAGCTGGCACTACGAAGCAAATGACTCTTTGCCAGGAGAGCTAAGCTGCTTGTTTTTAAACTGGTAAAATGGCATGCACCTGGGCTTGGCTGTTGCCATCTTGCAACAGATCGCTTTGGGTAACTTGGGTTTCCCTGCAGGGACAGAGTGGGGTAGATCTTTTGTCGGCGTGATGGTGTGAAGCGGGGGTTTGCGAGTCAGCATCCCGTTCTACATCTCTCCCGAGTTGAAGTCAACGCAAATAAATATCGGGAGATATACGAAACGGGCTGCCCACTCCCTGTCGCCTGTTTTGCACTCTCGCACAAAATCAAGATCTGCCCCCGTGCGCGATCCACAGAAGCATAGAAGCGTACGGCACAGAAGGAGGCCATTCAGCCCATCGTGTCTGTGCGTTGCTCTATATCGGGTAAACATAAATAGACCACTGTGCCGATTTCTCACTCACTCGGTTTGGGGACTCTGGCGATGGGCTTCCTCACGTCACGGGCACCGAGCTGGCCCAAAAAGCACTCGATGCAGTTTATCCACCTCGATCACTTCTCACTTTAGACTGTGCAAACATTTTTGTTAGAAATTTAGAGTCGTGTCTAATTCTGCCCTTTTGAGCATCGCTGATTATAATCGCTCAACCATTGGTGGCTGTGCCTTTAGCTGCCTGGGCCCTAAGCTCTGGAACTCCCTGTCTAAACCTCTCCACCTCACTTTCCTCTCTTTCCTCCTTCAAAACACTCGTTAAAACCTACCTCTTTTGACCAAGATTTTGGTTACCTGCGCTAATGTCTCCTTATGTGGCTCAGTGTCAAATGTTTTGTCTTATCACACTCCTGTGAAGTGCCTTGGAATGTTTTACTACATTAAAGGTGCTATTTAAATACAAGTTGTTGTTGTTATACAGTTTAATATATGAATTCTCCATTCTCTACTCATAGCCTGTCAAGCATATATTTACATAAACTTAATCAGCATGCTAACTGGCAATGACTGAACTTGATGAGGAGCAATTTATCTTAACCTCAACCGTTGAACTGAATTGCTTATTTTCATCACATTCCCTCAACCTTTTTAGTGGCCACTAGTGCATTGCTTTTAAAAACTTTGTTTAAATGGAACAACTAACAGTTGCCTATTTGTCTCAATAGTCACTATGTGCCTCCATTTTCTATTAAAATTCTAGTTAAAATAGCACAATTTCATGGCTTGTTCAACCAATTGGTCACCTTTAAGGTGAAGGAAGGTGACTGCTAATAAAGACAGTGACACGTTAAGAGGTCCAGTTTGAGGTACATCTTTGAACCGAGAAGGTCCTTAGATCAGAATATCCTGCTGTTATGGAGAGCCTCCCTCATCCAGACTTGTGACCTGTTGGGTTGCCAAGCTGGAGCGATAAAACTGAACGGAGCCAAAGTGCCACCTTCACTTCCGGGATCAGCCTATCAGTGGGCAGCCCTTGTCGTCTCTGAGTGATGACGGTTGTGGGTTCAAGCCCAGGTCCTGAGATGAGGGGGTTGTCATATGAAGAAAGGTTGAGCAGGTCGGGCCTATACTCATTGGAGTTTAGAAGAATGAGAGGTTATCTTATTGAAATGTATAAGATTCTGAGAGCGTTTGACTGGGTAGATGCAGAGAGGATGTTTCCCCTTGTGGGGGAATCTAGAGCTAGGGGGCGTAGCTTCAGAATAAGGGGTCGCCCATTTAGAACAGAAATGAGGAAGAATTTCTTCTCTTAGAGGGTCATGAATCTTTGGAATTCTCTATCCCAGGGAGCTGTGGAGGCTGGGTCAGTGAATGTATTTAAGGTGGAAATAGGCAGAACTTTGAGTGATAAGGGAGTAAAGGGTTATGGGGAGCTGGCAGGGAACTGAGTCTATGATCAGATCAGCCATGATCTTATTGAGTGGGATTTGCAGGCTCGAGGGTCTGTATGGCCTACTCCTGCTCCTATTTCTTATGCTCTTATGTTCTTATGTTCCAGAGGCTTGAGCTCGTAACCCAGGCTGACACATCGGTGCATGACTGCTCTGTTGGAGGTGCCGTCTTTCATTAACCCACGGCCCTGTCTGCCTTCAGAGGGATATTAAAAAATCCCATGGTGCTATTCGAAGAATAGCATTTATCCCTCAACCAACAGCACTTATTATTGCTGTTTGCGGGACCTTGCTACGTGCAAAATAGGTGCTGCTTCTCCCTACATTATTAAAGTGACTACACTTCAAAAGTACTTAATTGGTTGGAAACACTTTGGAATGTCCTGAGGTCATGGAGGGTGCTATATAAACGTAGTGATCTTTTTTCAGCTCAACATGTTTTTTGGTATTATGACTACCGCAATCATGGGTCGTAAACCTTTTGGAAATACTAGGGGTCCGAGGGTGTAGCAAGAAGGAGGAACTGAAGGAAATCCTTATTAGTCAGGAAATTGTGTTAGGGAAATTGATGGGATTGAAGGCCGATAAATCCCCAGGGCCTGATAGTCTGCATCCCAGAGTACTTAAGCAAGTGGTCCAAGAAATAGTGGATGCATTGGTGATCATTTTCCAACATTCTATTGACTCTGGATCAGTTCTTATGGACTGGAGGGTAGCTAATGTAACACCACTTTTTTAAAAAGGAGGGAGAGAGAACAGGGAATTATAGACTGGTTAGCCTGACATCAGTGGTGGGGAAAATGTTGGAATCAATTACTAAAGATGAAATAGCAGAGCACTTCAATTATTAAAGATGAAATAGCAGAGCATTTGGAAAGCAGTGACAGGATCAGTCCAAGTCAGCATGGATTTCTGAAAGGGAAATCATGCTTGACAAATTTTCTAGAATTTTTTGAGGATGTAACTAGTAGAGTGGACAAGGGAGAACCAGTGGATGTGATGTATTTGGACTTTCAAAAGGCTTTTGACAAGGTCCCACACAAGAGATTAGTGTGCAAAATTACAGCACATGATATTGGGGGTAATGTGTTGACGTGGGTAGAGAACTGGTTGGCAGACAGGAAGCAGAGAGTCAGAATAAACGGGTTCTTTTCAGAATGGCAGGCCAGTGGGGTGCCGCAGGGTTCAGCGCTGGGACCCCAGCTATTTACAATATACATCAATGATTTAGATGAAGGAAATGAATGTAATATCTCCAAGTTTGCAGATGATACTAAGGGTGGCGGTGTGAGCTGTGAGAAGGATACTAAAAGGTTGCAGGGTGGCTTGGACAGGTTAGGTGAGTGGGCAAATGCATGGCAGATGCAGTATAATGTGAATAAATAAGAGGTTATCCACTTTGGTGGCAAAAACACGAAGGCAGAATATTATCTGAATGGCGGAAGATTAGGAAAAGGGGAGGTGCAACGAGACCTGGGTGCCATGGTACATCAGTCATTGAAGGTTGGCATGCAGGTACAGCAGGCGATGAAGAAGGCAAGTGGCATGTTGGCCTTCATAGCTAGAGGATTTGAGTATAGGAATAGGGAGGTCTTACTGCATTTGTACAGAGCCTTGGTGAAGCCACACCTGGAATATTGTGCTCAGTTTTGGTCTCCTAATCTGAGGAAGGACATTCTTGCTATTGAGAGAGTACAGCGAAGGTTCACCAGATTGATTCCCGGGATGGCAGGACTGACATATGAGGAGAGACTGGATCAACTGAGCTTGTATCCACTGGAGTTTAGAAGAATGAAAGGGGATCTCATAGAAACATATAAAATTCTGACAGGATTGGACAGGTTAGAGGCAGAAAGAATGTTCCCATTACTGAGGAGTTCCAGAACCAGGGGTCACAGTCTAAGAATAAGGGGTAAGCCATTTAGGACCGAGATGAGGAGAAACCTCTTCACTCAGAGAATGGTTAACCTGTGCAATTCTCTACTGCAGAAAGTTGTTGAGACCAGTTCGTTAGATATATTCAAAAGGGAGTTAGATATGGCCCTTATGACCAAAGGGATCAAGAGGTATGGAGAGAAAGCAGGAAGGGGGTACTGAAGTTTCATGTTCAGCCATGAACTCATTGAATGGCGGTGCAGGCTAGAAGGGCTGAATGGCCTGCTCCTGCACCTATTTTCTATGTTTCTATGTTTCTATGAAAGCAGGAAAGGGGTACTGAGGTTGAATGATCAGCCATGATCTTATTGAATGGCGGTGCAAGGCTCTAAGGGCCAAATGGCCTGCTCCTGCACCTAATTTCTATTTTTCTATGTTTCTAAAACAGGAGGATAAATTCTAAAGAAAAAATTAACGAGAAAACATATGAGACAATTTCTAGAAGCACTGAAGAACGTGAGCTCGTGGTTTCATATTGTGCATCGCAATATTGTGTATATGTGATCATTTTCTCCGCTTTATAGGAACAAGGGAATTGATTGCCGGTAACATGAAACATTTAACAGGGACATTTTCTTAGTACCTGATCACATCTCTCAGGAACATCCGCACACCATGAATTACCTCGAAAGGCATTAAATGATGTGGTTGAATGTGGCAGCCATTTTGTGCAGTGTTGTCCCACAAACAGTGATGAGATCAGCAGGCAATTCGTCTGTTTCTGGCTTCATTGAGAGAAAAAGAAAAAAATACTTGCATTTATAGAGCGCCTTTCATGACCACCGGACGTCTCAAAGCACTTCGCAGCCAATGAAGTACTTTTGGAGTGTAGTCACTGTTGTAATGTGGGAAATGCGGCAGCCAATTTGTGCACAGCAAACTCCCACACACAGCAACGTGATAATGATGATATAATCCGTTTTTTTGTTGTGTTGATTGAGGGATAAATATTGGCCAGGACACCAAGGATAACTCCCCTGCTCTTCTTCAAAATGGATCTTTTACATCCACCTGAGGGGGCATTCAGGGCCTCGGTTTAACGTCTTATCCCAAAGACGGCAAATAGAACTCCAGGAGAACTACCTGCTCTGTTTTGAATAAGACTGTGCAATCTTGGATGTCCATCTGAAGCACTAGAACAGGCAGATGGTCCCTTGACTTAACATCTCATTTGAAGGACGGCAACTCCTACAATGCAGGACCCTCAATGTCACACTGGAGTGTCAACCTAGACTATGAGCTCAAGGCCTGGAAGGGAGCTGGGAAGATCTATCTTCCTCAGAAAATCAGGGAATTGAATTCCATGTAACATTAAACATTTGGATTTAACAATTGCCCAACTAAATTAGTGACAGTTACAATGGCTAGGCTGGTCCATGTTTGCAAGTGGCTACCTATATATTCTAAGCCAAAAATAGATTCTAAACTGCAAGTCATGTTTACAAACTAGGATCGAAAGGTTTACTCAAAGTACCAGCCTGTTTTATCACACTGGAAACAGTGTGAAAGGTGAGGCACGGATAATTCTAGACTATTCTTTACTGCGTTTGTCTCCAAGATTCTTACTCTTAAGTGTCAGGGTAGAATCAAATCTTGAACTCATTTTGCTGCTTTTGTTCAGCCCCTTTTCAGTTCTTCTTCCACACCCTTTCATAAGAACGTAAGAAATAGGAGCAGGAGTTGGCCATTTGGCCCCTCGAGCCTGCTCCGCCATTCAATAAGATCTCTCAATGAAGCCAGAAACAGACGAATATGGTCTGATTGGCCTCAACTCCACTTCCCTGCCCCGCTCCCCATAACCCTTTACTCCCTTATCGTTCATCTTACCCACTGTGAAAGCTTTGGCTATTTAAACGTGTCACTTCCTGGCAATAATCCTGCTGATTAAAGTCTTTCTTTGTACAATTTCTAGGACTCGCAGATGATTTGATTGAAAAAGGGAAGGACTTGAAGAGTGTTTCTGAAATTGTCCAAACTGGCGACCACTTCAAGGTCACTGTCACAACGGGCAGCAAAGTGCTTGTAAACGAGTTTACAATTGGACAGGAGACAGAAGTAGAATCTCCCGCCGGAGATAAGATTAAGGTAACCCTTGACCCTTGCCTCCATTCAAATATTAAGGGAGTACATTCATCTGAAGCGACTCATTGTTAGCTGACTTTCACTGTGCAATTCTGAGAATTAATTTCACGTGTATTCTCAATAAAAGGCTCAAACAGGGATGATGAAATTATAGAATCAAACAGCACAATGGGAGGCCATTCAGCCCATCGTGTCTGTGCCGGCTCTTTGAAAGAGCTTTCCAGTTAGTCCCACTCCCCTGCTCTGTCCCCGTCACACTTCAAACGTTTCTATTTCAAGAATATATCCAATTCCCTTTGTGTTACTTGTAATCCTAATGCGTGAGCGTTTTTACAGATTTTCATAACTTGGATATGATGTGACAAAGTGAGGCTTACATTTACAATTATAACGATAATATCGGAATTCGAGTATACAATGGCTTGATAGGTGAGGACATGTTTGCTTCTATGAATCACTTGGTAACTTTATATCAGAAAGCAAAACCAAAGTGCAATCAAACCCTGATTAGCTGCCAGGATGTAGGAGTGCCTCTCCGTGGGGCTAATGCAAATGGTCAGATAGTCAGGAACCCTGCGCTTATCCATTTTCAAGCTGGCGATTTGCTTCAGTGATGGCAGCCATTCAGTTGTACCAAACTGCTGCTGGAGCGGTTCGAGAAGGCGGCTCACGACCACCTTCTCAAGGGCAATTAGGGAATGGGCTGGTCACTTGGCTCACTGGGCAGATCCATCTCCCCGTGATCCCTTGGACTTTAAAGCTTGGGTTCGACAGAAATACCCTCGCAGACAGCAGAAAATGCAGCTAACAACAATTCGGGTGATTGAGGCTCCTCTGCAAAGCTGGACCTTGCCGCATCAGATATACTGCAATTTCAAACTAACACGTTTATATTCCTGAGATGAAGGGGGTTGTCTTATGAGGAAAGGTTGAGCAGGTTGGACCCATACTCATTGGAGTTTAGAAGAATGAGAGGTGATCTTAGTGAAACGTTTAAGATTCTGAGGGGACTTGACAGGGGAGAGGCAGAGAGGATGTTTCCCCCCATGGGGGAATCTAGAACTAAGAGACATAGTTTCAGAATAAGGGGTCACCAATTTAAAACGGAGATGAGGAGGAATGTTTCTCGAAAAGGGTCATGAATCTTTGGAATTCTCTACCCCAGAGAGCAGTGGAGAATGGTCATTGAATGTATTTAACGTGGAGATAGACAGATTTTTGAATGATAAGGGAGTGAAGGGTATGGGGAGTAACATAGAAACAGAGAAACATAGAAAATAGGTGCAGGAGTAGGCCATCCGGCCCTTCGAGCCTGCACCACCATTCAATAAGATCATGGCTGATCATTCACCTCAGTACCCCTTTCCTGCTTTCTCTCCATACCCCTTGATCCCTTTAGCTGTAAGGGCCATATCTAACTCCCTCTTGAATATATCCAATGAACTGGCATCAACAAGTCTCTGTGGTAGAGAATTCCACAGGTTAACAACTCTCTGAGTGAAGAAGTTTCTCCTCATCTCAGTCCTAAATGGCTAACCCCTTATCCTTAGACTGTGTCCGCTGGTTCTGGACTTCCCCAACATCGGGAACATTCTTCCTGCATCTAACCTGTCCAGTCCCGTCAGAATTTTATATGTTTCTATGAGATCCCCTCTCATCCTTCTAAACTCCAGTGAATACAGGCCCAGTCGATCCAGTCTCTCCTCATATGTCAGTCCTGCCATCCCGGGAATCAGTCTGGTGAACCTTCGCTGCACTCCCTCAATAGCAAGAACGTCCTTCCTCAGATTAGGAGACCAAAACTGTACACAATATTCCAGATGGGGCCTCACCAAGGCCCTGTACAACTGCAGTAAGACTTCCCTGCTCCTATACTCAAATCCCCTAGCTATGAAGGCCAACATACCATTTGCCTTCTTTACCGCCTGCTGTACCTAGAAACATAGAAACATAGAAAATAGATGCAGGAGTAGGCCATTCGGCCCTTCGAGCCTGCACCGCCATTCAATAAGATCATGGCTGATCATTCCTTCAGTACCCCTTTCCTGCTTTCTCTCCATACCCCTTGATCCCCTTAACCGTAAGGGCCATATCTATCTCCCTCTTGAATATATCCAATGAACTGGCATCAACAACTCTCTGCGGCAGGGAATTCCACAGGTTAACAACTCTGTGAGTGAAGAAGTTTCTCCTCATCTCAGTCCTAAACGGCCTGCCCCTTATCCTAAGACTGTGTCCCCTGGTTCTGGACTTCCCCAACATCGGAAAATTCTTCCCGCATCTAGCCTGTCAAGTCCAGTCAGAATCTTTTATGTTTCTATGAGATGCCCTCTCATCCTTCTAAACTCCAGTGAATAAAGGCCCAGTTGATCCAATCTCTTCTCATATGTCATTCCAGCCATCCCTGGAATCAGTCTGGTGAACCTTCGCTGCATTCCCTCAATAGCCAGAATGTCCTTCTTCAGATTAGGAGACCAAAACTGAACACAATATTACAGGTGGGGCCTCACCAAGGCCCTGTACAACTGCAGCAAGACTTCCCTGCTCCAACACTCAAATCCCCTTGCTATGAAGGCCAACATACCATTTGCCTTCTTCACCGCCTGCTGTACCTGCATGCCAACTTTCAATGACTGATGAATCATGACACCCAGGTCTCGCTGCACCTCCCCTTTTCCTAATTTTCCGGCATTCAGATAATATTCTGCCTTCGAGTTTTTGCCCCCAAAGTGGATAACCTCATATTTATCCACATTATACTGCATCTGCCATGTATTTGCCCACTCGCCTAACCTGTCCAAGTCACCCTGCTGCCTCTTAGTGTCCTCCTCACAGATCACATTACCACCAAGTTTAGTGTCATCTGCAAACTTGGAGATATTACACTCAATTCCATCATCTAAATCATTGATGTATATTGTAAAGGGCTGGGGTCCCAGCACTGAGCCCTGCGGCACCCCACTAGTCACTGCCTGCCATTCTTAATTCCGACTCTCTGTTTCCTGTCTGCTAACCAGTTCTCTATCCATGTCAGTACATTACCCCCAATACCATGTGCTTTGATTTTGCACACCAATCTCTTGTGTGGGACCTTGTCAAAAGCCTTTTGAAAGTCCAAATACACCACATCCACTGGTTCTCCCCTGTCCACTCTACTAGTTACATCCTCAAAAAATTCCAGAAGATTTGTCAAGCATGATTTCTCCTTTATAAATCCATGCTGACTTGGACCAATCCTATCACTGCTTTCCAAATGCGCTAGAATTTCATCCTTAATGATTGATTTCAACATTTTCCCCACTACTGATGTCAGGCTAACCGGTCTATAATTGCTCGTTTTCTCTCTCCCTCCTTTTTTAAAAAGTGGTGTTTTATTAGCAACCCTCCAGTCCATAGGAACTGATCCAGAGTCGATAGACTGTTGGAAAATGATCACCAATGCATCCACTATTTCTAGGACCACTTCCTTAAGTACTCTGGGATGCAGACTATCAGGCACTGGGGATTTATTGGCCTTCAATCCCGTCAATTTCCCTCACACAATTTCCCGCGTAATAAGGATATCCTTCAGTTCCTCCTTCTCGCTAGATCCTCGGTCCCCGAGTACATCCGGAAGGTTATTTGTGTCTTCCTTTGGGAAGATAGAAGCAAAGTACTTGTTCAATTGGTCTGCCATTTCTTTGTTCCCCATTATATATTCACCCGAATCCGACTGCAAGGGACCTATGTTTGTCTTCACTAACCTTTTTCTCTTCACATATCTATAGAAGATTTTGCAGTCATTTTTTTATGTTTCTGGCAAGCTTCCTCTCGTACTCTATTTTCCCCCTCTTAATTAAACCCTTTGTCCTCCTCTGCTGTATTCTAAATTTCTCCCAGTCCTCCGGCTTGCTACTTTTTCTGGCTAATTTGTATGCCTCATCCTTGGATTTAACACTATCCTTAATTTCCCTTGTTAGCCATGGTTGAGCTACCTTTCCCGTTTTATTTTTGCTCCAGACAGAGATGTACAATTGTTGAAGTTCGTCCATATGATCTTTAAAGATTTGCCATTGCCTATCCACCATCAACCCTTTAAGGATCATTTGCCAGTCTAATCTAGCCAATTGGCATCTCATATCATCAAAGTTACCTTTCCTTAAGTTCAGGACCCTAGTTTCTGAATTAACTTTGTCACTCTCCATCTTAATAAAGAATTCTACCATATAATGGTCACTCTTCCCCAACGGACCTCGCACAACAAGTTTGCTAATTAGTCCCTTCTCATTACACAACACCCAGTCTAGGATGGCCAGCTCACTGGTTGGTTCCTCGACATATTGGTCCACAAAACCATCCCTAATACACTCCAGGAAATCCTCCTCCACCGCATTGCTACCAGTTATGTTGGCCCAATCAATATGTAGAAAAAGGCGCCCATGATTACTGCTGTACCTTTATTGCACACATTCCTTATTTTTTGTTTGATGCTGTCCCCAACCTCACTACTACTATTTGGTGGCCTGTACACAACTCCCACGAGCGTTTTCTGCCCTTTGGTATTCCATAGCTCCACCCATACCGATTCCACATCATCCAGGCTAATACCCTTCCTTACTATTGCATTAATTTCCTCTTTAACCAGCAACGCCACCCCGCCACCTTTTCCTTTCAGTCTATCCTTCCTAAATGCCGAATACCCCTGGATGTTGAGTTCCCAGCCTTGGTCACCTTGGAGCCATGTCTCCGTGATGGCAATCACATCGTATCCGTTAACTGCTATCTGCGCAGTTAATTCGTCCACCTTATTCCGAATACTTCTCGCATTGAGGCACAGAGCCTTCAGGCTTGTATTTTTAACACACTTTGACCCTTTAGAATTCTGCTGTAAAGTGGCCCTTTTTGTTTTTTGCCTTGGGTTTCTCTGTCCTCCACTTTTACTATTCTCCTTTCTATCTTTTGCTTCTGTCCCCATTTTATTCCCCTCTGTCTCCCTGCAAAGGTTCCCATCCACCTGCCATATTAGTTTAACTCCTCCCCAACAGCACTAGCAAACACTCCCCCTAGAACATTGGTTCCGGTCCTGCCCAGGTGCAGACCGTCCGGTTTGTACTGGTCCTACCTCCCCAGAACTGGTTCCAATGTCCCAAGAATTTGAATCCCTCCCTTCAAGCCACGTATTCATCTGAACTATCCTGCGATTCCTATTCTGACCAGCACGTGGCACTGGTAGCAATCCTGAGATTACTACTTTTGAGGTCCTACTTTTTAATTTAGCTCCTAGCTCCCTAAATTCGTCTCTTAGGACCTCATCCTGTTTTTTTACCTATATCGTTGGTACCTATATGTACCACGATAACTAGCTGTTCACCCTCCTTTTTTAGAATGTCCTGCACTCGCTCCGAGACACCCTTGACCCTTGCACCAGGGACGCAACATACCATCCTTGGAGTCTCGGTTGTGGCCGCAGAAATGTCTATCTATTCCCCTTACAATTGAATCCCCTATCACTATCACTCTCCCACTCTTTTTCCTGCCCTCCTGTGCAGCAGAGCCACCCACAGCGCCATGGACTTGGCTGCTGCTGCTCTCCCCTGATGAGTCATCTCCCTCAACAGTACCCAAAGCGGTGTATCTGTTTTGCAGGGGGATGACCGCAGGGGACCCCTGCACTACCTTCCTTGCACTGCTCTTCCTGTTGATCTTCCATTCCCTATCTGGCGGTGTACCCTTTTCCTGCGGAAAGACCAACTCGCTAAACGTGCTATTCATGTCATTCTCAGCATCGTGGATGCTCCAGAGTGCATCCACCCGCAGCTCCAGTGCCGCAATGCGGTCCGTTAGGAGCTGCAGCTGGATACACTTCCCACACACGTAGTCGTCAGGGACACCGGAGGCGTCCTTGACTTCCCACATAGTACAGGAGGAGCATAACACGTGCCCGAGTTCTCCTGCCATGACTTAACCCCTAGATTAACTTAATTTGGCAACAGCAATGCTAAATGTTACTTACTGAAGTAGAAAAGAAAAAGAAAAACTACTTACCAATCACCAGCCAATCACTTACCCCCTTGGCTGTGACGTCACCTTTCAATTTCTTTCTACTTCTTTTTTGCCTTGTCTCCCTGCTGCAGCTGCACCGGCTGGGCCTTTCTTGGCCTCACTCACGCTGCTCCCGCCTCTCACTGACTGCCGCCAGCTCAGGAACTCCCACTGGGCCTTTCTTGGCCTCACTCACGCTGCTCCCGCCTCTCACTGACTGCCGCCAGCTCAGGAACTCCCGCTGGGCCTTTATAGGCCTCACTCACACTGCTCCCGCCTCTCGCTTACTGCCGCCGCCTCAGGAACTCCCACTGAGTAGGCAGGGAAGTGGAGTTGAGGCCAAGACCATAGCAGCCATGATCTTATTGAATGGTGGGGCAGGCTTGAGGGGCCAAATGTCCTAGTCCTGTTCCTATTTCTTATGTTCTCATGACATCAGCTGGACGCATTTGAAGACTTCTATTTAAATTGCCTTATGTCTACATTATCTAGGCCATTGTCCACCTTGAAGGAAACAATAAACTGGTTGTCAAGCTGCAAAGTATTTCCTCAGTTACAGAGATCACTGGAGACCAACTGGTTCATGTAAGTTACCATTAATTCTGTTTTGGGGTTTCTTGGGCTGTTCGGTTTGGGATTGAACCTCTAAGCCAGTCATAAGCAGCTGAAGGCATGGGGCACCTTTCATTGGCTGACTGTGGCGTTAATGTGCATAATATGATGGGACGACAGGATTATGATTGGACTTCAACATCAAGGCCGTGATTTTAATTTGGAGGCGGGTAGGGAGCAGGGATGCTGCAATGCGGTGGGGAAACCTGGGAGAATGGGTTTCCCGCAGGCTCTGCCGAATTTAACAGGAGGGCCTGAGTAACATGTTGGCTCCCTGTTTCCTGCCTGCAGCCAGCCAGATGGAGCAGCTGCCTGGCTGTTGGGTGGATGGGCCTGCAGCACCAGGGAGCGCGAGGTCAGAATGCCGGAGGGGGAATTGGAAAGTCGGAGGAGGCTGGAAGGGGAATCAGAGGATCGGGGGAGGGGGGGGGGGCGGGGGTAATCGTAGGCCAGAAGGGGGGTGATCAGAGGCCGGTGGGGTCGGAGGCCGGGTGGGGGGGAGGATGGAAGGCTGGAATGGGGATCAAAGATCGGAGGCCTCATGGGAGGGGGAGGTCGAGGGAAATTGGAAGGTCCAGGGGGGGAGGGGGGGTCCGATCACGGGGGGTTGGTGAATCAGGAACGCTGGATCCAGGAGATGATTGTAAAGGCACGTACCTCCTGGATCCAGCAGTCCTCGCCTTCCATTAGCTTGCGGGTTCCCTGAGGTCGGAGAAACATGGCTGCCCAGCGGCAAATTAAAAATAAAAACAGAAAACGCTGGAAATCTCAGCTGGCCAGGCAGCCTCTGTGGAGAGAGAAACAGAGTTAACGTTTCAGGTTTGTGACCCTTCATCAGAACTGGAAAAATTCAAGATGTAACAGATTCTTAAGGAAGTGCAAGGGGGCATCGAAAGGGAGAGAGGGAGGAAAAAACAAAAGGGAAGGTCTTTGATAGGGTGGAAGGCAGGAGAGATTAGAGAGACAAAAGGGATGATGGGTCGACTTGAGGTGGTAATGGCACAAGTTAGGAAACTAAAGATGAGTCTCGATCGGGGGTAAATGGTGGAATCATCACCAGCTGCCATGGGACAGAGAAAGAGAAAAGAAAAGGGGGTGGCTATAAATAAAGGGAGGAAAGGGTTAATAAAAATATGGGCAGAGGTTCTGGTCTGAAAAATGTAAAATGGTGGATCACCTTGGGGCACACAGCCTCATTATAATATTTAAATTTCCAACCCGCCTCCAGGGATCGGGCAGGCTGCCCCACCCCCCCACCCCCGCCCCCCCGCCACACCTCCATTAAAACCTGAAGTGAAGTGAACAGATTGGAGGCGGGTTGGGGAGTCAGGATTCAGATTTATAACTATTTAACCTTCCACCTGACCCCAAGCAATGCCGTTAAAATTCCCTCCCACATGTCCATCACCTTCCAGCACCAATCAGCACCTAAGCCAAGCGGACTCGAAAGGTCCCAGGTTCAGTGCCTCACTTAAGGAAGGGGAGGAGAAATTGGCTGGGGTTTCTATTCCTGGCCGCTGTCCAACAATCCCTGCCTCCAGCGGGTGGCAGCGGACAGCATCAGGCTCGGGAAAGATGCTCGCCTGGATCTAGGAGCTCGCTGACACTCACTGTCGAGGCTCACACATCAGTAATGACCAGAGCTTTCCCATAGTCCATGGAAAGACACTCCACCCTTCAGGAGAACAGAGAAAGAAAAATAATCCTCATGTGCCCAATTTGCATGTAAGAAACCAGAGGGGGGAAAAAAGGGTGAAAATTGGACCACATTGGAGCTAGGGTGCTGCCCAGGTGCCTGTGGCACCCGCCTGAAACAGATATTAGAAAGAAATACTTGTATTTATATAGCGTTTTTCACGACCACCGGACATCTCAAAGTGCTTTACAGCCAGTTAAGTACTTCTTGAAGTGTTGTCGCTGTTGTAATGTGAGAAATGCGGCAGCCAATTTGTGCATAGCAAGCTGCCACAAACAGCAATGTGATAATGACCAGATAATCTGTTTTTTTGTTCTGTTGATTGAGGGATAAATATTGGCCAGGGCACCGGGGATAACTCCCCTATTCTTTTTCAAAATCGTGCCAAGGGATCTTTTACATCCACTTGAGAGGGCAGACGGGGCCTCAGTTTAACATCTCATCTGAGATGACGGCACCTCCAACAGTGCAGCGCTCCCCTGGAGCATTAGCCTAGATTTGTTTTGTGTTAAAGTCCCTGGAGTGGGATTTGAACCCACAACCTTCTGACCCAGCAGGTGACTGTGCTACCCACTGAGTCACAGCACACACCAGGCCCTTTATGTAAATAAATGAGCAGCCTAATGCCTGCTTCAGGACCCACGCACTAAATTGGTGAGCAATGAATGGATCAGGCTCCGGGCCTGCTTGATCCGGATTCTTCAGCAGTTGCTGCGGTCTAGGAGGAACAGGAGCACCGGGGATAGCCAGGAGGAACAGGAGCACTCCTGCCAGTTCTGCAGCATTGCTGAGGTCCGCTGCCAGTCCGTGCTCAGCTCCCCATGTCATCCTTCCCCCATTCGCCCACCCCCGTACCCCTGCTTCCCTACTGGGACTTACCACACAGGCCAAGGAAGGTGGCTCAAAATTTAAATGCTAGCAAAGGGCCATAACCAATTCACCCCCAAAATGTCTCAGGTGTTATCTTTGCTGTGATTTAAAAAGCAGTATTGACCAGTGTCAGCTGTGGCTCAGTGGGTAGTACATTGGCCTCCTGACTTAGAAAGTTGTGGGTTCAAGTCCTACTCCAGGAACACATAAATCTGGGCTAACACATCAGTGCTATGCTGAGGGAGTGCTACATTGTTGAAGGTGCTGTCTGTTGGATGAGATGTTAAACTGAGGCCCTGCCTGCCCTCTCAAGTGGATGTGAAAGAGCCACTGGCATTATTTCAAAGAAGAGCAGGGGAGTTATTCCTGGCCAATGTTTATCCCTCAATCAACATCACTAAAACAGATTATCTGATCATTATCACATTGCTGTTTGTGGGAGTTTGCTTGTGCACAAATTGGCTGCTGTGTTTCCTGCATTGCAACAGTGACTACACTCCAAAAGTACTTCATTGGCTGTAAAGCACTCTTGGATGTCTGGTGATCATGAAAGGCGCTATATAAATAAAAGTCTTTCTTTCTTTCAGTAAAATATGAAACATGCATTAGTTCTGGTACAGTTTTTGTTTAGATCCTCTAAGTTGAGTCTACCTCTCCCACCATTCAATGATGCAACGTTTCTAAACAATTTAGAATGCTATCATATTAGTGCTAGATAATAAACTGTTAGAATAGTATTTGTGCTAAATCTTGTTACCTGACTGTACAATCCCTGTCTAGTTAATAGGTTCGAACTCTAAATATGCAATAATAGTAAAAAAAAAATTTACGTCAAACTTCAACAGATTAGCTTGAAATTCCTTCATCCACTATTTTATCAGAGGGGTTAACCAAAATGGGCTGAAGTGTTTGTTACAACAAGAGCCACAGGATCGTCATACAAACCCACTCCTGCATTTGTTACTATTACTGCACACTGCAAATTCAGCTTTGTAATGGCATCTGAGATGTGTTGTGTTTGTATAAATTCGCTTACCAAACTTTTACTATCCAAAGGGAGCCTTAAATGGACACCACACAAGTATATCTTGAAATAAAAGAAAGAAAGGAATTGCTTTTTTAGCACCTTACAGCCAATACATTTTTTTTGGCGTGTAGTCACTGTTGTAATGTAGAAAACCCGGCAGCCAACTTGCGCACAGCAAGCTCCCACAAACAGTCAATGTGATAATGACCAGATCATCTGGGTTTTAGAGATGTTGGTTAATCAGAAAATCTGTTTTGTGTTGGTTGAGGGATATATATTGGCTGGAAATCCCCTCCCCTGCTCTTCGAAATACTGTCATGAGATATTTTATGTCCAGCTGAGAGGGCAAACGGGACCTTAGATTAACGGTTCATTTAAAAGACAGCACCTCTGACAGTGCAGCACTCCCTCAGCACTGCACTGGGAGTGCCAGTCCAGATTTTTGTGCTCAAGTTCTTGGAGTGGGACTTTTGAACCCACAACTTTCTGTCTTAATGGCGAGGGTGCTACCCACTGAGCCACAGCTGACATCACCCAATGGTTTTAAAAGTATCAATAGGATTATCTAAAGCCATTAAAAATAACTCTGTTGTGTCTAAAAAATAAATACTTGCATTATAACAGCACTTTATCAACTCTCTCATACAATGGAGACCTTGAAACAGTGACTGTTATGTAGGCATGCACAGTTGTCAATTTGTACACAATAAATTCTCACAAACACCAGCTACTCAAGGGCTAAACTTTCCACTTTGCTGGCTATCTCCCAAAAAATGGGCGATGTTCCAGCCTTGGCGATGTGTCAGCCTTACTGATCGCTGGCACATCACCCATTTTTTGGTTCGCGATTTTCGCCTCAGCGATAGCCCAGCAATGTTAAATGGGCGAAGCGATAGGCCAGCAATGTTACATGGGCCCAGCGATAGGCCAGCAATGTTACATGGTCCCAGCGATAGGCCAGCAATGTTACATGGGCCCAGCGATAGGCCAGCAATGTTACATGGGCCCAGCGATAGGCCAGCAATGTTACATGGGCCCAGCGATAGGCCAGCAATGTTACATGGGCCCAGCGATAGCCCAGCAATGTTAAATGGGCGAAGCGATAGGCCAGCAATGTTACATGGGCCCAGCGATAGGCCAGCAATGTTACATGGGCCCAGCGATAGGCCAGCAATGTTACATGGGCCCAGCGATAGGCCAGCAATGTTACATGGGCCCAGCGATAGGCCAGCAATGTTACATGGGCCCAGCGATAGGCCAGCAATGTTACATGGGCCCAGCAATAGGCCAGCAATGTTACATGGGCCCAGCGATAGCCCAGCAATGTTAAATGGGCGAAGCGATAGGCCAGCAATGTTACATGGGCCCAGCGATAGGCCAGCTATGTTACATGGTCCCAGCGATAGGCCAGCTATGTTACATGGGCCCAGCGATAGGCCAGCAATGTTACATGGGCCCAGCGATAGGCCAGCTATGTTACATGGGCCCAGCGATAGGCCAGCTATGTGGAAGGCAAAAGTTTTTGGTGGCGTTGGCTGAGAAAGCGATGGTTTTCCTTGAATACTCCTTCAGAATCTTTAACGTCCATCTGAAATAACAAGGAACAGGCAGACTGAAGCTCAGTCAGTTTAATATCTCAACTGCAGTACAGCATCTCCTACAATGCAACAACAATAAATTGTATTTATATAGCACCTTTAATGTAGTGAAATGTCCCAAGGCGCTTCACAGGAGTATTACAAGATAAAAAATTTGACACTGAGCCACGTAAGTAGAAATTAGCACAGGTGAGCAAAAGCTTGGTAAAAGAGGGAGGTTTTAAGAGCATCTTGAAGGAGGAAAGATTGTTGGAGAGGTTTAGGCCAGGAGTTCCACAGCTTGGGGCCTAGGCAGCAGAAGGCATGGCCACCAATGGTTGAGCAATTATAATCAAGGATGCTCAAGGGGGCAGAATTAGAGGATCACAGACATTTCGGGGGGCTGGGGGGTTGGAGGAGATTACAGAGATAGGGAGGGGCAAGGCCATGGAGGGATTTGAAAATAAGGATGAGAATTGTGAAATTGAGACGTTTCTTAACCGGGAACCAATGTAAGTCAGCGAGCAGCTGAGGCAAGGGCGGAGACGGGCGGCGATGTTATGATGTTACAATGCAGCACTCATGAAGCACTGCGCTGAAGTGTCAGAGTGGGACTTGCGCTCAAGAACACTGACTCATCGTGAAGTCTACTATCAACCAAGCAAAACTGGAAGCAAACTCGTAGTTGTACAGTGTCCCTTGATAAATGAAATGCATTACATTTTATCTTCTCATTTCAGACCATGACTAGCGGAGACATTGCCTACAAGAGGATCAGCAAGAGAATTAGTTGAAACCATTGCAGAATACCTTGCGTAGCTAATTGTGTAACATCGTATTATATTAAAATAAAACCTCTTCTAATGTCCAATAACTTGTTGTCTGAATTTTGTTTATCTCTTCATTGACAGTTATTGGCCCTCAATTTGCAGTTGGAGGCTTCCCGCGGGGAAATGCCGCCAATCCGTAAATAAAATGGCGGTTAACCATGCAGCAGTCTGTGAGCACCTTTTGCCAAAGAGTAGGTTCCCAATAGGATCCTTGGGCCAAAATTTGCCCTGGAGTTGCTCTGTTTTTTTTTGAAGCAACTTGATTTTTCTGGAGTGTCTTAAAAATCCCCATTCTGCATTCAATTTGCCCCAGTGTAAGTGACTTAGTTAGGATTTTTTTTAGTTTAGTTTTTTTTTCAAAAGAGGTCAATACCAGCCACCTACGCCTGTTTTGACCATTTAAGCCAGTTTGGACAGCTAATAATTGCTCCAAACTAACTTAGGCCAGCATATGTGGCCACTTGTGGCCGCACAGAACACACTTGCGGAGAGTTAAGAAATCAGCGCAGGTATGGGGTGGAGGGAGGAAGCACAGAAGACCTTGCAAACCACTAAACACTTTCTCAACAACATTTATGAAGCATAAAAACCATCAATAATAAATTTAAAATAAATAAATAATAAGAAATAAAACTTAAGTCCTACCTTCATACTTGGCCAGGGAAATCAGCGGGCTGGGCCGGCTGGTACGGGAGGCCACTCAGCCAGGGATAGGTGCGGGAGAACTCACCGGCAGAAGAACGCACCGGCAGGCAGGAGAACTAAGAGAACGCACCAGCAGGAGAATGCACTAGCAAGCCCTTCGGCCAGGCAGGAGAACGCACCGGCAGGAGAATGCACCTATGCTTGTGTCCCTCGTTATCATGGCGCAGATCAAGGCTTCACCCCCTCGGGTTAGGCCACGCCAAAATGAAGAGATTCTAAGGAGAAACTTACAACACTTTTTTTGGAGTACTTGGGCCACAAAAGAATCGGGCGTAACTCTTCAAGTATGCCAAAAAAATGCTTTGGGGAAAATTGAGCCCCTTGTGCCCAACTTTAGGATCCTGCTTGTAATATTGCAGTGCGCTCCATGTGATTGCACTTGAGAAGGTGCAGAGAGGATTTACCAGGATGTTGCCTGGACTGTAGAGTTTTAGCTATGAGAAAAGATCAGATAGGCTGGGTTTGTTTTCTTTGGAACAGAGGAGACTGAAGGGAAACTTAATTGAAGTGCATAAAATGATGAGGGGCCTAGATAGAATAGATAGAATGGGGAGAGAGGTCACAAACCGGGGGCATAGATTTAAAGTAATTGGTAGAGGGCTTAGAGGAAAGTTGAGAAGAAAGTTTTTGACCCAGAGGGTGGTGGGGGTCTGGAACTCACTGCCTGACAGGGTGGTAGAGGCAGAAACCCTCACCACATTTAAAAAGTACTTGGATGTGCACTTGAAGTATCGTAACCTACAAGGCTACGGACCAAGAGCTGGAAAGTGGAATTAGACATGATGAGCCGAAAGGCCTCCTTCTGTGCTGTAAATTTCTATGATGCTATGTCACATGTAAATCTCTGAGCAATACCAGAACTTGCTGGGGCACCTCCATTAATCCCAGGAACATCCGAGTGTATGTTGTTAAGCTTTGCTCTCAAGGTGTGCAATAATCAGATGTCTCTGCATCCCTTTCAGCTACTTGGAATTCTCTTGGACACTCACCATCTCAGCTACTTCTGAAGCAGCAAGCCCCTTGCATTGTGGTAGGTGGATGTATCAGCTTAGGTTCAGTGGGTAGCACACTTGCCTTTGGGTCAGAAGGTTGTAGGTTCAAGTCCCACTCCAGAGACTTGAGCACATAAATCTAAGCTGACACTCCAGTGCAGTGCTGAGGCAGTGCTATACTGTTGGAGGTGCTGTCTTTTGGATGAGAAGTTAAATCGAGGTCCTGTCTGCTCTCTCAGGTGGATGTAAAATTTAGTAGTAGTAAAACATAGCAGTATTTGAAGAAGAGCAGGGGAGTTATCCCCAATGTCCTGGTCAATGTTGATCCCTCAATCAACATAACAAGAACAGATTATCTGGCCATTATCACATTGCAGTTTGTGGGAGTTTTCTGTGCGCAAGTTGGCTGCTGCATTTCCTACATTACAGCAGTGACTACACGCCAAAGGTATTTCATTGGCTGTAAACTGCTTTGAGATGTCCAGTGGGTGTGAAAGGCACTTACAGAAATGCAATTTTTCTTTCTTTTAAGTGCTACTGAACTTAGCTAGAGGTAGCTGGCTAGATTCTCAAGGCTATTGCCAGCCCTCTACCTCCTCTGATTTGGGTCTGCTGATGAATGCTGAGGTGTCCAGCAGTTCTTCCTCGATCGCAGTGCCTGGCAACTTCTGCCAATGTCTAATTTGTGTTTCCAGCCTCAAAAGATAAAAGTGCTTAATGTCCAGATGCTCACATTCTTTTAAGAACTTTCATGACCTCCAAAGTGGTTTACAGTCAGTGAAGTTCAACAATAACTTGCATTTATATAGCCCCTTTTATATAGTAAAACATCCCAAAATGCTTCACAGGAGCACTATCAAACAAAATTTGACTGAGCCACATAAGGATATAGTAACAGACTTACATTTCTATAGCGCCTTTCATAACCTCACGATGTCTCAAAGCGCTTTACAGTAGATTAAGCACTTTTTGAAGTGTTGTCACTTTTGCAATGTAGGAAACATAGGAGATACTAGGATAGGCGATCAAAAGATTAGTCAAATAATTCGGCTTTAAGGAGTGTCTTGAAGGAGGAGCGAGAGGTAGAGAGGCGGAGTGGATCAGGGAGGGAATTCATGAGCTTGGAGCCTAAGCAGCTGAAAGCAAGGCCACCAATGATGCAGCGATTACATTTGGCATGTACAAGAGCACAGAGATCTCGGAGGGTTGCAGAACTGGAGCAGGTTACAGAGAAAGGGAGGGGGGCGAGTCCATGGAGGGATTTGCAAACAAGGATGCAAATTTTAAAATTGAGGCGGTGCTGGACTGGGAACCAATGTCAGTCAGTGAGCACAGGGGTGATGGGTGATCGGAACTTGGCACGAGCTAGGACACAGGCAGCAGTGTTTTGGATGAGCTGAATTTTACGGTGGGTGGAAGGTGGGAGGCTGGCCAAGAGAGCATTGAAGTAGCCGAGTCCAGAGGTAAGCAGGACATGGATAATGGTTTCAGCAGCAGCTGAGGTAGGGTCGGAGAAGGGCGATGTTGTGAAGGTGGAAATAGGTGGTCTTGGTGATGGAGGGGACATGGGATCAGATGCTCAGCGCAGGGTCAGATAGGATGCCACGGTTGCAAACAGTTGGGTTCAGCCTCAGACAGTGGCGAAGGAGAGGGATGAATCGATGGCTTTTGGTGACGGAGTTTGCGGCAGGGACTAAAAACAATGGCTTCGGTTTTTCCAACATTTGATTGGAGGAAATATCTGCTCAGCCAATACTGGATATTGAACTTTTGAAGTGTAGTTACTCTTGTAATATCATCATCATCATAGGCAGTCCCTCGAACAAGGATGACTTGCTTCCACAAGAGTTCACAGATGTTCCAATGAAGGACCCGATGTTCCAGGTCGACTCCAATTGAGGGGGTGGAAGATGCCTGTGCGTGGATTTTTTTTTAATGTGTGGTGACCGTTGCACACCAGCCACCACACGGGCTTGACAGAGCTAGGCCTTTATCCAGTGGCACGGGTTAACCAGGACAACTGGAGACCTGCTCTGCTGCACAGACCTAGTGCGCACACACATCACAGTGTGGGCTGGCCCGTGCTGCCCCTGGGCCCTCAGCTCTTCTGGGCCCCATACCCTCATTCGCCGCACCTCCGCCATGATGTTCCAGGGCCCAGCGCTCCAGCTCTATTTATAGCCCCGACCTGCGGTGGTGTTCTCACACAGGTCGGGGCGGCCCATGATGTTCCAGGACCCGGCGCTCCAGCTCTATTTACCACAAAGAAGAAAAACTGGAGGGAGAATTACTTGTGGAATTACTTCATGCCCATCCGGTGACTCATTTCATAACAATATTGTTGACACCTGATCTCCCCGCTACCATCTTAAGATGGTACATGCTCATTGCAATAAATTGTCCAATGAAACAAAAATATGACAGGTGATCTGGACTTATCATGGATGCTGGATTTATCTGCAAACAATAGTTGTTCTTGCCAGCGTACTCAAAAAATTATTCCTGCTATTCCACGAGGTACTCCAATGTACTGTCTTGTAATATAGGCTAAATGTGGCAGTCAATTAGTGCACAGAAATAAGATAAATGTTGGCCAAGATACTGAGAGAACATTGGGAGGTGGCTAATGCTCTTAAGGGAAAAAAATCCAATGACTTTTCTTTGGACAATATCCATTCTTGGTTCAGAAGATCTACTGTATAGAATAGGCATGATACCGGGAATATATATTCCTACTTTGATCATTTGGGTGTGATCTGCAAAGCTAAATATAATTACATTTTAGTGAAAAATTACACATTGTGATTTAAACAACATAGCTTGGCCATTGAAAAAAAACTAAAGAAAAAATGTGATGTTTCCCTCGTCTTCTTCCATTCTTCATGCTGTTTCTTCATCCTCTTTGCTAGTGTGATATCTTCACAGAGCACAGCTAAGTCACACTTATGAGCAGACACTCGTACTCTGTGCTTCTCTTGCTGTTTGAGGACTTCATTCAATATGTTATTATGAATTTGTCTATTTGGTGCTGAAATTAGTATGTCATCCAAATAACATACTACCTCTTCAATACTTTGCAAAATCTGGTTCATCACCCTTTGGAATATGGCAGCCAGCAGTGTGCTCATCCCAGGAAATGAATGAAAAAACATTGATGTAGCAGTTCAGTTAATCACAATCTTAATGCAGTATTGTGTTTTGCTGCAGATTAGAGGTTAGAACCTCCACTTTTGTGTTTATCGCCCAAAAAATATGCGTTATTTCTGGCGTAGGCAGTAAAAAAGGGTTTTCAGATCGCTGGCTTCTCGCCCATTCTCAAAGCACCTAGTCTCTATTTTTGAAAATGGGCATTATCGCGAGCGATATGAAATCAGCGGTAGAGTTAAATTTTTTTGACCTTCTGCCGTAAAATGTTGCCGTCCTTAGCAACAGCATGGCAACGCTCAATTCCCGCGATTCAGGAGGTCAAGGGTCATCATGACATGTGCAAAAGAGGAGACAGAGAGACAGGGAGCTCAGAGGGATTGAAGGTGTGTCTGGGTGTGGCGTGACTGCTTTGGGAGGAAAGAAGGAGACTTTAGAGGTTCACAGCAAGTAGGCAAACAAAAATTAGCTGTTACCAGCCACATACTTGCCAGAATTTGGCCTATAATAGAAGGAGAGGAGGAGGCATCACAGCACGCTGTGGAGACTGAAGCTGGAGAGAGCAATGAGTTGGGAGAGGAGCACATTGGAGGGCGCAAAAGAGCCATGGACGCATTTGCAGAACCTGAAGTGATGCCACGTGAGTAAAGCTGACACCATTGCATGATGTGAAGTCAATAGAGGACATATCCACTCATATTAAAATAATCATATATGATAGATGATTTCTAAAGTTGTCATAGAAATAATGATAACGTAATGAAAATCATTGCAATCCACAATGTGTTGATGGTCATGAAATGTGATGTCTGCGATGATGTTGAGAGTGGTGGTGCTTTAGTTCAACATCTGTAGTGGGGAAAATGCTTGAAGCTATCATTAAGGAAGAAATAGCGGGACATCTAGATAAGAATAGTGCAATCAAGCAGACGCAACATGGATTCATGAAGGGGAAATCATGTTTAACTAATTTACTGGAATTCTTTGAGGATATAACGAGCATGGTGGATAGAGGTGTACCGATGGATGTGGTGTATTTAGATTTCCAAAAGGCATTCGATATGGTGCCACACAAAAGGTTACTGCAGAAGATAGAGGTACGCGGAGTCAGAGGAAATGTATTAGCCTGGATAGATAATTGGCTGGCGAACAGAAAGCAGAGAGTTGGGATAAATGGGTCTTTTTCGGGTTGGAAATCGGTGGTTAGTGGTGTGCCACAGGGATCGGTGCTGGGACCACAACTGTTTACAATATACATAGATGACCTGGAAGAGGGGACAGAGTGCAGTGTAACAAAATTTGCAGATGACACAAAGATTAGTGGGAAAGCGGGTTGTGTAGAGGACACAGAGAGGCTGCAAAGAGATTTAGATAGGTTAAGCGAATGGGCTAAGGTTTAGCAGATGGAATACAATGTCGGAAAATGTGAGGTCATCCACCTTGGAAAAAAAAACAGTAAAAGGGAATATTATTTGAATGGGGAGAAATTACAACATACTGCGGTGCAGAGGGACCTGGAGGTCCTTGTGCATGAATCCCAAAAAGTTAGTTTGCAGATGCAGCAGGTAATCAGGAAGGCAAATGGAATGTTGGCCTTCATTGTGAGAGGGATGGAGTACAAAAGTAGGGAGGTCCTGCTGCAACTGTATAGGGTATTGGTGAGGCCGAACCTGGAGTACTGCGTGCAGTTTTGGTCACTTTACTTAAGGAAGGATATACTAGTTTTGGAGGGGGTACAGAGACGATTCACTAGGCTGATTCCGGAGGTGAGAGGGTTACCTTATGATGACAGATTGAGTAGACTGGGTCTTTACTCATTGGAGTTCAGAAGGATGAGGGGTGATCTTATAGAAACATTTAAAATAATGAAAGGGATAGACAAGATAGAGGCAGAGAGGTTGTTTCCACTGGTCGGGGAGACTAGAACTAGGGGGCACAGCCTCAGAATACGGGGGAGCCAATTTAAAACCGAGTTGAGAAGGAATTTCTTCTCCCAGAGGGTTGTGAATCTGTGGAATTCTCTGCCCAAGGAAGCAGTTGAGGCTAGCTCATTGAATGTATTCAAATCACAGATAGATAGATTTTTAACCAATAAGGGAATTAAGGGTTTTGGGGAGCGGGCGGGTAAGTGGAGCTGATTCCACGGCCAGATCAGCCATGATCTTGTTGAATGGCGGAGCAGGCTCAAGGGGCTAGATGGCCCACTCCTGTTCCTAATTCTTATGTTCTTATGTATATGCTATGTGTAGCACTGGACACCTTGTCACCCTAGCACCCCCTTCTTCTCTAATGACCTCATTTGAATTTTGCAGCTCAGCCAGTAGCACGTCCAAAGGCAAGACCACAGAGGCCAGAAGGTGGGGGTGCGGGGCAAGACTCTCCAGACGATCCTACATCTGGTGCTGAGGAGATCCGATTCTTGCCCATCAATCCGTTGGGTCTGTTCTCCACAGATGAGAGCGCGGACTTCAAGAAACCTGCATCGCCACACTCTAGAAGCCATTCCACCCCAAGGCCATCTAGTGGTTCTCCGGTCATTCCCACCGGAGGTACCAGCCCCAAGCAGCTCACCACAGGGCACCCCGTTTGTCCCCAAGACGGCGCCTACCCCGCGGAGGTCTCGTGGACATGGCAGGTCTGTTCCACGAGCGCCACGTGACAGCAAAGGGATGGTATAATTGTCCAGGAGGACTGTAGACATTGGTGACCAGCTCATCGAAGCATTGGGGGGCATATCCCTACAGCTGGCCACCATGACTGAGTACATTCCGTGGATGGCGAAGGCCCTGGATGCGATAGCCAGGAACACTGCTGGCATAGGCCTCCCAGTGGTCCCCAAGCGCGGCACTCCACCCCTAGATTCCGCATCACCACTGCGAACAACAGTTGAGAGCAAGGACCAAGATCCTGCTTCTGCATCAGAGAATGTTGCCCCCTCAGCACTCCCCGCTCCCATATCCGCATCTGCCTTCATCCCCCCCAGTGAGGCACCACCTGAGGAGCTCCTTGGCCAGGCGCCGTGGAGTGAGGAGGGGAAGGGGTAGAGGTGGGGAGAAGAAGGGGAGGGGGGAAGGAAAGTGAGATGCATGTCCGCAGGCGATTGCTGTGTTATATCTCCATCTGGGTTTATGCAATTTGTTGTAATGTATGGGGGCTGGGGACCACGCTCCTGCTTTGCTTTTGTATTCTGTGTTGCTGGACATGTTGAACAATTGATTGATGTCAATGGTGGAAAAAATGTGATGTGGGCGGGGGTTGGGTGTTATTGGCTGTGATACTTATGATTTCAGACCAATGTTGGTATAAAATGTTTTTATTGAACATAACCTTGTGGCGCATTGTCTCAGATAGCTGGACCATTACACATTGGTGATTCCTTAACATGAAAGGGTTAAATATAACTTAACATCAATCAACGTAAAGTTTAACTGGCACCAAGATGATGGGCACCATTGATATCTGAGCTGCACACACACAGCAGTGTGTCAGCGTTGTCACTCACATCAACGCTCTTTCAAGCAAATCATTCAGATCTTAGCTCCTCACATAAGAGTCTTGCAGCTATGTAGCCACCATGGGCCCTTTCCTGCAGTCTGGACGGGGTGATGGGCATGGTTCCATAGCCAGCCTGATTGTCTGGCCCTAGGTCAGCATCCAGCCCCTCATCGTCCTCTTCCTCTATCTCCTGAGGTGGATCATCAGTGCCTCCTGGCAATTCTTTGCCCCTCATGATAGCCAGGTTGTGCAGCATCGAGCACACGACCACAAATTTAGCCACTTGCTCAGGGTTGTATTGTAGCTCCCCTCCTGAGTGGTCAAGACACCTGAAGCGCTGCTTAAGCACAGTTATTATTTGGTGGCCCCATTGCATTGAAAGTATAATAGTGATTGATCAGAAGCACTGATTTCCTCACTAAAATACACCTGGAGTAAAGCCCGAATAGTTCAGAGTCTGAAAATATGTCTGTTGAGATGTTCACTTCACGTGAGAAGAACTCCAGAGTCAATGTAAACTCCCCCGAAGTTGAGGCAGCCATTTGAATGAAGCAACCTGCGATTTTAAAAATGCCAGTCACACTGCTGGCGTTTGTTCAAAACAGTTCCACTTTTTCTGGGCATTTTTTGGGGCGAGCGATATTGTGGGCGACATGTGTGCAAGGTGATGAAAGTGACGGTGGGCGATCTCCTGGGCGTTAGTTTCGCCAAATGTGCTCTTTACGACAAAACAAATGGGCAGATTGAATCTCGATGTTAATTCCGTGCGGAAAGTAACATGTGGAGTATAAAAGCAGGGAAGTCTTGCTACAGCTATACAATGTATTGGTGAGGCCACACCTGGAATACTGCGTGCAGTTTTGGTTTCCATATTTATGAAAGAATATACTTGCTTTGGAGGCAGTTCAGAGAAGGTTCACTTGGTTGATTCCGGGGATGAGGGGGTTGACATGAGGAAAGGTTGAGTAGGTTGGGCCTCTACTCATTGGAATTCAGAAGAATGAGAGGTGATCTTATCGAAATGTATAAGATTATGAGGGGGCTTGACAAGGTGGATGCAGAGAGGATGTTTCCACTGATGGGGGAGACTAGAACTAGAGGGCATGATCTTAGAATAAGGGGCCGACCATTTAAAACAGAGATGAGGAGAAATTTCTTCTCTCAGAGGGTTGTAAATCTGTGGAATTCGCTGCCTCAGAGAACTGTGGAAGCTGGGACATTGAATAAATTTAAGACAGAAATAGACAGTTTCTTAAATGATAAGGGGATAAGGGGTTATGGGGAGCGGGCGGGGAAGTGGAGCTGAGTCCATGATCAGATCAGCCATGATCTTATTGAATGGCGGAGCAGGCTCGAGGGTCCGTATGTTCTACTGCTGCTCCTATTTCTTATGTTCTTATGTAACACTGGGCGATATTATGGCCATTGAGTTCGCCCATTCTGATGATTCCGCCAAAACAAATTGGGTGGGGGGTATTATTTTTTCCCGGCATTATGGGGAAAGTAATGCTCGGCGATATGTTTCCTAAAAATGCCCGTCAGTTTCCATTTTGTGCCAAACTGGGCGATGTATGGGCGTTATACGTCATTTCAACGGTAAAATGGGCGTTAAGTGGGCGTTAAACATGCAAAGAAAGTGGAGGTTCTAGCCCCAAATCTTCCCAATCTTGCCTCCGATTATCCAGAGACAATTGATCTGATCACTTAGCGAGAGGACAACTTCAGCATTAGAGAACTTGTAGCATTCCCAAGAGGCCGTGCCCATCAGGCCTCTTGCACTCTTTCTGAGTTGGGGAACGGTGCATTGTACAGGAGACTGCAAAAGTAAAAGACTATGGGGTCGAAATTCGGTCCCGCTGTTTTTGAGGCAGTGTCACCGCCTGAATGCTGATTTTACTGCCAGGCGCTAGGCGCGGGCTATGCCCAGAGATGAGAAAGCAGCGCTAAAAAGTGGCGTGGCACACTCTTCCTCAGGGGGAAGCTCAGGAGGCCTGCTCAAGTTCGCAACGGGAAGCTGCCGTTGTGCTAGGAAAAAAATGGGAAGAATAGGGAAGAAAATAAATTAACTAAAACTTCTCCGATCCACACCCACACACACACACACATACTTCCCCACTCTTAAAACTTGCAGAAATAGATAAACCGAAAAACTTACCTTCCTTTCCGCCCGGGTTACGCTCTTTAATGACAACTTTTTCCAGGCTGTACAGCCGCCTGCCGGTACAGCAGCCGCACAAAGCAAATATCGCGACAGAGGCGTCAGAGAGGCGTTATACGCTGGATGACATCACCACGCGGGTGGCATTACCCGTCGCAGCGTTGCCTCTTGGCATCTCTGCCAAAGAGCCGACTGAATTTCAGCCGGGGCGCAGACGACGACAGAAGGCCTTTGCCGCCCGTTTGCCGCCTCCCGCGGTGACAGGCGACGCCCACAACCCAACTTCGACCCCTATGTATTGGACAAAATAAATACAACCAGCAATTGGCATGTATACTTCTTTCTGAATTTCTGTCCACATTTGTTCTCAACCAGGTTTACCTTTGATCACCCAGTATACGGGCTGCACAGTACGGAAGATGTATCGGTAGACCTGCTCCACGGTTCAATGAAACATAGAAACATTGGGCCCAAATTTGGCCCACCCGTTTTTTTCGGCACATTCACCAGAGATGCGGCGACTTTGTAGGCATTTAAACGGCTCTGCTGACTCTCCCGGGGCTTGGCGTGGTTTGGCCAGTGAATTGGAGGGCGGAGCTAAGGCCCTGTGCGTGAAAGAGTGCCGGCAGCACTGCGCATGCGCATTGGAGCGTTCGCGCATACGCAGTAGCTCCTGCCGATGATGATGATGATGATGCATGCTGCAGTGTGGGACCCGATGCGTCCCGCCCCTGTCCCGGGTCGAGTACCCTGCCGCAAAGTAACGAGAGAAGCCTGCCTTCTTCTAAAGCACTTGGTTCTTTTGTTGGCTGCCTGCATTATTGCCATATGTCAATATTCTACACACAACTTGAAGACTTGAGGACATTGCCATGCAAAGGTTCAGGTAGAATTGTCTATTTTGAAATCCATCTCAAAAGTTTGATCAGGGCGGGTGGAAAGTTTTGATTGGCGGAGGGGTGGGGGGGGGAGTTTTGATCCGGGGTGCGGGTGATAACTGTGTAGCCAGTAATTTTAATGAGCTTACTTAAGACTTTCCTTAACCATGTTGATGAAAATACTTTCCTACGATCGGGACGTATTTCAATTTTTTATTTGGATATTTTGAAAAAGATTATGTAAATATGTTTTGTCTCTTTACTTCTTTTATTTTTGTAGTTTAAGCTTCCATGAATGCTTCTGTTGTACAGTAAATTTGCGAAGTTTGTCATATGATGTCCTGTATAGCTGTTTGATCCGATTCACATTCTTTAGTCGAGTCATTAAGTTCTGCTGGCCTCCGATATATCTACCTGCGCTGATTTCTTAACTCTCCGCAAGGGTTTTCTGTGCGGCCACAAGTGGCCACATACGCTGGCCTAAGTTAGTTTGGAGTAACTATTAGTTGTCCAAAGTGGCCTAAATGGCCAAAACTGGCATAGGTGGCGGTAACGCCCCCTTTTGAAAAATACTAAACTAAACTAAAAAAAATCCCAACTAACTCACTTACACTGGTGCAAATTGAATGTGCAAAATGGGGATTTTTAAGATACTCCAGAAAAATCAAGTTGCTCCAAAACAAATAGAGCAACTTCTGGCCAATTTTGAGCCCATAGAAACATAGAAAATAGGGGCAGTAGTAGGCCATTCAGCCCTTCACGTCTGCACCACCATTCAATAAGATCATGGCTGATTCTCTATCTCAACACCATATTCCCGCATTTTCCCCATACCCCTTGATGCCTTTTGTTTCTTGAAATCTATCTATCTCCCTCTTAAATATATTCAGTGACTTGGCCTCCACAACCTTCTGTGGTAGAGAATTCCACAGGTTCACCATCCTCTGAGTGAAAAAAATTTCTCCTCATCTCAGTCCTAAATTTCCTACCCCGTATCCTGAGACTGCGACCCCTTGTTCTAGACTTTCCAGCCAAGGAAACATCCTCCCCGCATCTAAACCCTGCCCAATAATACTAACCCCGGCCCAATAATACTAACCCTCACCCAATAATACTAACCCTCACCCAATAATACTAACCCCGGCCCAATAATACTAACCCTCACCCAATAATACTAACCCCTGCCCAATAATACTAAACCCTGCCCAATAATATTAACCTCTGCCCATAATATTAAACCCTGCCCAATAATATTAAACCCTGCCCAATAATACTAACCCCTGCCCAATAATACTAACCCCTGCCCAATAATACTAAACCCTGCCCAATAATACTAACCCCTGCCCAATAATACTAACCCTCCCCAATAATATTAACCTCTGCCCATAATATTAAACCCTGCCCAATAATACTAAACCCTGCCCAATAATACTAACCCCTGCCCAATAATACTAACCCCTGCCCAATAATACTAAACCCTGCCCAATAATACTAACCCCTGCCCAATAATACTAACCCTCACCCAATAATACTAACCCCTGCCCAATAATACTAACCCCTGCCCAATAATACTAAACCCTGCCCAATAATACTAACCCCTGCCCAATAATACTAAACCCTGCCCAATAATATTAACCTCTGCCCATAATATTAAACCCTGCCCAATAATACTAAACCCCGCCCAATAATATTAACCCCTGCCCAATAATACTAACCCCTGCCCAATAATACTAAACCCTGCCCAATAATACTAACCCCTGCCCAATAATACTAACCCTCACCCAATAATACTAACCCCTGCCCAATAATACTAACCCTCACTCAATAATACTAACCCCTGCCCAATAATACTAACCCTCACCCAATAATACTAACCCCGGCCCAATAATACTAGCCCTCACCCAATAATAATAACCCTGGCCCAATAATACTAACCCTCACCCAATAATACTAACCCCTGCCCAATAAGACTAACCCCTGCCCAATAATACTAACCCTCACCCAATAATACTAAACCCTGCCCAATAATACTAACCCCTGCCCAATAATACTAACCCTCACCCAATAATACTAACCCCAGCCCAATAATACTAACCCCTGCCCAATAATACTAACCATCACCCAATAATACTAACCCCTGCCCAATAATACTAACCCCTGCCCAATAATACTAAACCTTGCCCAATAATACTAACCCTCACCCAATAATACTAATCCCTGCCCAATAATACTAAACCCTGCCCAATAATACTAACCCTCACCCAATAATACTAACCCCTGCCCAATAATACTAACCCTCACCCAATAATACTAACCCCTGCCCAATAATACTAACCCTCACCCAATAATACTAACCCCTGCCCAATAATACTAACCCTCACCCAATAATACTAACCCCGGCCCGATAATACTAACCCTCACCCAATAATACTAACCCCGGCCCAATAATACTAACCCTCACCCAATAATACTAACCCCTGCCTAATAATACTAACCCTCACCCAATAATACTAACCCCTGCCCAATAATACTAACCCTCACCCAATAATACTAACCCCTGCCCAATAATACTAACCCTCACCCAATACTACTAACCCCTGCCCAATAATACTAACCCTCACCCAATAATACTAAACCCTGCCCAATAATACTAAACCCTCACCCAATAATACTAACCAACCAACCTAACAATAACAAACCAACTGTACATAAATCCACGATCGACAAGATTGCCAGGGTCTCTCAGACGGCTAGCCCATGTTAAGATCTTTGGAGTATGAGGGGGTAACTGTCAAATACAACTACTTTGATTGGCTGGTGCCATCACCAATCAAAAAGAAGCCAGCGCCTGCTTTTAAAGAGGTGTAAACAATAAACTGTAAATTAAACAGAATTTAAAATAAACTTAACAAATCAAATAAAAATGTTCTCTCGGGGAATTTGGTGAAGCACTCCAGTCTGTCCGGTCACAGAATGTCTCAGGTGTACTGGCAGACAGCGCGTGCTCCTTCTCCAGGGCCACCGGGCACAGACAAGACTGCGGAAAAGAGGCAGGCAGGCAGACAGACCGCTTCCTGGACCGGTTAATGGCCACCTTGGCTAGGCCCAGGAGCAGTCCTACGAGGAGGGCCTCCGGCCTGCCTGCTCCCCCCACCCCCGCACCGGGTGTCCAAAGATCAGGAGTGTGGGACTGAAGTGTAGCCAGAAATTGAGGAACAGCCCCTTCAAATAGTGCAACCTCTACAACCACGTATCTACCGTGACAAGACAACAAAAACCTCACTGACCCAAATATCAACGTTTATTGCCAGCACTCATTTTCCATTCAGATAGGGTTGTACAATCTTTATTAGTGACATCACTTTCCTTGGAGGTGCTTGGAGTTGCCCTGGTGACACTACCATGCAACTCTTTTATATACAACAATTTGCAAATTGAATTCCAACATGCCCCCTTGTTAAAGGGGCATACCCACCAGAATCTGCAAATTAACAAAAAACATTAAGGGGAACATTAACAAATCAAATGAAAATTCTATTCCCTGTTGTAATGATGTGCCAACCAAATTTTAATCTGATTTGAGTTCCCAAAAGTTTATTTGTTAATTTGTGGGTTCTAGTGCCCTTGCCAAAAGGGGGCATTTGATTTTATGTTTTACACAAAATAGTTGTGATGATGCACTCCAGTCCCTCCGGTGCCCACCTCTCACGGGAGGCCGAGAGTGTACCTGTGGACACCGCGTGCTCCATCTCCAGGAACACCCAGGTGTGAATGTAGCCACAGAAGAGAGACAGGCAGTCGGGCTGAATGAATCTCTTGACTGCCCGCTGCCTGGACTGGTTAATGACCACCTAAGCCAGGCCCAGGAGCAGTCCCACGAGGAGGCCCTCTGACTTGCCCGCTCCCTCCCCACCCACCCCCAATGGGTGCCCAAAGTTCAGGAGCATGGGACTGAAGTGCAGCCAGAAATTGAGGATCAGCCCCTTCAAATAGTGGAACAGAGCTGCAACTATTTTGTGTAAAACAATAAATTAAGTGCCCCCCTACTAGAGAGGCACTAAATCTGACAAATTAAACTTTAAACTTTAAAAAGTCAAATTTAAATTTGGTTGCCGGGGTGATGATGCACTCCAGTCCCTTCAGTGCCCACCTCTCACGGAAGGCCGCGAGCATACCGGTGGACACCGCGTGCTCCATCTCCAGGGACACCCTGGCTCGGAAGTAACCGTGGAAGAGAGGCAGGCAGTCGGGTTGAGCGACCCCCTCGACCGCCCGCTGCCTGGACCGGCTGATGGCCCCCTTGGCAGTGCTCAGGAGCAGTCCTACGAGGAGGCCTTCCGACCTGCCCGTTCCCCTCCGCACAGGGTGCCCAAAGATCAGGAGTGTGGGACTGAAGTGCAACCAGAATTTGAGGAGCAGTGGAACAAAGCTGTAACCTCTACAACCATGTATCTACAGTGACAAGACAACAACAGCCTCACTGACCCAAATATTAACGTTTATTGCCAGCACTCATTTTTTGTTTAGAAACGTTATTAGTGACATCTGTTTCCTTGGAGGTGCTTGGAGTAGCCCTGGTGGCAATACTATTCATCACGCTCGTGTGAAATAGGGCAAGCATGAAGTAGAGTTGAAATTTGAGCAGATTGATGGTAGGATAAATAGTCGGGAGGATCTTTTACCAATTGTTTTCTTAATTGAAGTTTAACCAGAATTGATTGGTATGGTTTAAACACATATCTTTTTCTGCATTCCTCTGCAAATATCATGATTTTAATGAACAGACCCTCATTTTCTTCTGAATTCCATCAGACTGCCTAGATGGAGCTCCCATAAATTGTCTCTTTGGGCTAGTTTTTACAAGGTTATCTATTGTTTTAAGGTATTTGTTTAAAGGTTTCTCTTCAATTCTTGCCTGCATATTTTATGGTTAACCTGTCTTTTCCTCCCCCAGTGATAAATGGGTTTTTTATGGTGTCCTGGTCTTCCAGAGTTGATTGTGTTTTGTTGGTTGGAACTGAATTGAGCCTAACAGATTTAAATCGCTTTCTTGTGTGTAGAAAATGACTTTATCTGTGTTGACAGTACATGAGAATTTGTAGCAATCAGAATAAAATTCCAATGGATTGTGGATAACTGGAAAGATAAAAGTTTTATTACTTGGGATGATGGTGTTGAGTTTGTAAAGTGGGAATGTTTTTTTTACACACATCCCTCCTCCTTTTAATGAGTTGTGTAGTAAGTCCCTAGCTGTACGCTGCCTCTGACACAGTAAATCTAATGTATCTTGGTATTCTGTCTTATTTATTTGACTATTTCAGTAGATGGCACTATATTTTATTTTTTTAAGGAACATGTCAGTCACACTTGTGTTGCTATTTTGGTCTCTTACTCATAGAATAAATTCATGTCCCTTTATTGGAGTCACATGAACCAATGATAAAGGAACTGGATTAATTATTTAATCAAGTATTGATTTAGAGTGTAGGTGGGTGGAATTTATTTTTCTGGGCTGTTTCCTTTAGTTTTAAGTTGACTGAATCTGCATCTTCAAGCCATGTTTACTTGTACTACTTTGTTGTTCAGAATGTTAAATGTTGCATTTAAGTCCCAATGTAGTTGAACAATTTTGCTAAATGGTTATACATGACCCTGAATTTCTCTAGTACAGTTGAGGATCCCTTGACTAAAGCACCTGTTTTCTCATTTGCTGTTTCTCTTCCTGTACTCTTATAACAATAAATCCCAGGCTACTGGTAATTTAAATGGTCTTTTTCACTCTGGGATATTTTGCTATATAAATGAGTTCTTTTTCACATGGAATCAAATTAGCCAATCTGAATTATGAAACTTTGAATTAATTCAGGTGTGGATTATAATGCTGTTGCTTTTTGAATATTTTAACTGAAACTACTTGTCCCTTGCAGTTCTGGTTGCTGTATTGTAGGAAGAATGTGATTTACTAGGATGCTGCCTGCTTATGAGGACAGATAGGACAGGCTGGGTTTGTTCTCACTGGAACAGAGGAGACCTCCATTTGAAGACTACAAAATATTGAGGGGCCTGGACATAGTGGATAGTAAGGGTTTATTTCCATCGGTGGAGGGGTCTATAACAAGGGGGCATAGTTTTAAGGTGGTTGGTGGAAGGTTTAGAGGGGTTGCTTCTTTACACAGAGGGTTTTGGGGATCTGGAACTCTCTGCCTGGAAGAGTGGTGGATGCAGAAACCCTCACCACTTAAGAAATGGTTTGGATGGGCACTTGAGGTGCCGTGACCTGCAGGGTTACAAACCGAGAGCTGGTAATTGAGATTAGACTAGATGACCTTTTGTTGGACAGCGCAAATATAGTAAGTTCTGCAGGGAATAGAATACAGCCAGGGTGATTTCTTGGGCTAGTTTCGATTGCCTGCATGGGTCAGAGGGGTAATGTTTGTAGCTCCACACTGGATGTGGATGTGGATGTATTGTGTACTGCAACTGCATAGTTTAATAATAATAAACAGAACCAGGCAGATTCTGGAGGCTTCTGAGAGCTGCCTGCCATGTAGGAAGCTGTGTGCTTGTGCTCTGTGAATATATCACATTTGGTGGCGAGATGGGATTTTTTGGATGATTTAAAGCTTAAATTTTGTTGAAGGATTCAGCCAGCCGACAGAGACTTTGGAAGTTTCTGTCTTTGGGGGGAAAAAAAACTACAAAAATCCAAGGTAAAATACAACACACACTTTGAACAGCTAGAGATTAAAATGGCAGGTGTAATCGGACATTTGGGGGAGTATAGACACGACCGGGAATGTTTTAAAACATATGTGGATCGGCTAGAAATGTAATTCACTGCAAATTACCTAATTGAAGTTTCAGACAATGCAGTCCAGAACCGGGCTGTGTTGGAATGTAAGAAAGCAATCTTCTTATCGGAGGCGGGTCCGACATTGTATGAAACTATGGTAAATCTGCTTGTGCCTGACGAGCCAACGGACACAACGCTTAGAGATTTTAATGAAGCTGGGGCAGCATTATAACCCCAAATTGTTAGAAATTGCTGAAAGTTATCGATTCGGAATCAAAAGACGAATGAAGGTATCAGTGATTACATCGTGGCATTAAAAAAGCTATCGATGCAATGTAATTTTGGAAACTTTCAAAACCGAGCATTACAGGATCATTTTGTTTGTGGGGTGAAAAATTATGCAATCAGAAGGAAGTTATTCACGACGGATGACTTGACTTTTGAGATTGCTTGTCAGACAGCGAGGTCGATGGGCATGGCTGAACAATATTCCTGAGAATTAAAAAATAATTACGGTCGTCAGTCAACTGAGGTAAATCACCTGCAGGTTCAAAGTAAAAGACGGTGGGGGCCCAAAGTCTCAAACTGGAAATTCTAACAGTGTCAAAGTTGTGCTTATAGCTGTCTGGGACAACACATTGCTCAAAGTTGTCCATACATGAAGGCAGAGTGTTTCTTCTGCAGAAAGACTGGGCATCTTGTGAAGGCATGCCGACCGAAGGGTAAACCAGTTTTTAAAGCGGAGTCCAGCGTTCAAAGTTGAGTAGAAATCCCAAGAGACTACATAGCATGGAAGAACAACAACAGGATCTGGAGATGTTATAGTTACACGTCATCAGGTGCACTAGGTTAACGGACAGCGATTTGGAAAGCCTCAAAATCCACAGATGTTGTGGGATTCAAGATACCAATGGAAATTGACACTGGTGCATCCGTGAGTAGTACTGGAGTCATTGTACCTCGACAAATTGTGTGAGTTCCAACTGGAGAAATCCAAGATAGAGCTGCGAGGCTACTTGGGAGAGAAAATTCCTGTGCCACGTCATATCACTGTACCAGTGAAATATAAAGATCAATTTCAGAACTTGCCTCCTAATAGTAGTGAAAGGAGACAAGTCTGCCTTACTAGGAAGAAATCGATTGAGCTCACTGAAGTTGGATTGGAGTAAGATTTTCTGTGTGGAAGCGAGATTTTCATCAATGGATGAGGTTATCAAGAAGTATCCGAAGGTGTTCTGCGAAACGGGCAGTCCCATCCAAGGTGAATGTCAGGGTACAGAAGGACGCTAGATTGGTTTACTACAAGCCACGTTCTGTACCATATGCACTCGAGGAGGAAAGTTGAGCAAGAACTCAAGACTAGAGACTCAACATTTGTAAGATCGATGTAATTGGGCTACACCCCCATTGTTGTACCTAAATCTGATAAGGTAAGATTGTGTGGTGATCAGGTAACCGTAAACCAGGTTCTAGAGGGTAATGTCCCCAATACATTGCCGAAAATAGAAGATTTGTTCACAAAACTGACCGGTGGTCCGATCTTCTCAAAACTGGATCTTACGAATGTCTACTTACAGTTTGAACTAGATGAGTCCAAGTCATGTTTGACTATAAATACTCATCTAGGCCTATATCAATTTAATAGGCTACCGTTTGGAGTGTCTTCTGCCCCTGCCATATTCCAAGGGTTGATGAACCAGATTTTGCAAGGTATTGAAGGTAGTATGTTTGGATGACATACTAATTTCGGCACCAAATAGGCAAATTCATAATAACATTGAATGAAGTCCTCATACTCTGTTTCTCTAGCTGTTTGTGTCTGCTTATAAGTGTGTGATTTTAAAAACTCAAGTACTTAGGGTACAGAGTAGACAAAGATAGTTTACATCCAACCAAGGAAAAATTGGATGCAATTAGAAATGCACCCACTCCCAGGAATATCACTGAACTTTGTTCATTCTTGGGTCTTTTGAACTATTATGAAATTCCTACCAAATTTGGCTACAGTATTGCATCCACTGAATGAACTTTTGACCACTTCCAATGGACCTGTTTTTTTTTTTTTCAAGTGATACAGCATTCAAGGAGTGTAAAAGCAAATTGGTAGAGAGCACCGTTAGTTCACTGACATATCTAAGCAGATTAAGCTAGCATATGATGCCTCTCTGTATGGAGTTGGGGCAGTGATCACTCATGTATCACGTAGTGGGGAGGAGACCAATTGCTTTTGCTTCACAAATTGAAAGGGAAGTTTTGGCATTCAATTTTGGGGTCAAGAAGTTTCTCATGTGTGGTTGTAAGTTTACCATTGTTATGGACCATAAGCCCCTAACGGCAATCCTCCATCCAAAGTCCTCAGTTCCAACATTAGCTGCAGCCTGAATGCAGAGATGGGCTTTGATTTTTGTCAGCATATACAGATGATCAGCTGTTCACTAATGCTGATGTGATGGGGAAGGCAATCTAGACATTGCAAGTTACAACTGATAGGGAACCAGTGTTTTATTTTTCATACATTGATGAAGTGTCAGTCACAGCTGAAGAGATTGGTAGAGCAACCAAACGTGACCCAGTGATGTCAAAGGTGTATGAGTATATTGCAAATGGATGGCCAAACCAGGTAACCAAGATGCACATACATTCTTCTTTCGTAGGAATGAATGATCAGTCGATAGTGTATCATGTGGGGTGCAAGAGTGGTTATACCAAATAAATTCGGGTTCAAATTATTAGGAGACCTCCATGACCAGCACCTGGGAATGTCCTTGATCAAGAGTTTTGCACGCAGTTATTTATGGTGGCTAGGTCTTGATAAAAAATATAGAGTACATCATGAGTCAATGTATGACCTGTCAATTGGTAAGCAAGCAACCACCACCAGTACCATTACAGCCATGGAAATGGCCTCCCAGGGTGTGGCAAAGGCTACATATTGATTTTACTGAATTAGAAGGACAATTGTTCATAGCCATTCGAAGTGGGTTGAGGTGTTTCCAATGTGGAAAATAATAAGTAAAACATTGGACATTTTGCAAACATTATATTCTTCATGTGACCTCCCTGAAGAGATTGTTTTGGTTAATGGACCCCAATTTTGTTCAGAAGAATTTGCACAATTCGCAAGCAAAAAATGGTGTGAAACATACCAAGGTTCCACCATACCATCCTGCTTTGAATGGTGCAGCAGAGCGCACTGTACAAATTGTAAAATGTGCCCTCATAAAACAAATGTTGGGTCCAAATCCAAGGAAACAACAGTTGTCATTGGATCACAAATTGGCTAATTTTTTGATTACATATCAAACATATCATACGTAGAACACCAGCAGAGTTGTTTCTCAAACGACAGCCACAAACCAGATTCTTAAAGCCAAATTTGGCACAGTCCGTAGAAGAAACACAATTCAGACAGAGAATCCGGATAGTGAAATTAAACCAGAAGGTGAGTGACAAACCATCACCAAGAGTGGTTAAGATATGTGGTCCTCGCACACTATTTGGTAAAGATGTTAATGGACAGGTTAGGTTTGTTAATATTGATATTTTACCTACAGATGTGGAAGTAGTTGAAGGTGGGAATGATTTAATTATTTCTGACTCATCAGATAGTTTTGATACCCCAGTAGCAAATCCTAAATCCAATGTACTGGAAACAAATCCAGGAGAGAATCAGAATTAAAGTCCAAGTCAGGAAAACAGAGCCTGAAATGAATTGAGTTCAATGAAAATCAGGGAAATTCTGTGGAGGAAAACGTTCCTCAGGATGAGCCTCGAATGTGTGAAATTGACACCATGGTTGGAAGGTTCTGTTTGAGAGCGAAGGTATCCTCTTTGAAACAGAAAACAAGTAGTAAAGTTAAATTTGTAAATATCGGAAAAATTTATATTATGTATGATATAACTAGTGTAAAGTAATGTTTGTAGCTCCATGATGTATAAGTATTGTGCACTGCAACTGCATAGTTAATAATCAGAACCAGGCAGATTCCGGAGGCTTCCGAGAGAGCTGCCTGCCATGTAGGAAGCTGTGTACTTGTGCTCTGTGAATACATCTCAGAATTTTTCCAGATTTTTTTTTTTTTTCCTCCCTAACTTGGCCTGGGTTTTTAGCTGGTTTTTGCCTCTCCCAGGAGATCACTTGGCTCCAGTTGGGGTGGAGTGTAGATGTTTTCAGTATAAGGGGTGTTGCAGTTGTGTGAGGCGGATTGGTTGGGCTGGGTGCTCTTTGCCTTTCCGCCATTGTCCATTGTTCATAGGTTTATATGTAACCTTTAGGGCTGCTGACCAAGGGCCATGCAGCTCTTCATCGACCGGCGTGGCCACGATGGGCCGAAATGGCCTCCTTCTGCGCTGTAATTTTCTGTTTCCAAGTCGGGGATAAATTTCACATCTGTGTGAGTACTAGGGTCCATTGTAGTGGTGATGCACTTGCCATTTATATTGGAGTCATTGGAAATATAGTACCTGAGGAACGAGACACATTAATTTAATACCCCTTTTTGTAAAAAAAAAAATGAACACCAGGAGCTACAGGTAGTTCTGTTGTGGCAAGCATTTGAAAGAATCTGAAGCGATGCTAACAAATCATCTAGCTGAGTGTTGAAGGGACTGAGTGCAATGTATCTTAGTTGGCTGATACAAAGCTAGGTGGACACAGCTGGTAAAGGGATATAGACTGGTTTAAGTGAGTGGGTAGTAAGGTGCCAGATGGAATATGATGTTATTCACTTGGTAGGAAGAATAGAAAAAAATGGTAAGCAACTATTAAATGTTGGTGTTTGGAGAGATTTGGGTGTCCTTGTACAAGAAATATAATTGGCATGCAATTAGGAAGGCAAATGGCAGATTGGCCTTAATTGCAAGGGGGTTGGAGTATTAGAGTAAGGAAGTCTTACTGGAGTGTTGTGCACCATTTTGGTCTCTGTATCTGAGGAAGGACATACTAGACTTTGAGGCGGTGCAACAAAGGTTCACTAGCTTGATCCCTGGGATGAGAGGGTTGTCCTATGAGGAGGAATTGAGTAGATTAGACCTATACTTGCTGGAGTTCGGAAGAATGTGAAGTGATCTCCTTAAAACACAAGATTCTGAGGGGCATTGACCAAGTAGATGCTGAGGATGTTCCCCTGGCTGGAGAGTCTAGAACCAGGGGAATAGTCTCCGAATAAGCCTTTTTAAGAGGGAGATGAGAAAAATCTCTTCACTCGGAGAATTGTGAATCTTTGGAATTCTCTGCCCCCAAGGGCTGAGGGTGTGGAGTTGTGGTGTATATTCAAGGCTGAGCTAGATTTTTGGACTCCAATCCAGGAGTAAGGGGATCAGGTGGGAAAGTGGGAGTTGTTGAGGTTGAAACGTTCCCTCTGCCCACCTGGTGATTGCTTGCCGTGTAGGAGTTCAGAGTTAAGCGCTTGCTTTATCCGCATGTCTGACAAGACTTGCAATGTAGTCTGCCCAATGGAGCTGGTCCAGTGGTCAGTGCTTGGATGTTGGTCTGATGAACACTGATGTTGGTACGTCTGTCTGCCCAGGGGATTTGCGGAAATTTCGTTTGTGTGTGTGTGTTGTTTGAAGGACTGAGTATTTGATTTTTGAGGTGTTTAGTTTTTGGACCCACCAGATGGACTGCAGGGTCACTTCTGGTGATGTACTTGCTATACTCACTTCAGGAGTAGAAGCAAGTCCTCCTCAATGTGCAAAGCTCTGACTACAGAGAGTGCTGTGGTCAGTTGGTGACCTGAGGTCCCCTTGTTGCATTTTAACATTCAGTATTTTAAAATGTACTTTGCCCAAAGCTTGGAAATCACATTTACTAACTTGATCAAGTTTTTTGATGAGGGTAATGCAGTTGGCTTAGTGTACATAGACTTTCAAAAGGTGTTTGATAAAGTGCCACATAATGGGCTTACCAGCAAAGTTGGAAGCCCATGGAATAAAAGACAGTGGCAGCATGGATATGAAATTGGCTAAATGATGGGAAACAGTAGTGGTGAATTATCGGACAGGAGGAAGGTGTGTGTATAAAGTGGTGGTCCCCAGGGATCAGTACCAGGATCACTGCTTTTCTAGATTATATATCTTTAATGCCTTGGATATTGGTGCACAATTTCAAAACTTGCGGATGCCACAAAACTTGGAAATATATAGTGAACAGTGAGGATAGTAATAGACAGGCTGGTGGAATTGATGGACATGTGGCAGATGATTTATTGCAGAAAAGTGATAAATTCTGGTAGAATGAGGAAAGGCAATATAAACTAGAAGGTACAATTCTAAGGATGCATGAATAGAGATATGGAGGTTTATGAAGGTGGCAGGGCAGATTGAAAATGTAGATTATTTAAAAAAAAAAAAACATATGGGATCCTGGGCTCAATAAATAGAGGCATAGAGTACAAAAGCAAGGAAGTTATGGTGAACCTTTTTTATAAAACGTTGGTTTGGCCTGAACTGGAATGTTGTATCCAATTCTAGGCGCCACACTTTAGGAAGGATTTGGCGGGCGTAAAAGATTTGCAAGAATGATTCCATGGATAAGGGACTTTGGTTATGTGGATAGACTGGAGATGCTGTGGTGGTTCTCCTTGGAGCAGAGGAGATTTGAAAAGTGCTCGCAGGGGTCTGGACAGAGTAGATGGAGAAACCGTTCCCATTGGTAGAAGGGTGGCAAACCAGAGGACACAGATTCAAGGTGATTGGTTCTTTTGCCAAAGTTGATGAGCAAAAGCTTTGCGCAGCGAGTGGTTAGGATCTGACATGCACTGCCTGAAGGGGTGTTGGAGGCAGATTTAATCGTGGCTTTCAAAAGGGAAATAGATAAGTACCTGGAAAGGGAGAAAACAAATGCAGGGCTACAGGGAGTGCAACTAGCTAAAGTGCTCTTGGAGAGAGCTGGCATGGGCTCGACTGGCTGAATGGCCTCCTTCTGTGCTGTAACCATTCGAACTCTGAATTAACTAGATGTTGCATTACTGTCTCAAGGTAAAGGAATCTGTACAAAGCAAACCCTAATTCTCTGAATGCTAAACATCTATAATGGACTTCAGTGGACAGTATGAACTCCAGAGCCAAGAAAATGTGGAATTATTCATGCAAGCTCTAGGTAAGTTCATGTTGATGACCTGGAGAAATGTGTTGCATTAAGCTCTTGTACTTTGCTGCAAGGTAATTTGTCTCCACTGTATACCTGAGAACTCATTGCACTAGAATTTTACAGCACTTTGGCAATTGCATCCAATGCACCTGTTGGCACTCAGCTATCTGCTTTGTCCTCTTTTTTTTTTCAAATAGTTATCTACTTTGGATTTAAAAGCCATCATGGAGTCTGTATCCACCATTCTTTCAGATGGGGCATTCCATGAAAGAGAAGACTTGGATTTGTATAGTGCCTTTCACAACCACTGTCTCCAAGTGCTTTACAGCCAATGAAGTACTTTGAGTGTAGTCACTTTTTTAATGTAGAATCCAGCAGAGCAGGCCATTCGAACCATCCTGCCTGTGTCGGCTCTTTAGTAGAGCTGTCCAATAAATCTCGCTCTCCTGCTCTTTTTCCTCTGAGCCTTGAAAACTCTGTTTGAAGCCAATAAACCTGAGTAGTGTTTATTATGTTTGCTCACTCTTGCACTTTCCAGGAATCCCAGATGACCTGATTGAAAAAATCAAAGACCTCAAGAGTGTTACTAAAATTGTTCAAAATGGAGACGACTTCATCATTGCCATCCAAACTGGCAGTCAAGTGCTTGTCAATAACTTCACCCTTGGCCAAGAGACACACGTGGAAACTCCTGCAGGAGAGAAGGTTAAGGTAATGTAACCTCCAGTTTAGGAGGTGATGAGAACTTGTGTAATTTAACTCATTAAAAACACTTACCCAACAGGAAAACAAGTCACTTTTTTTGAAATGCCCCTCCTGTGTAACTGATGTTACTTGAAATCTTTCTTGAGCAGTTTAGTTCCCATATAACTGCCTTGCACAATGAATGCTTAGGACTATTCTGAGCCTCCACTTTATATTTTTTTAAATTGACTCCTTGATATTTTATTTGCATAGGCCATAATGAATCTGGAAGAAGGCAATAAACTAGTAGTGAACTCAAAAGGCATTACTTCTGTTGCAGAATTTAATGGAGATCTACTGACCAATGTAAGTTTCAATTAAGATGATCTGTGGAAATCTAGTAGATTCTACTTGTAAGTAATAGCCTCATTGTACTATACACCATGATGTGCAGCAAATAACTGTCCAAATTAGGGGCATGGCTACCCTGAAGTACATGGGGCAGACCACAATTGTAATGTAACAAATGCAGTTTAATGAAGATCACTGTAAAATGATACATTTGAGGGGAGATTGACCAACATGGCAATGGTGCCAGAACAAACTGCTTTAAGGTCTCCTGGAGGGGGTGGGAGGGGAATGAGTAATACTCAGTCACCATGTATACAAATGGCCCCTTTTTATACTTGCCATTTTCTTTGTCTGTATTGATGACTTGTTGCAATTTTCATTATCTGGAATGAGGTGATCAGGACAATGCAGACTCCTGGGCCTTGTGTTTAATGTGTTTTGAAGCCTGAATTTAGTGCAGTAGATGACCACTTTACACCAATATAGCTTAACATCCACTTTGTCTTTCAGACAATAACTTTTGGAAATGTTGTCTACAAACGAATAAGCAAAAAAATTGAAGAGTCTAATTCTGAAGAGGATTGCCTGTAGCTCATTATAATTGTAACAATAAAGCTTGCACAATGATCTGTGGTGTGACTGCTCACTGCTAATCTACTTGTTGTATCTTCACTATTGTGGACTTTGCCAGTGCTATGGAGGCCCTGTTATTGACTACCCCATATTCTGTGATTGTGTTCTTCTATTGGCAAGTTAGGTCATTCTAGTTTCCATATTCTAAAGGCACAAGTGTGGCTCCCATAGAGAAAAGCATGCTAGACAAATGGAAGTTATCCTTGTAAAAATGACTGTCCTTTTTTTTTTGCAGATCAAGTCTCTGGCAGGCTTTGGCTAAATCTTCAGGGTCCAAATATAATCAAAGCTGCTAACTTTTCTTTTGGCATCTGTCTTGCCTGTTGGCTGCCACATAGCAACAGGAGTAGGCCATTTAGCCCCTAGAGTCTGTTCTGCCATTCAATAAGATCATGGCTAATCTGCATCTTGGCTCCATCCACCTATCTTGACTCCCATATCCTTGTTATACTGTCTAGCAAAAATGTATTGATCTGATTTAAAATTAATTGAGCTAGCATCATTGCTTTTTGTAAGTTCCACACTTCCTCCCACTGGTGGTGTAAAGAAATGCTTCCTAACTTCTTTCCTGAATGGCCTGGCTCTGATTTTATGATGTCCTCCTTGTCCTACCCTCTCCCACCAACAGAAAAGGTTTCTCTGTCTACAATTCCTCCAATCAAATCCTGCTTTGTCCATCTGTATTCCAGGGAATACAAGTGTAGTTTATCATGTTATCTAATCCTTGGTGCCCTGGCAACATGGTGAATCTGCACTACACTCCTTCCAAGCATGTATCCTTTCCCAGAGCTGCAGACCATACTCCAGAGGTGGTCTTACCTGGGCTTTGTATAGCTGTAGCAAAATGTCCTCCTTTATATTCTAGCGCTCTAATAGTGTGGTATTATACTGAAGTGTCCAAACCCTATGCTACCATGATTCATCTGTGGATAGACTATATTTTGTTGGTTTGACTACTTATTTTTGGCAACTATATGCAGTGCAATTTGTATACAATGAGTTGGAAAAATATATGCTCTGTAGCCACTGAGCTAAGCCAAGACTAAGGTGTCAGCTGGGGCATGATGTTGCAAAGTGCTTTACAGCCAGTTAAGTACTTTTTTGAAGTGTAGTTACTGTTGTAATATAGGAAATGCACCAGGTCCAACAATATAGTGACCAGATAATCTGTTTTGTGATGTCGGTTGTGAAAAATATTGCATTTATATAGCTCCTTTCACAACCACTAGATGTCTCAAAGTACTTTACAGCCAATGAATTACTTTTCGGAGTGCAGTTACTGTTGTGTGGGAAACATGGCAGCCAACATATGCACAGCAATATGATAATGACCAGATAATGTGTTATGGCCAATAGTTATCCCTCAGAATCAACATGACACCAGGATCACACCCCTACTCTTTGAAATAGTGCCGTGGGATCTCTTGCATCCACCTAAGAGAGCAGATGGGACCTCAGTTTGATGGGGAATTTGGCAATTGTAGTGTTGTTGAATGAATATATAACTTTGTGGTTAGGTGCTCTTTTTATTGAGATGGGCATTGCCTGGCACTTGTGTGGCATGTTACTTAACATTTACCAGCCCAAACCTGGATGTTGTGGGTAGGCACTGTTTATTGTCTGTGCATTTACATTTCCTCAATGTTTAGCTGCAATCATCAGTGAACAGCCCTACTTTGGACCTTATGATGGGCAGGTCCTGAAAGAAGCAACTGGAGAATTCATGCAGCAATGGCCTGCGGCTGAGACGATTGGCCTCCAAAGACCACAACCATCTTCCTTTTGTGCTAGGGATGACTCTAACTGCAGGATGCTATTATTGCATAATCCATATAAAGCTACATCTATTGTCTTTTATCCAATTGGTCAATAGTGATACTGAAGATGGAAAGATGCACTAGGTGTTAGAGGATGTGGGTTGAGGTCAGTGCGAGAGATCCCATCAGAAATTATTGGTCTTATTGGATGAACGGAGGATCTGACTGACCTGCCAGGGATAAATCTAGATATTAGTCAACTGAATGAAGTAGTGGAGAGAATGTCTTTACCATGAGTTAGAAGAGAGAAATGAGCCACAATGCTTTCTCTCTCCCATCAGCATAGACGGGGGTGGAAAGAAGAAACCACAATGTATGACACAGCACTGATGAGTCATTTGATACTTTGGTTTTTTTAAACAGTAAATTTGGATATTTTAATTAGACAGTGGGGCAGGAGAAAAGAGAGGTTTTCCCAAGTTGCTTTTATTTAAGATCCTTGCAGCTGGCGTATAGGAAACAATCAAGTACAGAAAACAGCATATTTAACTTGATTAATATGCATCAATTACATTACACAATCATCACTTTCAGTAACTTAATACTTAACACTATTCTAAAGTGTGCTCAGGCTTCTGGTTGAGTGGGGGAGCCTATACCACAAGGAAACAGAAAAGCATTGTTAAAATACATTACCGTTGGCCAATTCAGTGACCATAATGAATTTGGAAGACCAATTTAAGCTTAATTGCTTATGTTTAAAATCACAGGGTTATGGGGGAAACAGCAGGGGCCTGGGCCTCGCTGGGTAGGTCTTTCAAAGGGCCAGCGCAGGCCCAATGGGCTGAATGGCCTTCTGTGCTGTACGATGCTATGATTCTTTGAAATGTTATTGGTAGAGAGGAGCATCCCAGTGTGCATCCAGTATGTGAACCAGCCGCTACGTCTTTAGCGCAGGATGAACTGGTGATCGAATTCTGGTGCTTTGAGATGGGTAGTGGGCCGCACAGGATTCCTGCAGCTAACAACATACCATCAATCTAAAGAAGGAGTGGGGGTGGGGGCAATTGCCACACCTCGAACCAGAATATTCCCTCTGCCCCATAACTAACCATTGGAAGCAAGGAAGCCTCTGGTCTCTGATAAGGCCCGGTCTGCATTGACAGCACATGGAGAGTGGCTCATGTAGATCATTTAAGCACCATGATAGCAGAAAGGAATACGTGATCGTATGAGGGTAATTTTAATCTAGCCCACGTGGCGGGAGACTGAGGAAATACGGTGCAAAGCTGTTTGATTGCACCCTGCCCGACTTTTATGCCCCATTTTACTCAAGGGAGAATTACATTGGGCTGGGTGTAAAATCGGCATTGCACCCGGGTTAAAATGACCACTGGTTCTCCACTTGCCCACCCACTACCCTAACAAGCTGGTAGGACATGTGATCATTTTAAAGGGGCAGCACCTTTGTGAAAAATATGTTTGACAAACGTTTTGTGACTACTTTACAAGCACACCAGTTATATGGAAATGCATGACTGCACAAAATGCCATTGTGAGGGAAAACTGCTGCTCCACTCTGTTTGATCAGTGTTTGTGAAGACATAAGTCAACAGGTTCTGATTACAACTGAATGCTCTTCACTTGCGTCCAAGTGTCCCGTAACCTGCCCCCCCCCCCCCTCCCCGTCCCCTTCCACCCCACACCCCTCCCATACACCCACACTCGACGCCAGTTACGTAGCATTAATAAATTCAGAACTCCTGCAGCAAATGATCAAACGCCAGAACGTTATTTCCGCCTGTGGAATAACTCCTTGACGTAATTGCTGGTGGGCTCTGCCATCATTTGCATTTTCTGATTCTTCAACGCTGCCTCTCTCATCTGGTAGTAAATAAATTCATTTTCCCTGAACATTCGCAGCTCCATTTCTGTCTGGCACCGCATGGTCTATGAGACAGACACAATTCAAATCATCAATGCTGCTTGAGATAAGAGAGTAACTACCTGGTTAAAAAGCCACGACAACAACTTGCATTTATATAGCGCCTTTAATACAGTAAACGTCCCAAGGTGTTTCATGAGTGCAAATCAGACACAATTTGACACCGAGCCACATTCGGCGATATTAAGACGGGTGACCAAAAGCTTGATCAAATGGGTAGGTTTTAAAGAATGTCTTGAAGGAGGAAAGAGAGGTGGAGGGGTTTAGGCAGGGAGTTCCAGAGCTTGGGGCCCAGGTAGCTGAAGGCACGGCCACCAATGGTTGAGCGACTATAATCAGGGATGTTCAAGAGGGCAGAATTAGAGGAGCGCAGACATCTCGGAGGGTTTTAGGGCTGAAGGAGATTACAGAGATAGGGAGGGGTGAAGCCATGGAGGGATTTGCAAACAAGGATGAGAATTTTAAAATTCAGGTCTTGCTTAACCGGGAGCCAATGTAGGTCAGCGAGTACAGGGGTGATGAGTGAGCGGGTCTTGGTGTGCGTTAGGACACGGGCAGCAGAGATTTGAATGTGCTCAAGTTTATGGAGGGTAGAAGGAGTGAGGCCAGCCAGGAGAGTATTGGAATAGTCAAGTCTAAAGGTAACCAAGGCATAGAAGAGGGGTTTCAGCAATGGTTGAGCTGAAGCAGGGGCGGAGTCAGGCGATGTTACAGGTGGTCTTTGTGATGGAGCGGATATGTGGTTAGAAGCTCATCCCGCAATGCAGCAACAGTAACATTTATACAGCGCATTTTAATGTAATAGAACTGCCCAAGGTGCTTCACAGGAGAGTAAATCAGATCAAATTTGGCACCAAGTCAAAGAAAGAGCCATTAGGACAGGTGACCCAAAATCTTGGGTCGAAGAGATAGGTTTTAGGGAGCATCCTAAACGAGGCAGAGAGGTTTGGGCAGGGAATTCCAGAGCTTGGGGCCTAGGCAGCTGAAGGCACGGCCACCAATGCTGGGCAACCGAAGTCCCAGTGATTAACGGCAACATCTAGTGTTGCACGAAGATATAAATTGCAGAAGATCTGGGATTTGATTAACAGTTAGCTGAGCACAGCCAGGGAGACTGCTCCAGTTGGCTTCAGTGCCTCGATTCAGTAATTGTTCCCCATCAGCTAGTATTTGTGGAAGCTGCCTCTGTGATCGGCAACTCTGCCCACCTCTCCCAAATGGGCATTCCTCGTGGATGAGCTTAAATAGTGAGGTTCGCCGGGCTTTTCATCCACAAGAGTGCATCGCAGCTGATCTTGAATATTGCCCTCGCCATACGCATGCACCTTCCAGCAAGGGTTTACTGGAAGGTCCTGATTTTTGTTTCCTCTCCATTCCCCAGGGATGCCGAGACCACTCTGAGATCAGGCCAGACCAGGGTTGGAACCTTCACTCTCACGTCAGCTGGAGTATTAGACCGTCTGGGCATAGTACTCCTCTGTGCGAATTTTTAACTGCTACCATCTTTGATTATATTACCCTACGTAAACTAGAGGTGATCCAAAACTCGGCAGCCTGTGTCCTAACTCGCTCCAAGTCCTGCTCACCCATCACCCCATGTGCTCGCTGACTTCCCGTTAAGCAATGCTTCGATTTCAAAATTCTCATCCTTATTTTCAAATCCCTCCGTGGCCTCACCCCTCCCTATCTCTGACATTTCCTCCAGCCCCAACCCCAACGCCCGAGATGTCTGCACTCCCCTAATTTTGTCCTCTTGAGCATCCCTGATTGTAGTCGCTCAACCATTGGTGGCCATGCCTTCTGTTGCCTGGGTCCCATGCTCTGGAACTCCCTGCCTAAACCTCTCTGCCTATCTACCTCTCTTTTCTCCTTCAAGACGATCCTTAAAACCTACCTCTTTGACCAAGCTTTTGGTCACCTGTCCTAATTTCTCCTTCTGCGGCTCGGTGTCAAATTTTTTAATCTCATAACACTCCTGTGAAGCGCCTTGGGATGTTTCACTACGTTAAAGGCGCTATATAAATATAAGTTATTGTTGACATTTTGGTGCTGATTTCTCTCGTTACTGCCTAATTTTGGGGGGGCAGTGAGATGGAAGATAAATTAAAAATCCAGCGTGACTCCACTCAGCCGGTTTCTCGCACGGTTACGGATGCACCCGATTATTTGAGTTGGAACTGGAGAGGGCATTTGACACTGGAAGCAGATGGCGCCTTCGTTTCCACATTACGTGGAAAGACTCTGAACCATTTTAGGTAGAGGTCGAGGCTCCTGCAAGCCAGTTGAGCCTGTCTTGGTGGGGGGGAAAGGCCTCAGGCGGATTTGCATGCGGGTGGATATTTGAAAGCCCCGCATCTTTCAAGGTTAAGTGCATCAGGTTATTTGTTGGCACCAGAGAGTTTGCCACAGGGAATTCTTTGGGATGAGGTGCCCAGAGTTAAAGGGCACCAGCGGAAGAATGCCAGTCAGGCTACCCTCCCTGCCCGCACCTGCATGCTCAACATTTGCAGAGAGAGGTGGCAGAGCTCACCTTGGTGGGGGTTCCTCTGTCCAATCACAGCTGCACCAGCTGACACCCAATGACCTCACAATGACATGTCAATGCTGTTCCAACCCTTATGTTGCAAGCTTCTTCAGAAGCCTCCCAAACCCGCCCGTTGTGGCCTCTTGACCATTCCTGATTATAACCGCCCACCATTGGCGGCTATGCCATCAGCTGCCGAGGCCCTAAGCTCTGGAATTCTCTCCCTAAGCCTCTCTACCTCTCTCCCTCTTTCTCCTCCTTTATGACACTCCTTAAAACCTACCTCTTTGACCAAGCTTTTGATCATCTGTCGTAACATCCCCTTCTGTGGCTCGGTGTCAATTTTTGTTTGGTAACGCTCCTGTGAAGTGCCTTGGAACATTTTACTACATGAAAGGCGCTATATAAATGCAAATTGCTGCTGTTTATAAGGTGTTGTACGACAGAAGACAAGCAGGGTGTTTGAGAAAAAACATAGTTAACATTTCAGGTCGACGACCTTTCATTAGAACCGTTCTGACAAAGGTTCATCCATCTGAAACGTTAACTCTGTTTCTCTCCACAGATGCTGCCTGACCCGCTGAGATTTCCAGCATTTTCTGTTTTTATTTTGGATTCCAGCATCCGCAGTATTTTGCTTTTCTAACTAGAAAAGAACTGTTTAACATCAAAAGGCAAAAATCATTCTCTCCCCTTTGTTTCATGTGAAGTTGAAAGATACTGGACAATATTCTGATTCATCATGGGCAGTCCCTCGGAATCGAGGAAGACTTGCTTCCACTCTTAACATGAGTCCTTAGGTGGCTGAACAGTCCAATACGAGAACACAGTCCCTGTCACAGGTGGGACAGATAGTCGTTGAGGGAAAGGGTGGGTGGGACTGGTTTGCCGCATGCTCTTTCCGCTGCCTGCACTTGATTTCTGCATGCTCTTGGCGACGAGACTTGAGGTGCTCAGCGCCCTCCCGGATGCACTTCCTCCACTTAGGGCAGTCTTTGGCCAGGGACTCCCAGATGCCAGTGGGGATGTTGCACTTTATCAGGGAGGCTTTGAGGGTGTCCTTGTAACGTTTCCGCTGCCCACCTTTGGCTCGTCTGCCGTGAAGGAGTTCCGAGCAGAGCGCTTGCTTTGGGAGTCTTGTGTCTGGCATGCGGCCAATGTGGCCTGCCCAGCAGAGCTGATCAAGTGTGATCAGTGCTTCGATGCTGGGGATGTTGGCCTGGTCGAGGACGCTAACGTTGGTGTGTCTGTCCATCCAGGGGATTTGTAGAATCGTGCGGAGACATCATTGGTGGTATTTCTCCAGCGACTTGAGGTGTCTACTGTATATGGTCCATGTTTCTAAGCCATACAGGAGGGTGGGTATTACTACAATCCTGTAGACCATGAGCTTGGTGGCAGTTTTGCGGGCCTGGTCGTCAAACACTCTTTTCCTCAGGCAGCCGAAGGCTGCACTGACGCACTGGAGGCGGTGTTGGATCTCATCATCAATGCCTGCTCTTGTTGATAGGAGGCTCCTGAGATATGGGAAATGGTCCGCATTGCCAGGGCCCCGCCGTGAATCTTGATGACTGGGGGACAGTGCTGTGCGGTGAGGACAGGCTGGTGGAGGACCTTTTGTCTTGCTGATGTTTAGCGTAAGACCCATGCTTTCGTACGCCTCAGTAAATACGTCGGCTATGTCCTGGAGATCAGCCTCTGTATGTGCGCAGATGCAGTCATTGTCTGCTTACTGTAGCTCAACAAGAGGTTGGGGTGGTCTTGGACCTGGCCTGGAGACGGTGAAGGTTGAACAGTTCCCACTGGTTCTGTAGCTTAGTTCCACTCCAGCGGGGAGCTTGTTGACTGTGAGATGGAGCATGGCGGTGAGGAAGATTGAGAAGAGGGTCGGAGCCCTGTTTGACCCCGGTCCGGACATGGATTGGGTCTGTAATGGATCCGTTGGTAAGGGTCACGGCCTGCATGTTCTGATTATAGCAACAGTGAAGACATAAAAGATGGAAATCGTGCCTGTGTTTGATGATTGTTTCAAATGGAAAACTCCTATTTCTAATGGATTGTGGGAGTTAACTATTAAATTAGTAAGACTGATATAATTGCAGTGATCTGCTGATAATGAGCCATAAAAATCTCATGGGGAATTTTCTCACTGACCGCACTCTTCTAGTTAAACATTGTGAGTAGATCCACTTTAATAATAATGATGAGCAAGAACATTGGAGATATTAACCACATTCAGTGGTTCGGATACATTCTCAACTAGTTGTACGTGAGGCACATCTTCCATTAATACTGCGATTTGTCTTTGGCTACAGCAGATTGGCATACTTTACATTTCAGCTTGAAATAGCACCTTATCATGTTTCCCAAAAATGGCCCAAAGCATTCCGGCTCATTTGAGTTACGCTGGAGTGCAGTCAAGCGTTGTGTAGATAAACACACATCATGGTTGTCGGCCAGCTGCTGAATCTCCTGTGCTTTCTCCACCCACCATCTATTCTTTAGGTCGCGGGTTTTTTGTTGGTCCTCGGCCTTCAGCCGCCTGTAGAGCTGCTTTGCTGCTCCCAAATTAGGTTGCTGCTTTAAGTTTAGAAATGCCTTGCGCTTGCAGCTTATTAGCTCCTGGATCTCCTGGTCATTCTCATCAAACCAATCCTGGTGTTTCATGGTTGTGTGACCGAGCGTCTCTTCGCAGGCGCTGGTTATGGTGGCCTGGAGGGCAGACCAGGCGCTCTGGGCATTCTGTGTCTCGGGGTCATCGAGGGTCGGCAGATTGCCAGTGAGGCGCAGGCTGCAGCCTTCGGTCGCCTGAGGAAGACCGTGTTCGAAGACCAGGTCCTCAAATCTAGCACCAAGCTTATGGTCTACAGGGCTGGAGTAATACCCGCCCTCCTGTATGGCTCAGAGACATGGACCGTGAACAGTTGACACCTCAAATTATTGGAGAAATACCAACGATGCCTCCGCAAGATTCTGCAAATCAGTGTTCTCGATCAGGCCAACATCCCCAGCATCGAAGCACTGACCACACTCGACCAGCTCTGTTGGGTGGGCCACATTGTCGGCATGCCTAACACAAGACTCCCAAAGCAAGCGCTCTACTCTGAATTCCTACATGGCAAGCAAGCCCCAGGTGGGCAGAGGAAACGTTTCAAGGACACCCTCAAAGCCTCCTTGATGAAATGTAACATCCCCACCGACACTTGGGAGTCCCTGGCCAAAGACCGCCTTCAGTGGAGGAAGAGCATCCGGGAGGAGGGCACTGAGCACCTCGAGTCTCGTCGTCGAGAGCATGCAGAAAACAAGCGCAGGCAGCGGACGGAGCATGCGGCAAACCAGACTCCCCACCCACCCTTTCCTTCAACCACTGTCTGTCCCACCTGTGACAGAGACTTTAATTCCCATATTGGACTGTTCAGTCACCTGAGAATTCACTTTTAAGAATGGAAGCAAGTCTTCTTCGATTTCGAGGGACTGCCTATGATGATGAGACAAACACAGCAGCCATCTTGTGCACAGCCAACTGATCAATAACCAATTGATCTGTTTCGTGGCATTGGTTAAGAGACAAACTCTAGCCGGGACATCAGGAGAACTCCCTGCATTGTCTTCAAATTGCACCAATGGAATCTTTAATTCAGAAACAAGGAGGAATTTCTTCTCTCTCAGGGTCGTGCATCTGTGGAATTCTCTACCTCAGAGAGCTGTGGAGGCTGGGTCATTGAATGTATTTAAGGTGGAGATAGACAGATAGAGACAGATAGACAGAGATAGCAAGTGAATAAATCTTGTGCTCTCCTGTGTGCCAATGGCAGTCTCTGCTCCAAATGTTCATTAACCGATTAATGAGAGCTACTTCTGTCTGTTACTGAATGACTTTGTGCTCCAGCAAAGAGACAGCACAGCCAGCATGGGCTGAAAGGCCTCCTTCATGTGATGTAAAGATTTCAACACAGTTAATCGGAACACAAGCAGCTGAGCAGCACTCAAAGTAATGCTATTGGTTTGAGAGTTGTCGTGCAGCGCACCTTAAGGTTACCATCCCCTTTCCGAGAATCAGTATCATCTGACCTGCCTGTCCAGCAAAAATTTGATTCAGTATAAGAAATAGGAGCGGGAGTAGGCCATACGGTCCCTCGAGCCTGCTCTGCCATTTAATACGATCATGGCTGATCCGATCATGGACTCGGCTCCACTTCCCTGCCCGCTCCCCATAACCCCTTATTCCCTTATCGGTGAAGAAACTGTCTATCTCTGTCTTAAATTTATTCAATGTTCCAGCTTCCACAGCTCTCACCTATCAACATAATCGATGGAAAATGCACAGGTTTTAATGTAAACAGAATCTGACCGTCCCCAACCCGAATCATCAGAGGTGGTCCCTCGAACGAGGATGACTTGCTTCCACATGGGTTCACCGATGTTTCAATGAAGGACCCAATGTTCCAGTTCCGAACTCCAGTTGAAGGGGTGGAAGATGCCTGTGCGTGGATTTTTTAACCTGTGGTGACCATTGCACATCAGCCACCACACGGGCTTAACAGAGCTAGGCCTTTTTCCAGTGGCAAGGGTTAACCGGGACGACTGGAGACCAGCTCTGCTGCACAGATCTAGTTCGCACACATATCACAGTGTGGGCTGGCCCGTGCTGCCCCTGGGCCCTCTGCTCTTCTGGGCCCCGTACCCTCATTCGCCGCACCTCCGCCATGATGTTCCAGGACCCAGCGCTCCAGCTCTATTTATAGCCCCGACCTGCGGTGATGTTCTCACACAGGTCAGGGCAGCCCATGGTGTTCCAGGGCTCAGCGCTCCAGGTATATTTATATTTATAGCCCTGACCTGCGGTGGTGTCACACAGGTCTGGGCGGCCCATGATGTTCTAGGGCCCAGCGCTCCAGCTCTATTTCGAGACCAGCTCCAATCCAAATGACAAGCGGTTGACTGTTGCGAGCAGGATGCACCTGTATTGTGACCAGACCAGTTGCTGGGTAGAAAGGTTGACTCAGGCTCAAACAGAAAGCCGAGGGTTTTTGTAACCATCTGCTTCCACCGGAGAAGGCTGGCGGTTTGACAGTCTCAATCCTGAGGCCCCCGGGCGCGACCAAACAGGAATGTGCTGTGCACAAGATGTCGCAAACCTGGAGCTCCAATTACATACTACACTTTGGACTAACCTCCAGATCCTTGGTGATTGGATGGGTGGCACCATGCGTCACCAGGAGAATCCCATTCGCTTGGCAAATCATGGCATGGCCTGGTTCTATGAGCCCAGCGTGCCAGTGCGTCACACCGGCTCGCATCAGCGACATTCCCAGCTGGGCATTGTTGTGATGGTAGAGTTTCCTAGTAACAGTTAAAATGCTCCATTAAGAACCATTGTTGTGTGATACAAACTTAATTCAAGGACCATTAACCCTGAACGCTGGCCCAGGACCCTTCTACAGAGCCGGTAATTATTGCCCTTCACCAACAATCGACAGCACCGTTGCTGCGGTGAATCGGAAAGCCATTGAAAGAGGAAAGACTAGATAAGTAATGCACCATGTAGTATGAGTCAAACTGACCTAGGAGACCCAGGTTTGCTATTTGGTTTGCGTTGAGTTAACTGGGCTCGAACAGGTAGTAGTCAGAGCACTCGTTAGTGGAAGCATAGAATCATAGAATGATACAGCACAGAGGAAGGCCACTTGGCCCATCATGCCTATAGCGGCTCTGTGGTACAGCTATTCAATTAGTTCCACTCCCCCCGCTCTCTCCCCATAACACTGTCTTTTTTTTTGCCTTCAAATATATATCCAATTCCCTTTTGAAAGTTACTATTGAATCTGTTTCCACCGCCCTTTCAGGCAGCGCGTTCCCAATTACAACAACTCGCTGCGTTTTTAAAAAAAAAAAAAAAAATGTTGCCTCTGGTTCTTTTGCCATTCACCTTGAATCTGTCAGCTGGTTACTGACCCATCCGCCACTGGAAACAGCTTCTCCTTATTTACTCTTATCAAAACCCCTCATGATTTTGAACACCTCTATTAAATCTCCCCTTAACCTTTTCTGCTCTAAGGAGAACAATCCCAGCTTCTCCAGTCTCTCCACTTAACTGAAGTCCCTCATCCCTGGTACCATTCTAGTGAATCTCCTCTGCGCCCTCTCCAAGGCCTTCATATCCTTCCTGAAGTGTGGGGCCCAGAACAGAACACAGCAGTACCACATGATGTGCTCACTGATCAAGTTTTCCTCTTCCAATTGCGTTCTGATTCGGTGCAACAGGGAGCCCATAAGTAGTAACTTGCTCCCAGGCTTGCCGCTCATGAGTTAGCTTCAGTACCACTGAGCTAAGGAGGATAGGTACAAAAGATCAGCCAGAGTTCCCAGTCCAAATGTTACTCAGTGATCCTTGATGGGACACGTGAGAGTACGTGATATTGGGTGAGGGCAAGGTCTTGATGCCTAAACATGGGTAAATAGCCTACTGACTCTCATTGTCCTAAGGAAGGATATACTTGCCTTAGAGGGGGGTGCAACAAAGGTTCATCAGACTGATTCCTGGGATGGGGAGATGAGGAGAGATTGAGTAGACTAATTCTATATTCTCTAGAGTTTAGAAGAATGAGAGGGTTGATCGAGAAACATACAAAATGCTCTCTGCATCTGAGCCTGTCAAGCCACAGGGCAGAGAGGATATTTGCTCTAGCTGGGGAGTCTAGAACCAGGGGTCACAGCCCCAGAATAAGGGGTCGGCCATTTAGGATTGAGATGAGGAGAAATTTCTTCACCTCAGAGGGTGGTGAATCTTTAGCATTCTCTACACCAGAGGGCTGTGGCGGTTCAGTCATTGACCATATTCAGAAGTCGATAGATTTTTGGATATTAAGGGATATGGGGCCAGTGCAGGAAAGTGGAGTTGAGGTGGAAGATCAGCCATGATCTTATTGAATGGAGGAGCTTGCTCGAGGGGCCGAATGGCCCACTCCAGCTCCTATTTCTTATGTCTAGCCTCACATGTGACAAATGGTCATGATAGCAGAGGACAGTCAGAACCTGTGAAACGGGTTCTCCAGGAAGTCACTGGCTCCAGGAGAGGAATGGAAGAAAGAACTTGCATTTATATAGCGCCTTTCATGGCCACCAGACTTCACAACCAATGAAGTACATTTGAAGTGTAGTCACTGTTGTAATGTAGGAAACATGCACAGCAAGCTCCCACAAACAGCAATGTGATAATGACCCGATAATCTGTTTAAGTGATGTTAGTTGCGGGATAAATAAATCTTAGAAATAGAGGCGTAAAATCATTTACATCCACCTGAGAGGGCAAGCGGGGCCTCGGTTTAATGTCTCATCTGAAAGACAGCACACTGCACTGCACTGGAGTGTCAGCCTAGATTTTTTGTACTCCAGTCTCTGGAGTGGGACTTGAACCCACAACCTTCAGACTTAGAGGCAAGTGTGCTGCCCACTGAGCCACTGGCTGACACTGAAAAAAGAAATAAATTGTGAAGGGCACAGAAATGGTAAGAATTGCATTACCACATTACTGGCATGAACCTTCTAATCTGCAAAAAGTCCTTTTGTGCACGTAATGCAGTTTGTAATATCTCATTGTTGGCACTTACAAATATCCCTCCACCATTTTCTTGGCATATCCTGCTGCCTCTTGGAAATACTGCAGGTAGGATAGCACTTCGGAGGCAAGGCTGAGGAACTTTAGTAAGTAAAGGTTTGTGTCAGCGAGAACAGGCTCCTGCTTTTCCAAGCATGCCCTACACGACTTTGCAACCTAAACATGCAGAAATAGGAGACAGAAACATAGATAAAGACAGCGACAGAGAGCAAAGTGCAACCATGGAGAGAAAGATATCAGTCAATAGTATCAATTCACTCAGGTGTAGTATTTCATCTCAGTCCTAGATATCTAACTATCTATTTAATCTAACTCTGTCATTAGATCGGAGAGCAAACCTTTGGTTTACATAGGATTACATAGAATATACGGCACAGAAACAGGCCATTCGGCCCAACCAGTCCATGCCGGTGTTGATGCTCCACTCGAGCCTCCTCCCGTCTTTCATTATCTAAATCTATCAGCATAACCCTCTATTCCCTTCTCCCTCATATGCTTGTCTAGCCTCCCCTTAAATGCATCTATACTATTCGCTTCAACCATCTCACCACTCTTTGGGTAAAGAAGTTTCTTCTGAATTCCCGATTGGATTTATTGGTGGCGTCTAGTTATGCTCTTCCCCACAAGTGGAAATATTCTCTCTGTATCCACTCTATCAAAACCTTTCATAATTTTAAAGACCTCTATTAGGTCACCCCTCAGCCTTTTTTTTCAAACTAAGAGACTCAACCTGTTCATCCTTTCCTGATATGTATACCCTCGCATTTCTGGTATCATCTTTGTAAATCTTCTCTGCACCTTCTCCAGTGCCTCTATCCTTTTTTATAATCAGGCGACCAGAACTGTACGCAGTACTCCAAGTGCGGTCTAACCAAGGTTCGATACAGGTTTAACATAATTTCCCTACTTTTCAATTCTACACCTCTAGAAATAAACTCTAGTGCTTGGTTTGCTTTTTTTATGGCCTTGCGAACCTGTGTCAAAACTTTTAGCAATTAGTGATTAGCATTCCAACCTCTTGAGTCACTAGATTGATCCCTGGGATGAGAGGGTTGTCCTCTAAGGAGAGATTGAGTAGATTGCGCCTCTACAGTTGAGAAGAATGAGAGGTGACCTCATTGAACCATGTAATCTTCTGAGGGGGATTGACAGGGTAGATGCTGGAGAGTCTAGAACTAGGGGGCACAGCTTCAGGATAAGGGGTCAGCTATTTAAGACTGAGATAAGGAGGAATGACTTCACTCAGAGGGTTATGAATCTTTGGAATTCTCTGCCTCAGAGGGCTGTGGATGCTGAGTCGTTGAATATATTCAAGGCTGAGATCGATAGATTTTTGGACTTTAGAGGAATCAAGTGATATGGAGATCAGGTGGGAAAGTGTTGAGCCCGAAGATCAGCCATGATCTTATTGGATGGCGAAGCAGACTCGAGGGGCTGTATGGACTACTCCTGCTCCTAATTCTGATGTTCTGGAGACTGGAAATCCACCTCTAAGATTTGGATTGACATGCAACAGGGCACTAGAGACCGGTGGGTGTGGACAACCCCCATCGATGAGCTGTGGGAACGATAAAACCCCTTGTGCTGTGTAGTGCGAACCAACCAATCGGCTGGTAAAATCTGCTTCTGGAAGCTACCAGTGTGATAACTGCTTGCGGCAAAGTGTTCCTAATCAGGAACCTCCTATCCCACCCCTCCCTCAATTCCCCCCGCCTACACACCTCGCCAAAAGATCAGTTCTGCTTAAATCACACATGATTATAATTAGGATATCACACGAGATCATTTTGGTTTTTTTCTTGAATGGTTCTCTATAAAGGAGAAAAGATAACTCTGTATTTACCCCTCCAGCTATATTCCTCCACATATGCCTCCATCTATTTACCCCTCCATGTATTTTCCTCTCCATATATTTACTGTATTAGACCGACACCTGGGAGTGCCTGGCCAAAGACCGCCCTAAGTGGAGGAAGAGCATCCGGGAGGGCGCTGAACACCTAGAGTCTCATCGCCGAGAGTGTGCAAAAAACAAGCGCCGGCAGCGGAAGGAGCGTGCGGCAAACCAGTCCCACCCTCCCTTTCCTTCAACCACTGTCTGTTCCACCTGTGACAGAGACTGTAATTCCCATATAGAAACATAGAAAAACATAGAAACATAGAAAATAGGTATAGGAGTAGGCCATTCGGCCCTTCGGGCCTGCACCACCATTCAATAAGATCATTGCTGATCATTCCTTCAGTACCCCTTTCCTGCATTCTCTCCATACCCCTTGATCCCTTTAGCCGTAAGGGCCACATCGAGCTCCCTTTTGAATACATCTAATGAACTGGTCCCAACAACACTCTGTGGTAGAGAATTCCACATGCCGACAACTGAGTGAAGAGGTTTCTCCTCATCTCGGTCCTAAATGGCTTGCCCCTTATCCTTGGACTGTGACCCCTGGTTCTGGACTTCCCCAACATCGGGAACATTCTTCCTGCATCTAACTTGTCCAATCCCGTCAGAATTTTATATGTTTCTATGAGATCCCCTCTCAATTTTCTAAATTCCATTGAATACAAGCCTAGTCGATCCACTCTTTCTTCATATGTCAGTCCTGCCATCCCGGGAATCAGTCTGGTGAACCTTCGCTGCACTCCCTCAATAGCAAGAATGTCCTTCCTCAGATTAGGAGACCAAAACTGTACACAATATTCAAGGTGTGGCCTTACTAAGGCCCTGTACAACTGCAGTAAGACCTCCCTGCTCCTATACTCGAATCCTCTCGTTATGAAGGCCAACATGCCATTTGCCGCCTTCACCACCTGCTGCACCTGTATGCCAAACTTCAGTGACTGATGTACCATGACACCCAGGTCTCGTTGCACCTCCCCCTTTACCAATCTGTCACTATTCAGACAGATTAATAATCAGCCCGACTGTTTTTACCACTAAAGTGGATAATCTCACATTATCCACATTATACTGCATCTGTCATGTATTTGCCCACTCACCAAACCTGTCCAAGTCAACCTGTAGCCTCTTGGCATCCTCCTCACAGCTCACACTGTCACCCAGCTTAGTGTCATCTGCAAACTTGGAGATATTATATTCAATTCCTTCGTCTAAATCATTGATGTATATTGTAAATAGCTGGGGTCCCAGCACTAAACCTTGCGGTACCCCATTAGTCACTGACTGCCATTATGAAAAGGACCCGTTTATTCCTACACTCCTGTCTGCTAACCAGTTCTCTATACATGTCAGTACATTACCCCCAATACCATGTGCTTTAATTTTGCACACTAATCTCTTACATGGGACCTTGTCAAAAGCCTTTTGAAAGTCCAAATACACCACATCCACTGGTTCTCCCTTGTCCACTCTACTAGTTACATCCTCAAAAAATTCTAGAAGATTTGTCAAGCTTTTCCCTTTCATAAATCCATGCTGACTTGGACCGATCCTGTCACTGTTTTCCAAATGTGCTGCTGTTCTATCTTTAATAATTGATTCCAACATTTTACCCACTACCGATGTCAGGCTGACCAGTCTATAATTCCCTGTTTTCTCTCCCTCCTTTTTTAAAAAGTGGGGTTACATTAGCTACCCTTCAGTCCATAGAAACTGATCCAAAATTGATAGACTGTTGGAAATGATCACCAATGCATCCATTATTTCTAGGGCCACTTTCTTAAGTACTCTTGGATGCAGACTATCAGGTCCTGGGGATTTATCTGCCTTCAATTCCATCAATTTCCCTAACACAATTTGCTGACTAATAAGGATTTCCTTCGGTTCCTCCTTCTTGCTAGACCTTCGGTTCCCTAGTATTTCTGGAAGGTTATTTGTGTCTTCCTTAGTGAAGACAGAACCAAAGTAGTATTTTTACGCCAGACAGGGATGTACAATTGAAGTTCATCCATGTGATCTTTAAATGTCTGCCATTGCCTATCCACCGTCAACGTTTTAAGTATCATTCGCCAGTTTATCCTAGCCAATTCACATCTCATACCAAGGAAGTTACCTTTCTTTAAGTTCAGGACTCTCGTCTCTGTACTGGACTGTACAGACACCTGAGAACTCAATTTTAGAGTGGAAGCAAGTCGTCCTTGATTTCGAGGGACTGCCTATGATGATGATGATGATGATATTAGAAAATCACATGTGGGGCTACACACTGGTGGGGGGATATCTGCAAGGGTTCTCCCGTTTGTCTAGTGTTTGGTGTTTACACCATTTATTACATCCTTTCTGTGACACTTCTGTCCAAGTCACATCAAAAGGCTGGGAGAAGTCAGTGGAAATTGGACCCCCCCCCTTCTTTCTACGCATATTCTTCAGGTGAAGGAGGGCACAATTGGAGCAGGCGTATTTATACAATACGTTGATTATATGGTATGATTTATAGTTAAGTAGCAAAACATACAGCAATTTGTGAAGCAGAGATTTGAACCCAGGATTTGGGAGACACAAATCTGAAGCATGACAGCGCCACCACTCGGAAGAGGGTGTAATTGCAGCCCAACGAGTTTATCCATTATAAAGGTGAAGGTAGGAATTTATCACGGGAAATTTGGCACAACAGTGTGACAAAAACACGAGAAGAGCAAGTATGGTTTTGTAGATAGGAAACGCTTGTAGATGTATGATTTGTAATATTTTATAAATATATTTTTGCAATAATTGACTCTCAGAATGTGACCTGTTTTTCATTGTGTCAGTTAATTAGAAAAAACACTTAACGTTGCCCTATTTTTGCCTTTCCACCTTCATAACTCTTTTAGAGAGAGCAGAGGCTCTGGCCCAGATTTTGCTGGGTGGGGCATGCCCCATTAGTTAGACTTGTTCGTGCACATTTAGCTTTTAAATTATTTTACCCACAAAGTTGTGGGAGTGTGAGCTGATAACTGGCAACGGGGCATCTAGGACCTTCCTTAACCAATGAGGTTAAAGAATTGAGTCCTAAAAAAAGGAAGGACTGAGAAGAAGGCTGAATTACAGGGGGTGAATTCCATGTCAAATCAGGTACAGAGACATATAGAGAGGGAAAAAAAGATTGGATTAAGAGAGAAATAGAAAACAAAAGAGATAGAAAGGCAAAGTAAGAAAAATTTATTCAAAATGTTAAAATTTGTCATTTTTAAATTCTCCACCGACAATTCAGTACCTGAAGGAATGAGAAGCCGCACACTTAATTGTTCACTTGCTGGGCAAGAGAGATTGATTGGCAGTTATTAACAATTATCATGTTGTTAAGAGGGTACTTGCATTATTAGTTACTAGACTTAACTTTCTGCGGTGAGTTTAATGGGCAATTAATGTGAAAATGCAGCAACTCACAGGGAGGTTAAGGACGAGTTGCCTCGTTCGCGAAGCTAATGGCGGAGAGGCAAAAATCATCCAGAAACGTGCGCTGATTCGCTATTCATGGGGTATCTCTTCTTTGCCACAAGTTGCCGGCTGATTTTGTGCAACAGTAACAGCATACGTCTTTTAGACGCTGTTATTTTTTTCATCAAATTCTGGGCCAAAATGTTGATAAATTCAATGGCCAACATTAAATGGAGGCTGTTCAGAGAAGGTTCATGAGGTTGATTCCGGAGATGAGAGCGTTGACTTATGAGGATAGGTTGAGTAGGTTGGGCCTATACACATTGCAGTTCAGAAGAATGAGAGGTGATCTTATTGAAACTTATAAGATAATGAGGGCGCTCGACAAGGTGGATGCAGAGAGAATATTTCCACTCATAGGGGAAACTAAAACTAGGGGATATAGTTTTAGAATAAGGGGCCGCCCATTTAAAACTGATGAGGAGAAATTTCTTTGAGGGTTGTAAATCTATGAAATTCTCTGCCCCAGAGAGCTGTGGAGGCTGGGTCATTGAATATATTTAAGGTGGAGAAAGACAGATTTTTGAGCGATAAGGGGTTATGGGGAGCGGGCAGGGAAGTGGAGCTGAGTCCATGATCAGATCAGCCACGATCTTATTGAATGGCGGAGCAGGCTCAAGGGGCTAAATGGCCTACTCCTGCTCCTATTTCTTATGTTCTTATGTAAATCTGCTCTGTCCTGGCCACAGGAGACATAGGGAAGGAGTTGTGATCTCCATGTTGATCCTTCCTTCCCTTTGTGGTGGACTGACCCACCACCATTACACACACCAGGAAAGAAAGACAGTGGAAGAACTAACAGTGGAATAGTTCACGGGGTCGAAGGTAAGCAAATGTCTATCACCATATCATTACCAGCCCCCCTTCTCTATAGCTACATTATACTCTATAATTTACAATAAGGCTTCAAATGTATCTAAAATAAACTTGGTTGGATAAAGGCTGTCGATAATATTGAAGAGATTTTCTCATCAGCTCTAACCCAACTACTATGGATGAAGATATGGTGTAAAGCTAAATAGTTAAAGACACTATAACCACACCTAATCCTTATAATGTGTCCAAATGCCAAGATTTCTTTACTAAAGGCTAGTTGGGTTTTCAGTAAATGTGGGCTTCTACTTACATTACACCAAATTCCCTCAGATCGGTCTTTATCAATTTTCTCCAATTCCTTCTTTGAAAATTCAATCACCTCCTTCACTGTTTCTGGTGATGGCTGCAATGTGACAAATATGTTCGGTTAATGCTGCACACTTTTAAAATATTGTGCCAGATTGATTCCAGGGATGGCGGGACTGACATATCAAGAAAGACTGGATCAACTGGGCTTGTATTCATTGGAGTTCAGAAGAATGAGAGGGGATCTCATAGAAACGTTTAAAATTCTGACGGGTTTAGACAGGTTAGATGCAGGAAGAATGTTCCCAATGTTGGGGAAGTCCAGAACCAGGGGTCTAAGGATAAGGGGTAAGCCATTTAGGACCGAGATGAGGAGAAACTTCTTCACCCAGAGAGTGGTGAACCTGTGGAATTCTCTACCACAGAAAGTTGTTGAGGCCAATTCACTAAATATATTCAAAAAGGAGTTAGATGAAGTCCTTACTACTAGGGGGATCAAGGGGTATGGCGAGAAAGCAGGAATGGGGTACGGAAGTTGCATGTTCAGCCATGAACTCATTGAATGGCGGTGTAGGCTCGAAGGGCCGAATGGCCTACTCCTGCACCTATTTTCTATGTTTCTATGTTTCTAACAGCATTGCCTTCAATGTTCCCATGAAGGTGCACGGCCACAGGTCCAGACCAGGCCGCTCACCAGCGCTGTCGCTGGGAAAGGTTCAGCACTGTGAATTTACTGGGCCCAGCAGGGGGGAAATAACAGGAGGGAATATTGATTCGTGTCCCTTTGTTTCACATGGGTCGTTTTTGCTGTCCCTGTCAACACTCTCACCAGGATAGGTTGGGATTGTAATTGGGCAGAGCCAATTGGTGCCAGTTACAATCCATCATATCACCATTATGGATTAAGGAGGGTTGAATGTGCTGGGATTGAAACATAAGATAATGAGGGGGCTCGACAAGGTGGATGCAGAGAGGATATTTCCACTCATAGGGGACATCGTCTTAGAATAAGGGGCTGCCCATTTAGAACTGAGATGAGGAGGAATTTCTTCTCTTGGAGGGTTGTAAATCTGTGAAATTCTCTGCCCCAGAGAGCTGTGGAGGCTGAGTCACTGAATATATTTAAGGCGGAGATAGACAGATTTTTGAGCGATAAGGGAGTAAAAGGTTATGGGGAGCAAGTAGGGAAGTGGAGCTGAGTCCATGATCAGATCAGCCATGATCTTATTGAATGGCGGAGCAGGCTCGAGGGGCCAGGTGGCCTACTCCTGCTCCTATTTCTTATGTTCTTATGGGATTGGGGGGAGTTGGATGTGCTGGGATTGGGGGGAGTTGGATGTGCTGGGATTGGGGGGAGTTGGGTGTGCTAGCCACTTTAAAAGTAAAATCAAAATGAGGGGACTCTATTATTTAGTACTCCGTTCTTGGGATGAGTGCGTCACTGGGAAGATTGGCATTGAATACCTGTCACTCATTGTGAACGTGGTGATATGCCGCTGTCTTAAACTGTTGCAATCCTTGTTATTCCTTGGAGCTGTTTGATATATCTGAGTGGTTTTCTCAGCCACTTCAGAGGGCAGTTAAAAGTCAACCACATTGGTGTGGTACCGGAGTCACATGATGGCCAAACCGTGTGAGGACAGAAGTTTCCTTCTCTAAGATCATCTGATAGCTTCTTAAACTGGATAATGCACTGACCTCCACTGTGCCACGGGAAGGACCCTCTCATTAAGGACAAGGGCAGAGGGTCGCTATTCAACAACAACAATTTATATTTATATAGCGCCTTTAAGGTAGTGAAATGTCCCAAGGTGCTTCACAGGAGTGTTATAAGAGAAGACAAATAAATTTGACACCGAGCCGTATAAGAAGAAATTACGGCAGATGAACAAAAGCTTGGTCAAAGAGGGAGGTTTTAAGGAACGTCTTAAAGAGGAAAGAGAGGTGGAGAGGTTTAGGCATGGAATTCCAAAGCTTGGGGCCTAGGCAACAGAAGGTACGGCCACCAATGGTTGAGCGATTTATAATCAGTGATGCTAAAGAGAGCAGAATTAGAGGAGTGCAGAGATGTTGGGAGTTGTGGGGCTGGAGCAGATTACAGAGATAGGGAGGGGTGAGGCCACAGATGGATTTGAAAACCAGGATGAAAATTTTGAAATCAAGGCGTCGCTTAACCGGGAGCCAATGTAGGTCAGCGAGTACAGGGGTGATGGGTGATTGGTGCGAGTTAGGACAGGGGCTGACGAGTTTTGGATGACCTCAAGTTTAGATAGAGTAGAGAGTGGGAGGCCGGCGAGGTGCTGGAGTAGTCAAGTCCAGAGGTAACAAAGGGATGGAGGATTCCTGCTGACTTACCTTTTTGCCATCTTCCTCCTTCACGGCCTGCATCAGGTCATCTTTGATTCCTTTCGTGCAGTGCTCACAGGTACAGTCAAAGTAATACTGCTTTTTGAGCTGCTCGCGCCTGTCCGCACTTAGGTTCAGGAAGTCCACGTACGACACCGTCAGCTCCTCGCCTGCCTTGATTTGGCAGATGGCCCTCAGTTCAATTCTGTGGACAAAGAAGTCATTCTATGCAAGGCTGAACCGAGCAGGGATGCCACATTCCTGGCATTTGTCCCAATTGTCTACCTGTGACGTCACAGAATTCAACATGGTTGCACAATATTCGAGTATGGACATTCACATGGAATTACTGTTCGAGCTATTCCAACGGAGGTGTGAACCCATTCAGTTTAAACAGGTTGAGCACTTCTGTTAAGGCAGCGAGCGCAGCAACTCCATACGAACGGGTTAAAACATTGGCACACCCATACTCCACAGCGCAATTAGTAGAGTGAAATTTCCAAACGTCTTTGACTGAAGGCTTTGTACACGAGGCCCAGTTTCTAATTGAAAGTGTTTGGTTTCCACAGAAGGAGTTTTGTTTTCAGGAGAAAGGTGGTGATAGTCATGCATTTTTTTTTTTTGTAAAATGATATCGTGACACTATAAACCTCCGTTCACTTTTTAGAGTGAGGCAAAGTCATGCTCGATAAAATACATTCAGAAAGCGTCGCTGTACTGATGCCACTGTTAGCATTTGCTGACATTAGGTGCACTCAAAATTCGGTCTGATGTGTGTTATGGGGTCATATGCGCACCCCCAGCATAACACAAGCACTTTGGAAAATCAAAGGGAAAGTCAGTCAACAAAATACATAACTCTCATGGAAGGAAGTAAATGTTGGTCATTTGCATTTATGTAGCGCCTTTCATGACCGCAGGATGTTCCGAAGCTCTTTACAGCCAATGAAGTACTTTTAAAGTTTAATCACTTTTGTAATGTAGGAAACGCAGCAGCCAATTTGCACACAACAAGCTCCCACAAACAGCAATGAAATGATCATGCAGTTTAGGTGTTGATTGAGTGAAGAATGTTGGCCAGGCCACCAGGAGAACTCTCCTGCAAATAGAATCTTTTACATCTCCTTGTTCCTCCTAGAGCAGAGAAGGTTGAGAGGAGATTTGATAGAGGTGTTCAAAATCATGAGGCGTCTAGGCAGAGTAGGTAGAGATAAACTGTTCCCATTGGCGGAAGGGTCGAGAACCAGAGGACACAGATTTCAGGTGATTGGCAGAAGAACCAAAGGCGACATGAGGAAATTTCAGTGGTTAGGATCTGGAATGCACTGTCTGAAAGGGTGGTGGAGGCAGATTCAATCACGGCTTTCTAAAGGGAATTGGATAAGTAGCTGACGGAAAAAAAAATTGCAGGACAATGGGGAAAGGGCTGGTGGGGTGGGACTAGCTGAAATGTTCTTGCAGAGAGGCGGCACAGGGGGACTTGATGGGCCGAATGGCCTCCTTCTGTGCTGTAACCATTCTATGATTCTATGTTCTCTCGATACTGCACTGGAGTGTGCTTAGATTTTTGTGCTCAAGTCTCTAGAGTGGGACTCGCAACCTTCTGACTCCGAGGCGAGAGTGCTATCCATTGAGCCACGGCTGACACCGGGTTGAATCTACAATATTTGGGCCCGGAATCTGTGATCAGTGGCAAATCGAAGGAGCTAGCTCTGAAGAATGCTGTCCGCAAAGTTCTCGCGATCTCTGTGGCACGGTAAGTCAGATCAGTGTCGAGTAGTGGGGAATCCCTAGTGCGAGCTGTCAACAAGCTGTCTAAGCAGCCAATCACATTTCAGGATTCTCGCAGACGGTGAACCAGGAGGTGAAGAAGCTGCTTTTATTCAGATTTTTAAAAAAAATGTTAGAGAGCAAAACAAAGATTGGAGGTCTCACAATGGGGAAAAGGTAAACCTGCAATAAATATGAACACATGTTTAAAAAAAATATATAAAAATATTTTTTGTAAAGTTTCTTAAAAATTTTCATCATTATGGAGAAATTTGACACTCGGTAAAATTAAAATCAGTTTTTAATGGCTGTAACATATCTTTAGCAGTCTAGAGTTTTTTGAGGATGTAACTAGTAGAGTGGACAGGGGAGAACCAGTGGATGTGGTGTATTTGGACTTTCAAAAGCCTTTTGACAAGGTCCCACACAAGAGATTAGTGTGCAGAATTAAAGCACATGGTATTGGGGGTAATATATTGACGTGGATAGAGAACTGGTTGGCAGACAGGAAGCAAAGAGTAGGAATAAACAGGTCCTTTTCAGAATGGCAGGCAGTGACTAGTGGGGTACCGCAGGGTTCAGTGCTGGGACCCCAGCTGTTTACAATGTACATTAATGAAGAAATTGAAGGTCATATGTCCAAGTTTGCAGATGACACTAAGCTGGTTGGCAGTGTGAGCTGTGAAGAGGATGCTATTGAGGGAGTGCAGAGAAGGTTCACCAGACTGATTCCCGGGATGGCAGGACTGACCTATGAAGAAAGATTGGATCGACTCGGCTTATATTCACTGGAATTTAGAAGAATGAGAGGGGATCTCATAGAAATGTCGAAAATTCTGACGGGATTGGACAGGTTAGATGCAGGAAGAATGTTCTCGATTTTGGGGAAGTCCAGAACCAGGGGTCACAGTCTAAGGATAAGGGGTAAGCCATTTAGGACCGAGATGAGGAGAAACTTCTTCACTCAGAGAATTGTGAATCTGTGGAATTCTCTACCACAGAAAGTTGTTGAGGCCAGTTCGTTCGATATAGTCAAAAGGGAATTAGATGTTGCCCTTGCAGCTAAAGGGATCAAGGGGTATGGGGAGAAAGCAGTAATGGGGTACTGAAGTTGCATGATCAGCCATGATCATATTGAATGGTGGTGCAGGCTCGAAGGACCGAATGGCCTACTCCTGCACCTATTTTCTATGTTTCTATGCATTGTTAAAACCCCAGTTACACCTAATCCAACAAGGTCTAATATTTAATGGGATATTTAACAGCAATATTTCTGCAGGAAAGCCGAAGTTTTCATTTCACGGATTTCACTGATTGCCAGCTCTGTGGCGGGGGCGGGGCAGGGAGGTAGGGGGAATCACAGCACAGGCAGTGTCGGAGCAGTGAATGACAGACCGCAACTTCAGGATTTCCGCGTTAGGATTTGCGGTCAGTTTCAAAGGGGTAATAACAACGAGCACAAATTCCCGGGCCTTAATCTCGTGACCTGAATTTGTTTTTGGTGAAACCACCCCTGGAGTACTGTGCACAGTTTTGGTCTCCTTATCTAAGGAAGGCCATACTTGCCTTAGAGGGTGTTGCAATGAAGAGTCACTGGATTGATCCCTGGGATGAGAGGGCTGTCCTATGAGGAGAGATTGCGTAGAATGGGCCTATACTCTCTGGAGTGTAGCAGAATGAGAGATGAGCTGATTGAAACACAAGATTCTGAAGGGGATTGACAGGGTAGATGTTGGGAGGTTGTTTCCCCTGGCTGGAGAGTCTGGAACTAGCGGGCATAGTTTCAAGATAAGGGGTCGGCCTATTAAGACCGAGATGAGGAGGAATTTTCTTTCAGAGCGTAATAAATCTTTGGAATTCTCGACTCCAAAGGAACTGTGGATGTTGAGTATTGAGTATATTCAAGGCTGAGATAGATAGATTTTTGGATTCTAGTGGAATCAAGGGATATGGAGATCGGGCGGGAAAGTGGAGTTGAGGTTGAAGATCAGCCGTGATCTTATTGAATGGCGGAGCAGGCTCGAGGGGCCGCATGGCCTACTCCTGTTCCTACTTCTTATACAATGCCATGGGATCTTTTCCACCTCTCTCAATATTGCATTGTCGTGTCTGCTTAGATTTTGTGTGCACGTCTCTGGAGTGGGACCTGAGCCCACAGCCTTCTGACTCAGAGGCGAGAGTGCTACTCACCGAGCTACGGCTGACACTAGGTTGAATCTGCAATGTTTGGCCCGTGACTTGAGTTTGTTTTGCTTCAATGTTTCTTAATTAAATGTTTTGTTGAAAGCACTTAGGAAAAAAAAAAATCTCTGGTATTATGTAATGCAGTGAGTTAGTACTTTTACGTGTCGGACTGGGTGGGGCAGTGCAGGGAAGTGGAGTTGAGGTCGAAGATCAGCGATGATCTTATTGAATGGCGGAGAAGGCTCGAGGGGCCGAATGGCCTACTCCTGCTCCTATTTCTTCTGTTTTTATATTTTGAAACTAGCCTAAACTGATAGGATCTCATTCTCTGATGGTTGCAAGCATCCCTTGTGAAACTAATTTTGCCCGTCTCAAACCAGTTCCTTCAAGGCACAAGTGCAGAGCACAAAACAGCATACACAAACTGGCACCTAACTGGGTGAAGCTTATTCCATGAGCAATGTTCCCTTTAAGCTGTGACCCACGCAGTTATCGGGAGCTCCCACGCAGGCCAATTGCCGGCTTTGCAATAGGAAAAACCGCACTAGAGCGGGAATTTGAATGGACCCGCAGCCCCTTAAAGGGGCCACGCACCCCAAAAAAATTAAAGGGAGCAATGTTGGTGAGGGGAATAAAATCAGTTAAACTAAGTTAACTATTGCCTGAAGGGGTGGTGGAAGGAGAGTCAATAGGAACTTTCAAAAGGGAATTGGATAAGCACTTGAAGAGGAAAATTGCAAGGCTCTGGGGAAAGAGCAGGATAGTGAAACTAAAGTGGTCTTTCAAGGAGCTGGCACAGGTACATTGGGCTGAACAGCCTCCTTCTGTGCAGTATGTTTCTATGATTCCAGTTCAGTCCTCTTCTTAGATTCAGTTTAAGGCGCATTAATGGGACTGAGCAGTCAAAGGTTTATTCAACAACAACAATGTATTTATATTGTGCCTTTAAAATAGTAAAATGACTCAAGGTGCTTCTTTACTTGATTGGGTGTATTTCATACAGCTAGTATAAACCTCACAATGGGTAGCTGCATCATTTCTCAGATGCTATACTGGAGAAGCAGAAGTTTCCTCCAACTAAATAGTGGGAAGACTGAAGCCATTGTCTTCGGTCCCCGCTCCAAACTCTGTTCCCCAGCCACCGGCTCCATCCCTCTCCCTGGTGACTCTCCGAGGCTTAACCAGACTGTTTGCAACCTTGGTGTTATATTTTGACCCTGAGATGAGCTTCTGACCATATATCCGTGCCATCACTAAGACCGCCTATTTCCACCTCCGTAATATCGTCCGTCTCCACCCCCGCCTCAGCTCATCTGCTGCTGAATCATTCACCCATGTTACCTCTAGACTTGACTATTCAAATGCACTCCTGGCCAGCCCCCCCATCTTCCACCCTCCATAAATTTGAGGTCAGCCAAAACTCGGCTGCCCGTGTCCTAATTCGCACCTAGTCCCGCTCACCCATCACCCCTGTGCTCACTGACTCCCGGTTAAGCAACACCTCGATTTAAAAATTTCTCATCCTTGTTTTCAAATCCCTCTGTGGCCTTGACCCTCCCTATCTCTATAATCTCCTCCAGCCCCACAACCCCTCGATGTCTGCGCTCCTTTTTAATTCTGCGCATTCAGCTGCCAAGGCCTAAACGCTGACATTTTTCCTTAAACCTCTCCACCTCGCTACCCCTCTTTCCACCTTTCAGACTCTCCTTAAAACCTACCTCTTTGACCAAGCTTTTATTTATTTGCCCTAGTATCACTGTAGCTTAGCGGGTAGCACTCTTGCCTCTGACTCAGAAGGTTGTGGGTTCAAATCCCACTCCAGGAACTTGAGCACAAAAAATCTAGGCTGAGCGAGTGCTGTTAGAGGTTTCATCTTTCAGATGAGATGTTCAACCATAGTGTCTGCTCTCTCAGGTGGATGTAAAAGATTCCATGGCACTATTTTGAAGAAGAGCAGGGGAGTTATCCCTGGTGTCCTGGGCAATATTTATCCCTCAATCAACATCACAAAAACAGATTATCTGGTCATTATCACATTGCTGTTTGTGGGAACTTGCTGTGTGTAAGTTGGCTGCCGCGTTCCCCACATTACAACAGTACTTCATTGGCTGTGAAGTACTTTGAGACGTCCAGTGGTCATGAAAGGGGCTATATAAATGCAAGTCTTTCTTTTGTGGCCCAGTGCCAAATTTTGTTTGATAATGCTCCTGTGAAGCACCATGGGACTACGTTAAAGGCGCTATATAAATACAAGTTGTTATCTGACCGGCCTCATCTTGGAGGACACATTTAAAAGAAGTCATCAAAAACTACAAAAACAACAAAAGGGAGAAAAGTGATCATTGAACGCAGTGTTCAGATTTTCACAGTAATAGTGCATTTTCCTGGACCGTTGCCAATTTGAAAGCTAGAGATTTCAATTCTGACGTCACATATGGTGCTCAGCTTTTCCATCCTTTTACCTTCTAAAAGTAAAGAAAAACAGTGTATTCATTAAATAAATGCAAATGGTGGTTTTAAAAAAAAGTTATTGTGTTATTTGAATGTGCAGGCTAGAAACGATAAAGATCATTTCTGTGGTTGTATTGCTTCCCTCTACATACGGACAAGCAGAGGTCAACACAGCTGAGGAGAGAAGTGAATAAAGATTTCCGCTGGGAGGAACGTTTGCGATCAGCGTTGAGCTGATCTCCGTAAAATGGGAGGTCAGCTCAGGACCTGAAATGGGACATCATTTCGATTGTCCAACCCTTTCAGCCAATCGGCTGCTCTGAACTGATCTCTGGTGATCTGTGCTTAAAGTTCCTTCTCAAATACCTGAGATAGGACCCCAAGTTTAATAGCTCCTCTGAAGGCAGCCACTTCTCCCAAACAATGTGTTACCTCCATACAGTGGAGTGCCAGTCTAGATTATGTGCACAAGTTCCACTGATAGTAGTGCTATTAAGAGAACTTGCATTTATAGTGGACCTTTCATGTACCATGCCATGAACCAAAGCATATATGATGCTGCCTGCATGCTGACACAAACAACCATAGCTATAGCACCGAAATCATGGCTGCAGTCCAGAGCAGCCCATTATCCTGTTCAGTTAGGAGGTGTGTCAGTAGTGAAAGATGGGTGAAAGGTGAGACAATGTGGTTTTATTCTTGCAACCGGGATGCAACGATTCTTTTATTTTTCCACGAAGGAATAGAAATTTCTACAGACAGGTCAGTTAGCATCGAAAAAAGAGTAAGTCCGGTTAATGTTTGGGGCATTAATAATTTGGTCCCACACAAAACGCTAACCCCGTTGTTCTCTCGCTTGGGGGCAGGGAAAGTTTAAAACAAAGCATATAGTAAAAACAAACAAAGAATAGCAGGGCAGTCAGCATCTGAATGAGAAAGGTAGTACTAAAAAGCTCTTTAAATACTAGTAAAACAGTATTCTATCTTGTATGATAATGTGTTACCACAGACGGTTACAGCAAAGATGTAGCCTTGAAAAAAATGTAACATCCCCACCGACTCTTGGGAATTCCTGGTCCAAGACAGCTCAAAGTGGAGGAGAAGCATTCGAGAAGGCCACTGAGAGGAGAGACTAGAACTAGAGGGCATAATCTTACAATAAGGGGCTGCCCATTTAAAACTGGGATGAGGAGGAATTTTTTCTGAGGGTTGTAAATCTGTAGAATTCTCTGCCCCAGAGAGCTGTGAAAGCTGGGTCATTGAATAAATTTAAGACAGTGATAGACAGTTTCTTAAACGATAAGGGGCTATGGGGAGCGGGCAGGGAAGTGGACCTGAGTCCAAGATCGGATCAGCCATGATCGTATTAAATGGTGGAGCAGGCTCGAGGGGCCGTATGGCCTACTTCTGCTCCTATTTCTTATGTTCTTATGTAAGGCACCGAACACTTTGAGTCTCTTCGCCGGGAGCACATGGAAGCCAAGTACAAACAGCGGAAGGAGCGCACGGCAACCCAAGCACCCCACCCACCCATCCCTCCAACATCTACCGCACCTGGGACAGAGACTGTAGGTCCTGTATTGGTCTCATCAGTCACCTTAGAACTCATTTTAGTTTGGAAGCAAGTCATCCTCGATTCTTGGGAACGGCCGGAGAAGAGAAGACAGCAAAGAGGTCATTGGGCCCATTGTGTCTGTGCTAACTCTTTGCTGGAGCAATCCAAAAGCAATCCCACTGCCCCTCTCACCCCATAGCCCTGTATCTCCCTCTGCTTCAAATACCTCTCCACTTCTACCTTCAAATCAAATGGTCTCTGGCTCAACCATTCCCTGTTTCAAAACATGCAACAATCACTGAATCAAAGGAAATAGTCCTACCCTATTCACTTAAACAAAACCCTCCACCATTTTTAACACTTCTATTACATTTCCTCTTGGCCTTCTCTGCTCTGGTGGACATAGTCCCAGGGGAAGTTTGAACATAACCCACCTGGCAGGAAGCTGATGTGATCAGTCTGGCCAACTCTTTGACACACCTGCCCAACTTTGCATTCTGTTGACTTTAATGCACAGTAAAATCGGAGTGTAAAATCTGGTCCCATTAGTTTCCCTCAGGGAGGGTTTGGTTACAGTGAGGCCAGAGTATCTCAAGTCTCCCGTAATCATAGAACCATAGAATCATACGGCAAAGAAGGAGGCCGTTCAGTCTATCAGGTCTGTGCCGGCTCTTTGATAGAGCTTTCCAATTAGTCCTACTCCCCTGCTCTTAACCCATAGCCCTGCAAATGTATTACATTTAAGTATGTATCCAACCCCCTTTAGAATGTTGCTATTGAATCTGCCTCCACCCCCCTTCAGGCAGTGCGTTCCAGATCACAACTCGCAGTGTAATAAAAATGTTTCCTCATGTCGCCTCTGGTTCTTTTGCCAATCACCTTAAATCTGTGCCCCTCTGGTTACTGACCCTTCTGCCACTGGAAATAGTTTCTTCTTATTTACCCGATCAAAACCATGCAGGATTTTGAAAACCTCTATTAAATCTCCCCATAACCTTCCCTGCTCTGATGAGAACTACCCCAGTTTCTCCAGTCTATCCACGTAACTGAAGTCCCTCATCCCTGGAAAATAAGAACATAAGAACGTAAGAAATAGGAGTCGAGCCTGCTCCGCCATTTAATAAGATCATGGCTGATCCGATCATGGACTCAGCTCCACTTCCCTGCCCGCTCCCCATAACCCCTTATCCCCTTGTCGTTTAGGAAACTGTCTATTTCTGTCTTAAATTTATTCAATGTCCCAGCTTCCTGAGGCAGCGAGTTCCACAGATTATCAACCCTCTGAGAGAAGAAATTTCTCCTCATCTCTGTTTTAAATGGGCGTCCCTTATTCTAAGATCATGCCCTCTAGTTCTAGTCTCCCCCACCATTGGAAACATCCTCTCTGCATCCACCATTTCCAGTAAATCTCCTCTGCTCCCTCTCCAAGGCCTTGACATCCTTCCTAAAGTGTGGTGCCCAGAATTGGACACACTACTCCAGCTGGGGCCTAACTAGTGGTTTATAAAGGTTTAGCATAGCTTCCTTGCTTTTGTACTCTGTGCCTCTATTAATAAAGCCCAGGATACCGTGTGCTTTTTAACAGCCTTCTCAACTTGTCCTGTCACTTTCAAAGACTTACACCCCCATGTCTCCATGTTCCCGCACCCTCTTTAAAAATGGATCATTTAGTTCAAAATGTCTCTCTTCATTCTTCCTACCAAAATCCATTACTTCACACATCTTGGTGTTAAATTTCACCTGCCATGTGTCTGCCCACTTCACCAGTCTGACGATGTCCTCCTGAAGTCTGTTACCATCTTCCTCACTGTTAACTATGTTTCTGAGGTTTCATCTCATCTGCAAACTTTGAAATCATGCTCTGTACATCCAAGTCCAGGTCATTATTATATATCAAAAGGAGCTGTGGTCTTAATATCGACCCCTGAGGAACACCACAGTAAACTTCCCCCCCAGTCTGAAAAACAACCGGTCACCACTACTCTCTGCTTTCTGTTCCTTGGCCAATTTAGTACCTTTAATCTCATGGGTTTTAATTTTATTACCAATAGCCAAAAGTTAGCATCCCTGGCATTATCGAAGTGGCTCTGCGCTCTGCACTACTCTGGGCTGGGTTTCCGGTTGAGGTCATTGCGGGGCAGTGATTATAGCGCCCAAGAAAACTTTGCGTTTCAGTCAGCAAAATTAATCAGCTGGGCCCTGAGCGTAGGGTGGAGCGCTAAGGGAGGTGTTGTACACCTCTCGTAGGGCATGAGGCCGACTGAGTAACTGAAAATCTTGAGCTAAAGAGCTGGCCTCGGAGCAAAAAAAGTTCATGACTAAAAACACCTTAAAATTCTGACGGGACTGGACAGGTTAGATGCAGGATGAATGTTCCTGATGTTGGGGAAATCCAGAACCAGGGGACATAGTCTAAAGATAAGGCGTAAGCCATATAGGACTGAGATGAGGAGAAACCTTTTCACCCAGAGAGTGGTGAACATGTGGAATTCACTGCCACAGAAAGTTGTTGAATCCAGTTCATTGGATATATTCAAGAAGGAGTTAAATGTGGCCCTTACAGCTAAAGGGATCAGGGGGTATGGAGAGAAGGCGGGAGTGGGGTACTGAAGTTGCATGATCAGCCATGATCATACTGAATAGCGGTGCAGGCTCGAAGGGCCGAATGGCCTACACCTGCACCTATTTTCTATATTTCTCTATGTTTCTAAACACCCTACAATAAGTTACCTCGCAAAAATAAAACTGAACAAAACAATCAAACTTGCCTCATTCACCAATTCCATCACTCACTGCCACCAGGACAGCTCTGGTTTTCCAGGTCCCATCACGGCGGTACAGGCTGCTATAGGGTCAGCACACAACAAATTTCAAAGCGCAGTTGAAGACGGTGATGTTGCACACCGGCTCGACGCTCCCGGGCGGTGCTCCCCCTCCACCCCCACAAAACGGCAACTAATTTGCTGGAACGGGGCGCTGGATGCTGGCCGCCCGCCCGGAAAGCATTTCCTCTGCCATTACCGCCTCTCCGGGGCGTGAACCGCGGCGGCAACACAGGGAGAATCCAGCCCCTGGCAGGACTTTAATGTCCTTTCTATAATGGTTGCACTGAAAACTGCGCACAGCACTCCGGACTGTGGCCGAGCTAAGTGTTGTTCAAATTGATCGTTTGCTCGAGCATGCCTGCCTCTCTTTATACACCTGAAAGTGCATGAGCGTATGTGAACTCCTGCCCTTTTATGTAGAGTTCCCAACCCTCCTTTTTTTTTGGCAGGGGTTTCCCGAGATCAGCTAATCCTATCCTGAGCGCAGCCTTTAACAGTTCGGGAGCTCAGAGATGTAATGTTCCCCGGTTTAATGCTCTCCTGATAATCACAGCTTGCCATCCCTGCCTGGCATCATCCAAGTGAATCTGCCCTCTCCAGTCACCAGGACTTTAATATCCTTTCCATAATGCTTGGACTCAAAACTGCGTACAGCACTCCGACTGCGGCCGAGCTAAGTGTTGTGTCAATTTACTATTTACTCTTGTACTCCATGAAAATACATTGTAAAACTCGTAACGCAGCTCAACCCTTGACCTTTTATCTGTCACTTTCCACTCCACCTCTTTGGCCCCAATATTTACTGGGGTGGGTTGTTTCGGAGCAGGGTGAGAGAGGAGATATAGTCGGGAATCTCGGAGGTGTGAGTTTCCCCAAATGTTGAGGTTTTAATTACAGGCCATGTGCAATTTTGTTTTTACCCCAGGTGCATTCGAAGGGTGTGTAGATTATGTTTGGGGGCGGGGTTGTCAGTGATGGGGGGGGGGGGGGGGGGGGGGGGGGTAGGGTAGAGTGTGGTTGGGGAGTCGGTGATCGGGGGGGGGTAGAGTGTGGTTGGGGGGCTCGGTGATTGGGGGTAGAGTGTGGTTGGGGGACTCGGTGATCGGGGGGTAGAGTGTGGTTGGGGAGTCGGTGATCGGGGGGTAGAGTGTGGTTGGGGGGCTCGGTGATTGGGGGTAGAGTGTGGTTGGGGGGCTCGGTGATCGGGGGGTAGAGTGGTTGGGGGAGGTCGGTGATTGGGGGTAGAGTGTGGTTGGGGGGCTCGGTGATCGGGGGGTAGAGTGTGGTTGGGGAGGGGCGGTGATCGGGGGGTAGAGTGTGGTTGGGGAGGGGCGGTGATCGGGGGGTAGAGTGTGGTTGGGGAGGGGCGGTGATCGGGGGGTAGAGTGTGGTTGCAGGGGGAGCGATGATCGGGGGTAAAATGTGGTTAGGGGTGAGGCAGTGATCGGGGGGTAGAGTGTGGTTGGGGAGGGGCGGTGATCGGGGGGTAGAGTGTGGTTGCAGGGGGAGCGATGATCGGGGGTAAAATGTGGTTAGGGGTGAGGCAGTGATCGGGGGGTAGAGTGTGGTTGCAGGGGGAGCAATGATCGGGGATAGAGTGTGGTTGAGGGGGAGGGGCGGTGTTCGGGGGCAGAATGTGGTTGAGGGGGAGGGGCGGTGTTCGGGGGCAGAATGTGGTTGAGGGGCAGTGATCGGGGGAGGGGCATAGAGTCATTGCTGAGTCGGTGATCACTGGCTTTGGGGAAGGTAAAAGATCCTGGGGGAGGTTGCCAGGAAAGATGGTGGGCTAGGGTTGAGATCGGGGAGGTGGTGGGGTTGGACATATTCCAGCAGGGTTAGTGGTGTGCACTTATGGAGCAGCTTGTTGGGCCTGGAGGAAACACCCCTGCTCCTCCTGGCCCACAAGCAGTGCTGTAATAGAAGCATAAACATAGAAAATAAGTGCAGTAGGCCATTCGGCCCGTAGAGCCTGCACCACCATTCAATAAGATCATGGCTGATCATGCAACTTCAGTACCTCACTCCTGCTTTCTCTCCATACCCCCTGATCCCTTTAGCCGTAAGGGCCACATCTAACTCCCTTTTGAATATGTCCAACGAACTGGACTCAACAACTTTCTGTGGTAGAGAATTCCACAGGTTCACCACTCTCTGGGTGAAAAAGTTTCTCCTCATCTCGGTCCTAAATGGCTTACCCCTTATCCTTAGACTGTGACCCCTGGTTCTGGACTTCCCCAACATCGGGAACATTCTTCCTGCATCTAACCCGTCCAATCCCGTCATAGTTTTAAATGCTTCTATGAGATCCCCTCGCATTCTTCTAAATTCCAGTGAATATAAGCCTAGTCGATCCAGTCTTTCTTCATATGTCAGTCCTGTCATCCCGGGAATCAGTCTGGTGAACCTTCGCTGCACTCCCTTAATAGCAAGAATGTCCTTCCTCAGATTAGGAGACCAAAACTGCACACAATACTCAAGGTGTGGTCTCACCAAGGCCCTGTACAACTGTAGTAAGATCTCCCTGCTCCTGTACTCAAATCCTCTTGCTATGAAGGCCAACATGCCATTTGCTTTCTTTACTGCCTGCTGTACCTGTATGCCTACTTTCAATGACTGATGTACCATGACACTCAAGTCTCGTTGCACATCCCCTTTTACTAATCTGTCACCATTCAGATAATAATCTGCCTCCTGTTTTTGTCACCAAAATGGATAACCTCACATTTATCCACATTATACTGCATTTGCCCATTCAGCTAACCTGTCCAAGTCATCCTGCAGCCTCTTAGCATCCTGCTCACAGCTCACACTGCCAACAGCTTAGTGTCATCGGCAAACTTGGAGATATTGCATTCAATTCCTTTGTCTAAATTATTAATATATATTGTAAATAGCTGCGGTCCCAACACTGAACCTTGCAGTACCCCACTAGTCACTGCCTGTCATTCTGAAAAGGACCCGTTTATTCCACTCTCTGCTTCCTGTCTGCCAACCAGTTCTCTATCCACGTCAATACATTACCCCCAATACCATGTGCCTTGATTTTGCACTCTAATCTCTTGTGTGGTTCCTGTCAAAAGCCTTTTGAAAGTCCAAATACACCATATCCACTGGTTTTCCCTTGTCCACTCTACTAGTTACATCCTCACAAAATTCTAGAAGATTTGTCAAGCATGATTTCCCTTTCATAAATCCATGCTGACTTGGACTGATCCTGTCACTGCTTTCCAAATGCGCTGCTATTACATCTTTAATAATTGATTCCAACATTTTCCCCACTACCGATATCAGGCTAACGGGTCTATAATTCCCTGTTTTTTCTCTTCCCTCCTTTTTTAAAAAGTGGTGTTACATTAGCTACCCTCCAATCTGTAGGAACTGATCCAGAGTCCATGGAATGTTCGAAAATGACCACCAATGCATCTACTACTTCTAGGGCCACTTCCTTAAGTAATCTAGAATGCAGACTATCAGGCCCTGGGGATTTATCGGCCTTCAATCCCATCAATTTCCCTAACACCATTTCCTGACTAATAAGGACTTCCCTCAGTTCCTCATTCACGCTAGACCCTCAGTCCCCTAGTATTTTGGAAGGTTATTCGTGTCTTCCTTAGTGAAGACAGAACCAAAGTATTTGTTCAATTGGTTTGCCATTTCTTTGTTCCCCATTATGAATTCACCTGATTCTGACTGCAAGGGACCTACATTAGTCTTCACTAATCTTTTTCACGTATCTATAGAAGCTTTTGCAGTCAGGTTTTATGTTCCCTACAAGCTCACTCTCATACTCTATTTTTCCCCCTCTTAATTAAACTCTTATTGAATTCTAAATTTCTCCCAGTCCTCAGGTTTACTGCTTTTTCTGGCCAATTTATATGCCTCTTCCTTGGATTTAACACTATCCCTAATTTCTCTTGTTAGCCATGGTTGAGCCACCTTGCCCGTTTTATTTTTACGCTAGACAGGGATGTACAATTGTTATAGTTCATCCATGTGATCTTTAAATGTTTGCCATTGCCTATCTACCGTCAACCCTTTAAGTATCATTCGCCAGTCTATTCTAGCCAATTCACGTCTCATACAATCGAAGTTACCTTTCTTTAAATTCATGACCCGAGTCTCTGAATTAACTGTGTCACTCTCCATCTTAATGAAGAATTCTACCATATTTTGATCATTCTTCTCCAAGGGGCTTCGCACAACGAGATTGCTAATTAATTCTCTCTCATTACAAAAGACCCAGTCTAGGATGGCCTGCTCTCTAGTTGGTTCCTTGACATATTGGTCTAGAAAACCATCCCTAATACACTCCAGGAAATCCTCCTCCACCATTTTGCTACCAGTTTGGTTAGCCCTCTCAATATGTAGATTAAAGTCGCCCATGATAACTGCTGTACCTTTATTGCATGCATCCCTAATTTCCTGTTTGATGCCCTCCCCAACCTCACTGCTACTGTTTGGTGGTCTGTACACAATGGCATGAAGCTCATGGAATCAGCCCTTCCCGCTTCCTTCCACCCGCCAGATTTTCGGGAAACCGGGCCAACGTGTGTTTAAAAATTAAAACTGTTAAAATGGAGGCACGCAGCCGCCTTCAAAGGTTTCAACAACCGAGCCGCCTCCCGAGAACGATTGGTCACCTGCCTCTCGTCCCGCATCCGTTGAAACCGGACGTGGACAGATTCAAGGTGGCGAGGGTGCGGGTTTGAAATTTTTAACGGCCGAGAAACTCGTCTCGGGCTATGGTGCTAATCAAGTGATGTTGCATCAGCCACCTATTATACATCCATTGTATTCAATTCCATTCATTGCAATAGATTGAATATCTATAACCGGGGAGGGGCAGCGATCCAATACCGCCTGTTTTGCCTCACTGGCCAAAACGAATATCTCAGCCCACATCTTTACTTCTCAGCCGACCCAAACCCATCCATTTTAGGAGGTTACAAACTATCCCTGTGTTTCAGTCAGTCCTGTCAAAGGTGCTCCTCCAATCTGATGACGGGTCTCACCTCAACAATTAATCTCTTCTTTTGCTTCAGATGCCAGCTGCCCTGGTGTCCATCATCACCATTTGATGTTTTAATTCACCCTTTCGAGAAACGTTGTGTGGGGGCTTTTTTTTCCTCGTTTTTGATCTCGGCTGATTCAGTTTTTATCACCCGTTCAATTGTTTTGTCACTCTTTTTTTTTTTAAGGGTTGTGTTTCACAGTCTTTATTGGAATGGGTTAAGGTCAGAAGAAGTAGAAATCATTACACCTCCCGGACAATGAACACTGTGCAGAGTTAATGGCAAACAGGGAGAGGATTAAAAAAAAAACCTGACGTCACAACCCACCTCATCTGTGTGTGAAACAATGAATTAACCGCTGCACGACTGGAAAACAAAATCACAATCTACATTTCACAACCAAAAGAAAAATAAATCATTCACACACAACAACAACAACAACAACAGCTTGCATTCATATAGCGCCTTTGACGTAATAAATCCAAGTCTTTCTTTTAAAACGTCCCAAGGATTTTTCACAGAAGCCTCGATCAAACGCCGAGTCACTTAAAGAGCCTGGTCTCCAGTCGTCTTGGACCCCCTTGCCACTGGACCAAGATCTTGCTCTGTCAAGCCCATGTGGTGGCTGGTGTGCAACGGGGCCACAAGACATTAAAAAAATTCATGCACAGGCCTCTTCCACCATTTAAACTGAGTTCATCAGTCACCTGAGAACTCATTTTTACTGTGGAAGCAAGTCATCCTCGATCCCAAGGGACTGTCTATGATGATGATGACATAAAGGGATATTATGACAGGTGACTTGTAGGTATAATGGAATGTCTTAAAGGAGGAGAGAGAGGGAGAGAGCAATGTTCTCTCTTATTTTTGGGGGGAGTTGTGCAGCCCCTTTAAGGGACTGTGGGGCCCATTCAAAGTTTTGCATGCGTAGAAACATTACATTGAGAGTGCTGGCCTGGGACTGGCAGAGAGGTGCACTCTTGGTCACGCACCTGATAGGGAACATTGGTAGAGAGGTGGAGAGGTTTAAGGAGTGAATTCCAAAGGTGTAAGGCCTTGGCAGCTGAAGGCACAGCCGCCAATGGTGGAGCGATTAAAATCAGAGATACTCAAGAGGCCAGAATTAGAGGAACGCCGCGATCTCCTGGGCGGGGATTATGGGGCTGGAGGAGATTACAGAGATAGGGGAGGGGTGAGGCCGTGGAGGGATTTGAACACTGGGTTGAGAATTTTAAAATTGAAGCGTTGCCGGACCGGGAGCCAGTGTCGGTCAGCGAACCACAGGAGTGATGGGCGAACAGGATCTGGTGCGAGCTAGGACACGGGCAGCCGAGTTTTGGATGATCTCAAGTTGATGCAGGGTGCACGATGGGAGGCCGGCCAGGAGAGCGTTGGAAGTTAAGACGGTGATTAATGAAAACTATGAATACATAGAACTGAGGATGACGTGATATGGAAAGTAGGTTTATCTTGGCTTCTATTGGACACCTGCCCGATTGAGCCACCTAGAGAAAGGTTTATCGAGCCTTCACCCAATGATGACATGTCACCGATGTTTCTTTGCCATCAGGCTTGATATCCAAGGACACAGCAGCAAGGTGACGAGTGCAGCAGAAGATTCCTTTCTTCGCCCCACATTACCTCAGAGGACTTTACCACGACTGAGCTACCCACATTTCCCAGTAATAATCACAAGTATTTTTAGCCAAGCTGGAGATGTCAAAGATGATGTTTTGGGAGCTGAAAGACCTTCCACCCACTTACAGGTTTTCACAATCTGAGGTGAGGGGGAGCAGAAATAGGACTTGTTTATTCTGTAAATTTCCCCTGTTGAACGTCACACGGAGTCAGCGAAAGTCTTTTAATTTACCGTAGGCTGTGTGGGTAAGCGAGCACACAGTTACTGAACCCCATAAGTCAGGAGAACCCCAAGGCTGATCGCTGCTCAGTTAGCTGGGACAGCAGTATCGCAACCAGAATTGGGCCTCTATACCGGTGATTTTCCCTATGGGAAAATGCTGAGTGTGGACATCAGGATAGGGATTGTGAGGCCCCCCACAGGTAAATAGCCGGTCACCACCACACTGTCAGATCTTAGTTTTTTTTTAAATTTATTCATTTAACAGGATGTGGGAGTCACTGGCAAGGCCAACATTTATTGCCCATTCCTAATTGCCCTCAAGCAGGTGGAGGTGAGACATCTTATTAAACCATTGTTCTTTTTGTCGCGGGTTGGTACAACTGAGTGGCTTGCTTGGTCATTTCAGAGGGCAGTTAAGAGTCAACTGCCTTGCTGTGGGTCTGGAGTCACATGTAGGCCAGATCGGGTAAGGACGGCAGATTTCCTTCTCTGAAGATCATTAGTGAACCAGATGGATTTCTATGACAATCCAATGGCCATGGTCACCATTACTGGCAGTAGCTTTTTAATTCCAGAATTTAATTTTTAATTCACTGAATTTAAATCATGGGGGCATTTGAACTCATGTCTCTGGATTATTGCTCCAGGCCTCTGGATTACTAGTCCCATAATATAACTACTATGCTACCGTATCCCTAAAGGCTCGGCTCACACATAAAGGCTAATCACGAGACACTGAAGGTCTGTCAATGACTTTGAAATTGTGAGTCAGCATCTTCACAGGAGGTTGGAGGAAAGCTGATGGGGCAACAGCTGAGTTTCCTTATCCACAGAGGGCGATTGATTGCAAGCTCGGGATCTTTTTTACCTGCAGGAGTGTAGGGAGTATGATCTTCGAGGGCCGTGACGAAGTCTGGAACATCCGACCCTTCTCGTGGCGACAATTCAGCCATCCTGGGAGCGGAGGGCCTGAAGATCGGTGTGAAACTCATTGGAAACTTTGGAACCGGGGGGGGGTGAGAGGGGAGAGGGGGTGGGTGAGGGGGGGGGGGGAAGAGTTGGGCAGCTGTTGGACACCTCTTCCATCCACCTCCTCCCCATCGCCTATTTCCTATAGAGGTAGGGCCTCTACTCATTGGAACTCAGAAGAATGAGAGGTGATCTTATCGAAACATTTGAGATTATGAGGGGGCTTGACAAGGTGGATGCAGAGAGGATGTTTCCACTGATGGGGGAGACTAGAACCAGGGGCACGATCTTAGAATAAGGGGCCGCCCATTTAAAACAGAGATGAGGAGGAATTTCTTCTCTCAGAGAGGGTGAAAATTCTGAGGAATTTGCTGCATCAGAGAGCTGTGGATGCTGGGACATTGAATAAATTTAAGACAGAGATAGACAGTTTCTTAACTGATAAGGGATTATGGGAAACGGGCGGGGAAGTGGAGCTGAGTCCATGATCGGATCAGTCATGATCTTATTGAATGGCGGAGCAGGCTCGAGGGGCCGTATGGCCTACTCCTGCTCCTATTTCTTATGGTTCTTATGTTCCCTCTTCCTCCCGCCCCCCCCCCCCCCCCCACACCACCCCAATATCAGATTTGTGTGACGTGGCTGGGGCGAGGGACTCTAGTTCCCCCTGGGAATCCCGCAGGGTGCGTCACTGTTACCGCCAGCAGCAGGCCCGCGTGCAGGAAGCGGGCGAATGTGTCACAGGCCGCGTGTTAGCCCCGTGAAGCAGAACTCCAGCGGGGGTAGATTCCCATTCGAATAAGGGCCCATCCTTATGCCCCTGCAAGTTCCACGCTCTTCTTTAACCGTTCTTTGTGGGCCTATTTCTACTTGTTTTATCATTTTGTTTTGCAGACTTTTCCTGTACGTACAATGAACAGAGCTAATTAACATGGATTCACAGACACTGAATGCCTGTCGGCCTGCGGGTTGTACCAGGCTCAATGAAGCAGATAAAGAGTGCATAGGACAAACGTCAGGTTGAAAATACATCTGAGAATCAGGCTATATATAGAAAGGTCAGAGGAGAAGTGAAAAAGATAATAAGAGGGGAAAAGAGCGGATATGAGAATAGAATGGTAGCCAAAATAAAATATAATCCAAAAGTCTTCTATAGACATATAAATAGCAAAAGGGTAGTAAGGGGAGGAGTGGAGCCGATTAGGGACCTGTATAAAACACAGATTTGGCCCCAACTGGAGTATTGTGTCCAATTCTGGGCACCGCACTTTAGGAAGGATGTGAAAGCCTTAGAGAGGGTACAGAAAAGATTTTCGAGAATGATTCCAGGAATAAGGGACTTGAGTTATGTTGATCGATTGAAGAAGCTGGGGTTGTTCTCCTCGGAGCAGGGAATTTGAGAGGAGATTTGAGAGAGGTGTTCAAAAGCGTGAGGGGTCTGGACAGAGTAGATCGGGAGAAACTGATTTAAGGTGATTGGCTAAAGAAACAAAGGCGACATCAGAAAAAACTTTTTTATGCAGCAAGTGGTTAGGATCTGGAATGCACTGCCTGAGAGGCTGGTGGAGTAAAACTCAATTTTATCTTTCAAAAGAGAGTTGGATAAGTATCTGAAGGGGAACAAATTCTGCAGGGCTACGGGGAAAGGGTGGGGGGAGTGGGACTAGCTGAAGTGATCTTGCAGAGAGCTGGCACCGGCTTGACGGGCCGAATGGCTTTCTTCCATGCTGTGATCCTTCTATGATTTCAGTCTATGATTCTATAAGGGGCTAAATGGCCGACTCCTGTCCCTATGTTCCTATTAGTGGTGCCTTGTCCTCGATCATTTTGATAGATTTTTGTTAGGCAAGATTATTAAGGGTTACGGAACCAAGGCGAGAAGATAGAGTTAAGATACAGATCAACCGAGATCTAATTGAATGGCGGAACAGGCTCGAAGGGCTGAATGGCCTCCTCCTGTTCCGATAATTCACAAACTGTTTCTTGTCAATATCAGGTTACATATTCTGCCGCTTATTGCCTTTTATTGTATCAGTATTAATCACATTGCATTTGGCTCACTCGCTTGCATTCAGATAGATTTCACCCTTCCCAGCAAATGAAGGTTCATGCGTCTAGTTTTACCACTTTATTCTAATTATCCTCTTCACTTACTTGCCGTTGTTCAATATAACCGTGCAGTTTGGCCAGCAGTCGTGATTGGTAAGGCAAAGGTTTGGAAATAATCCGACTCCCACAGCCTGCAGTCCACGTTGGTCGCTGATTGTAAAACCGTTGCAGTTTATCTGGGGAATTAAAAACATAAGTTTAAAAAAAATTCCTGCTGCCTCTCTTTTCTAGATTGTTAATTATTTTACCTTCTCCTTAAAGAAAGAGTAGCATTTCTATAGCGCCTTTCACGACCACAGGACGTCCCAAAGCGCTTTACCGCCAATGAAGTACTTTTTTGGAGTGTAGTCGCTGTTGTAATGTACGAACTGCGGCAGCCAATTTGCGCACAGCAAGCTCCCACAAACAGCAGTGTGACAATGACCAGATAGTCTGGGAACGAAGGTGCCGTGCGCCCCGATTGGGGGCGGTATCCAGCTGGGGCCGGGACTTCCTGAGCCCGGCGCAGAAGTTCCGCCCCGGCCGCTGAATTGGGCTTCGTACCCCTCAAAGGAAGTGAGGCGCAATCCCGCGCACTCCACTTCCTTTGGGGGCAGTTGCCGGGGTGAATCTGGGGCGATGAATCAAGTGCTGTGCTGATGCTCCACATAGTGCTGACGGGCTCCAATGCTCCTCCCCTTCAATTAAAGGGGAGGCCACTGCGCACTCTGCAAGGCCTCTGATGGCCTCCACTAGACCACCTGGGCAGCGTTGGACCAGGCCTGCTGCCCGGCACCCAGATAAGAATGGCTGACCATGCTAGGGCCACCATCCTGGGGCCGACCCGAGAGTCGGCAATCCAAACAAGATATCGGCTCGGAGCACTGGCCCCTTTCAGTAGCGCCCCGAGAGTGGATATCGGCCAGCTTCGCGACCACGGGGCGTTAAGGGGACAGCATGGGGCGGTGAGAGATTGCCGCGTAACCACGGGACACGGCGCTGCCATGGCAGCTCCTCCGCAAAGTCCAGGGCAATTGCCCAGGAGCCGGTATCGCCCCCCCCCCCCACAACAAAACACCCCCCACACCCCCCCCCAGGTGAAAAGTCTCCTCCGCCCCCCAAGAAACGCTAACAGGCCTCTTATAAAAAGGAGCTGTTTTGCCCCCTCTGTTTTCAGTGGTGTTGGTTGAGGGATAAATATTGGCCAGGACACCGGGGAGAACAAATCTGCTCTTCCTCAAAATAGTGCCATGAGATTGTTTATACCCACCTGAGAGGGCAGACGGGGGCATCAGTTTAATGTCCCATCTGAAAGACGGCACCTCCGACAGTGCAGCACTCCCTCAGCACTGCACTGGAGCGTCAGCCTCGATGGGCGGGGGCGGGGGCGGGGGGTGGGGGGATGGGATGGGGGCGCGGGTAGGGGGAGCGGGGGCGGATGGGGACCGGAGGGAGCGGGGGACACGGGCGTGGGGCAGGGGGGAGGAGGGAGGGTGGTGGTGTTGCTGAGGGCGGGGGCGCGGGCGAGGCGAGGGTGAGGTGGGGGTGCGGGGGGGGGGGGGGGGAGGGGCGGTGATGGGCCTTCTCCTTGAACAACAGCAGTCTCTGTGGTGGTGGTGCTCCCACAATGATGGTCGGCAGAGAATTCCAGGATGATGAAGCAACAACAAAGTCCAAGTCAGGATGGCGGATGACTTGGAGAAGAGGCTGTAGGTGATGGTGTCCCCACAACATTGCTGCTCTCGTGTTTGGTGGTTGTGGTCGTGGTGTGGTCAGTTACAATGCTTTTAATAAGGAAGTGATTGATGGTTTCTGTTCCTGTTTGCGCCTAGTGAGCGCCCTCTCAGGTGAATGTGAAAGAACACATAACACTATTCCAAGAGAAGCAGTGGAGTTCTCTCCCGGTGTCCGGGCCATTATTTATCCCTAAATCAACACACCAAAAACAGATGATCGGGTCATTTTCACAGTGTTGCTGCGTCTTCTACGTGACAACAGAGGCGAGACTTCAAAAGTGCTTCACTGGCTGTAACCCGCTTCGGGAGGTCTTGAGGTTGTGAAAGGCGCTATGTGAATACAAGGGGGCAAGAAATTCAATTGAATAGCACCAGCCGTTAGCGGCCCACTGACAGCGCCTCCCGGGAACTTGAGTGCAGGTGTAGTGACGGCTCGAAGAGTTAGCACTGCGCCCTCTAGCGCCACCCACTTGGTGACGTCAATGAGTGTGCAACGCCCCACCCCGTTAGTGCCCCGGACGTGAACTTCAGTGGGTTCGCCTACCTTACCGCCTGGCGCTAATCGCGGCAGAAAAAGCAGGCGTTCACAGCTGTCAGTAAAGCTCCCGGGGCGCTAATTAAAGGCATGAGCAGTTGGGTCTTTATCAGTTAAGAGTCTGAGATGTGATTGCATTTCTGTCCATTGATTTCACTTTCTTAGCTGTCCAACACATCTTTCTGATGTTAAATTAGCTTCTGTGCATTTATGTCGAATTGTTCAGGTTCCAGCTCACCTCCCCTTTAGGCACTGGATGACAGGATTGCAGCACCAGAACTTCGTTAGCACTCCCGTTTTAGTGCCCCGTGATTCCAGTTTAGTGCCCTAAGAACACTTCCTTTAGCACTCCACCCCACTTTTGGGGCACTAAAAACCAATATCGTGGTTGGAGGCAGTAAACTTCGCCCCGGCACTAAAGTTAGCGACCAAGCACTGTCACTGTCTCAAATTAGGCTATAATCAATTTTTAGCTCAAGGTCTTTCTTTCTTTTGGTCTACAATTGATTCCCAGAATGTCGGGTTATTTTCACTATGGAAAGCAGCCAACAGAGTGAGTCAGCTGTTTGGTTACCCTACTCCAGTGTAAAAATACCTATTGAGTACAGAGGGATTAAGGATGTCTTGTTATTGGCCAACATTCAGGAACAATGTTCTGGCTCCCCTGAAATCACTCTGCATGGATCTGCTCTGATTCCACTGGAGCAATACCTGTTCGGGAGATGACCTGGAGAATAATGTGCAAACATTTAAGAGCATTGTTCTTTCATCCAGCCCCAAAATTGATGGGTTGAAAGTCACCTGTTCCTATCAGCTGTATCGGTCCTATGTGAATTAAATAGTAGCAGCCTGAGCCACCTTCTGTGATCTCGCCCTATCTACATATCCTTCTGTTCAACATCACAAAATAAAGCATACTATCTGGTTATTATCACATTGCTGGCTGTGGGAGCTCGGTGTGTGAAAAATGGCTGCCGTGTTTCCTATATTACAACAATGACTACACTTCAAAAGTACTTCATTGGCTGTAAAGGGTTTTGGGATGTGCTGAGATTGTGAAAGGCGTTATATAAATCCAAGTCTTTCTTTCTTTCATTCTTTTATTTTCTTCTTTCTGTAGGGGTGCTAATAGGAGGCATAAATGACCTGAATTTTCCAACCCTAATGTCTGATTTTTGTTTTTTATTTTGGGACTGGCAGTCCTGTTCCAATCATATTGATTACTTTTCATCTTATAGCGAGTAAGTCACGGACCCAGAATGTCTTGGAAGGGCGCAATTTGTGATTTCTACAGTTTCGTGCCCCAATCTTCTCGTTTTGAGCTTACTCTCAACATTTTGCCGTAAAGTATTATAAAACATGTGCCTGCTGTTTCAGGCCCGAAAACAGACTAAAAGAACACCTCCCCCACTCTCAGGGCGCCGGTGGCATATGCAGCCACACCTATGCACTCAATATACACCAAAGCTCACACACAATGACAAACAAGGGTTTCAATGGGTTTTAGCTTAGACTTCATAATGTCAAGGAAGAGCATAGATTTTATTTTACGTGAATGAATTATGTAGAACTGGTAAATTCTACGCCATTATTTTTCAGTTTAAACAGCAGCTGGAAAGCTAGCCCGACCCCAGGAAATCTGCGATCGCCAGAGACTTAAAAGAAACAAAGAAAGAAAGACTTGCATTTATATAGCACCTTTCATGACCACCGGATGCCGCAAAGTGTTTTACAGCCAATGAAGTCACTTTTAAAAGTGTAGTCACTGTTGTAATGTGGGAAACAAGGTTGCCAATTTTGCGCACAGCGAGCTCCCACAAACAGCAATTTGATAATGACCAAATAATAGTTTTTGTTATGTAGATTGAGGAATAAATATTGGCCAGGACACCGGGGATAACTCCTCCGCTCTTCAAAATAGTGTCACTGGATCTTTTACATCCACCTGAAAGGGCAGACGGTGCCTTGATTTAACGTCCCATCAGAAAGACGGCACCTCTGACAGTGCAGCACTCCCTCAGCACTGCACTGGGAGTGCCAGTCCAGATTTTTGTGCTCAAGTTCCTGGAGTGGGACTTTGAACCCACAACTTTCTGACTTAATGGCGAGGGCGCTACCCACTGAGCCACAGCTGACACTAAGGTGAGAGCCACTTAATCATTGCAACAGAGTGATTTGAATTTCAAATGAATTTACCTGACTCTCTGTCATGTCAAATTACCACAGCAGAACAAGAATTAGTTACCGGCACTGCCTCTGTCCTTGAAAGTTATTTCTAGACGATTCTGCATTTAGCAGGCCGAGGTCACTGATTCCACACAACTTACCACTCCAAATATGTGGGTTATGGACTCCGTATCAAAGTGCTGATTGTTCGAGTGCCAGTAACTGCGTAAAATGTCAGCATCCGATGTTAGCTGTTTCTTCTCTTCCTCGCTGAGGTCATCCACGTGGTCCTGGAGCTTCTCGATGGAAGAGATGCGGTCTTCGGAGACAAAGTCTCCCTCTCGCGCCATCCGCCACAAGATACGGGCAGCCAGTCTGAGAGCAACACAAAATCAGAGGGTCATAGACTCACATGGCACAGAAGGAGATCATTCCGACGACCGTGCCTGTGTCGGCCCTTTGAAGGAGCTATGCAATTGGTCACACTCACCTGCTCTTTCCCCGTAGCCCTGATCATCTTCACAACATCTACCTTATTCGTGCTTACAGCACAGAAGGAGGCCATTCGGATCATCGTGCCTGTGCCCGTGCATGATGGTCCGAATCTCCTCCTTCTGTGCTGTTCCAAAGAGCTCTTTGAAAGAGCAATCGAATTAGTCCCACTTTTCCCATAACCCTGCAACTTTTCCTCTTCAAGCATTTATCCAATTGCCTTTTGAAAGTTACTATTGAATCTGCTTCCACCGCCCTTTCAGGCAGCGCTTTCCAGATCACAACAACTCGCTGCGTGGAAAAGGTTCTTCTCATCTCTCCTCTGGTCCTTTTGCCAATTATCTTACATCTGTGTCCTTTGCGTAACGATCCTTCTGCCAGTAGAAACAATGTCTCCTTTTTTTACACTATTACTCTATCATGAAACGAGAAGGCTGAGGGGTGACCTAATAGAGGTCTTTAAAATTATGAAAGGTTTTGATAGAGTGGATACAGAGAGTGTTTCCACTTGTGGGGAAGAGCATAACTAGAGGCCATCAATATAAGATAGTCACCAAGAAATCCAATCGGGAATTCAGAAACAACGTCTTTACCCAGAGAGTGGTGAGAATGTGGAACTCGCTACCACAGGGAGGGGTTGAAGCGAATTGTACAGATGCAGTTAAGGGGAGGCTAGACAAGCATATGAGGGAGAAGGGAATAGAGGGTTATGATGATAGATTTAGATGAGGAAAGACGGGAGGAGGCTCGAGTGAAGTGTAAACACCGGCATGGACTGGTTGGGCCGAATGGCCTGTTTCTGTGCCGTATATCCGATGTAATCCCATGTAATTTGCATTTATATTGCTTTTATCCCAAGGCACTTCACAGAAGTAAAACCAGTCAAAAATCACAGCCGAGCCCAAGAGTGGGATATGAGGACGGTTGACCTAAAGCTTGGTTGGAGAGGTGGAGGGTCTTAAAGGAGGAGAGAGAGGTGGAGAGGTTGAGGAAGAACATTCCAGAGCTTTGGGCCTAGACGACTGAAGGCACAATCACCAAAAGGGGTGGCGGGGAATGTACGAGAGGCCTGAGTTGGAGGAACTCATGAATTCTTACATCAGAAATAGGAGCAGGAGTCGGTCATTTGGCCCCTCAAGCCTGCTCCGTCATTCCACAAGATCATGGCTGATCTGATCATGAACTCAACTCCACTTCCCTGCCCGCTCCTCGACTATTCTTGGACAGTTGGAGGGCTGCAGAAGGTTGGCGAGGCAGCGAGAGACAAAGCCATGGAAGGATTTACACAGGAGAAGGAGAATTTTAACTCGTATACTGTGAACTCTTATTGTTCTATGATCTCACATGGGGGCAGTCATCTTCCAGTTCCAAACATTTCATGTACGAGATACAAAGATATGCAAAAGAATGACAAGTCAAGACCAGCTGGCCCATCAAGCCTGTCCCATCACAGCATGCTGTAATTTCTGAACCCTTCCACCCTTATTTGCCCCACCACACAACCATGTGACGTCCTAGGAAAGGCAAAACAAAAATCAGAGGACAAAAGCTTAGGCTAAATATATTGGCCCTAAGTTTGTGGCCCCTATGGGCGCATACGAGGTGGGCACGTGCCCATAGGGGACCCGCAAGTTCCGGGTTTAGGTATGCGAAGCACAGGCGCCTAAATCCAGAACTTGCAATCTCTCCAGAATCCTCTTAACAGATCGCACGTGTCCGGAAGTAAAGGGCCTCCGCGGGTGGAGAATCGGGCTATTTGCCCAAGTCAGGCACAGCGAATGCCCTTGAAATTCTTATGGCTGATAAAAGCAAAGACTTTTAAAGGACCGAAAAATACATTTTTATCAATAATTGAAACATTTTAAATCCTGTTAAATAAGGTAAGTTTATTTTTAAACCCTTTAAAATATGTAAAAAAAATGTCAAAGAATAAAACTTTTGTTTTAAATATTTAATTAGATTTCATTTTGATTAATTTTAAATATGTGAAGATTTTTAAATTTATTTTTTAAGTATTTGTATGTTTTGGGATATTCCCATTCATACTTATGGTGATTCCATACATTCGGAACTCACCACAAGTATGAATGGGAATAAGAACATAAGAACATAAGAAATAGGAGCAGGTGTAGGCCATACTGCCCCTCAAGCCTGCTCCACCATTTAATACGATCATGGCTGATCCGATCATGGACTCAGGTCCACTTCCCTGCCCAATCCCCATAACCCCGTATTCCCTTACTGGTTAAGAAACTGTCTAACTCTGTCTTAAATGTATTCACTGACCCAGCTTCCACAGCTCTCTGAGGCAGCGAATTCCATAGATTTACAACCCTCTGAGAGAAGAAATGACCCCTCATCTTAGTTTTAAACGCGCGGCCCTTTATTCTAAGACTATATCCCCTAGTTTTAATTTCCGCTATGAGTGGAAATATTCTCTCTGCATCCACCTTGTCGAGCCCCCTCATTATCTTATATGTTTCGATAAGATCACCTCTCATTCTTCTGAACTCCAATGAGTACAGGCCCAACCTACTCAACCTATCCCCATAAGTCAACCACCTCATCTCTGGAATCAACCTAATGAACTTTCTCTGGACAGCCTCCAATGCAAGTATATCCTTCCTTCAATACAGAGACCAAAACTATATGCAGTACTTCAGGTGTGGCCTCACCCATATCCATACCCTCATGTACTCATCACTTCTTCCTTCCCATCCATCTCAAGTAACCCATCCTGTTTGCTTCATTGGGGCTGAAATTGCGGTCGGAGGCTTCTCGCGGGCAATTGCCTCCAACCTGAAACATTTCTAATGATTTACCTGGTGATCTGGGAGGAGCGTGGGATTCCGGTGGGGAGGCCTCCTCGCTCCCGTCCTCCAGGTTCCCACGCAGAAGGTGCAGTCACGTGTGACTGTTCAGCCAATCAGGTACAGCTTTCCCATTAATAGCAATGAGAACTCCGTATCTATGAGTTCTCATTGCTACTAATGGGGAAAAAACCCAATCACACTAAACACATATAATAAAAAATAAAAAACAGACCTCACATAATTAAAATCAAAGTTAATAAGTATCTTATAGAAAAAAAAAATTCCGCGTTTTTAATAAGTTTTTAAAATTATGGTTCAAAATAAATGTGACGTAGTGGGCAGGGTTTTTTTTAAAATAAAATGTGTTTTTTTAATTTAATTTAATAACATTTTTGGATGTGTTAAAACTCTTACACCTGTAAAAGTAGGCTATACACCTGCTTTTTGAGATGCAAGAGTTTTGAGGACATTTGCCGGGCAAGATATGGGTAAATCCCGCAATCTTGCCCTTGCAAATGTCCTCACTCCCGAGACACGAATAATCTGCCAAGCTCAAACTTGACAGATCGGAAAAGCCAGTTTTCAGCGCATGCGCATTGTGCGCTGAGAACCGGCTTTTCCGGTATCTTCCCGGGTCCGTAGAAACTCCGGCTGGACCTGGAGGATGCCGGGATTTCCAGGCCATTAACTTTTTGGAGCATTCAGTGGGGTGGGCAGGGCCTGCGACACGAAAGGGGGAAGCGGAATTTGGGACTCACCTGATGCTCTCGTTGGGAGGCTTGCCATGGCTCCTGACGGCAGTGCACTCGTTCTTGTGCTCGGTCCACGCTGCTTTCTGACAGGTGCGGTCGCAGTAGTGGGCAAACTTGCATTGCCCGCAGCGCTGGAGTTTAGCTTGCTTCTTAAAACAGTTGTGGCACACTTGCTGCGTGAGGCTAGAGCGAGGAAAAGGGAAAGGAAAGACGGCAATTTATCCTAGGGGATTAAGAACATAAGAAACAGAAGTAAGTCATACAACCTCTCGAGCCTGCTCCGCCATTCAATGCGATCGCGGCTGATCTTCTACCTCAACTCCATTTTCCCGCCCCATCCCCATGTCCCTTGATCCACTTACAAACCCAACAAGTTGACGCCAACAAGATGAATGTCACTGGGGAAAGAATAGTCCTCAATCTTGCTCTTCGCACTGACTGGTGAGCCATTAATTTCCCAGGTGTGACAGAGAGGAAAAAGAAGCAGACATTCGTCATCTCAGGTTTCCGCCCTATTTGTGTTGTCTCAGGATTTACGGGCCTTCCCCCAAAATGGTTGTACCTGAGCCTGGGTCTGCAGTAGCAGTGCAGCTCCAACAACACTCAAGAAGCTCAACACCATCCAGGGCAAAGCAGCCCGCTTGATTGGTACTCATTCAACACCTTAAACATTCACTCCCTCCACCACCGGCGCACCGTGGCTACAGTGTGTACCATCTACAAGATGCACTGTGGCAACTCGCCAAGGCTTCTTCGGCAGCACCTCCCAAACCCCTGGCCTCTACCACCGAGAAGGACAAGGGCAGGAGGCGCATGGGAACACCACCACCTCCACGTTCCCCTCCAAGTCACACACCATTCTGACTTGGAAATATATCGCTGTTCCTTCATCGTCGCTGGGTCACAATCCTGGAACTCCTTCCCTAACAGCACTGAGGGAGTACCTTCATCACACGGACTGCAGCGGTTCAAGAAGGCCACCACCACTTTCTCAAGGGCAATTAGAGATGGGCAATAAATGTTGGCCTTGCCAGCGACGCCCACATCCCATTAAAAAAACATGCAGGTGAAGCCGTTTCCATGAAATTGAAGCGAGAGGTGGCATTCCTGGCCCTCCTTCCTTGTTATCTTCTTCATTGAGGGTACCTTACCCCCAGCACTCCTCCACATTGGAGGTCCCGAGGAGGCCAGCCAACAAGGAAAGGGGGAAGGCAGAATGGTAGTTACTATGTCCTCCCCACCGATTCTCGGAACTGCAGGATTCTTAGGCATGTGGCTGTGCCCGTGTTCCTGCCCCAGTTCCCTGACAAAGGTCCTGCCGTGGGTTGAGCCTCAGCCAAGCTAATGACCTGACCCATCAACTTCAGGTGGCTGAGTCCCAGTAAGGCAGCAGATATGGAGCAAAGGCAGGAAAATGGAATTGAGGTGCAGGTCGGCGACAATCGAATTGAATGGCAGAGCAGGCCGAGGGGCTAAATGGCCTCCTCCTGCTTGTCCTGCACCTGGGAAAAGAGGGGTGGCAGGGGGGTTCCAATAAATATTGGGACCAAAATGAGTGCACTGGAAAATAGTGGCCATGAGATAAGAACATAAGAATATCTGAACGTAAGAAATGGGAGCAGTTGTAGGCGCTACGGCCCCTCGAGCCATTCAATAAGATCATGGCGAATGATCAACCTCAACTCCACTTTCCCGCCTGATCTCCATATCCGTTAATTCCACTAGCATCCAAATATCTATCTATCTCAGCCTTGAATATACCCAAAGACTCAGCATCCACAGCCCTCTGGGGCAGAGAATTCCAAACATTCACAACTCTCTGAGTGAAGACATTTCTCTTCATCTCGGCCGATCCCTTATCCTGAGACCATGCCCCCGCGTTCTCGGCTCTCCAGCCAGGGGAAACAAGCTGTCAGCATCTACCCTGTCCATCCCCTTCAGAATGTTGTATGTTTCAATGAGATCGCCTCTCATTCTTCTAAACTCCAGAGAGTATAGGCCCATTCTACACAATCACTCATCATAGAACATAAGAACATAAGAATTAGGAACAGGAGTAGGCCATCTAGCCCCTCAAGCCTGCTCAGCCACTCAACAAGATCATGGCTGATCTGGCCGTGGACTCAGCTCCGCTTACCCGCCCGCTCCCCATAACCCTTAATTCCCTTATTGGTTAAAAATCTATCTATCTGTGATTTGAATACATTCAATGAGCTAGCCTCAACTGCTTCCTTGGGCAGAGAATTCCACAGATTCACAACCCTCTGGGAGAAGAAATTCCTTCTCAACTCGGTTTTAAATTGGCGTATTTTGAGGCTGTGCCCCCTAGTTCTAGTCTCCCCGACCAGTGGAAACAACCTCTCTGCCTCTATCTTGTCTATCCCTTTGATTATGTTAAATGTTTCGATAAGATCACCCCTCATCCTTCTGAACTCCAACGAGTAAAGACACAGTCTACTCAATCTATCATCATAAGGTAACCCCCTCATCTCCGGAATCAGCCTAGTGAATCGTCTCTGTATCCCCTCCAAAGCTAGTATATCCTTCCTTAAGTAAGGTGACCAAAACTGCACGCAGTACTCCAGGTGCGGTCTCAACAATACCCTATACAGTTGCAGCAGGACCTCCCTGCTTTTGTACTCCATCCCTCTCGCAATGAAGGCCAACATTCCATTCGCCTTCCTGATTACCTGCTGCACTTGCAAACTAACTTTTTGGGATTCATGCACAAGGACCCCCAGGTCCCTCTGCACCTCAGCATGTTGTAATTTCTCCCCATTCAAATAATATTCCCTTTACTGTGTTTTTTTCCAAGGTGGATGACCTCACATTTTCCGACATTGTATTCCATCTGCCAAACCTTAGCCCATTCGCTTAACCTATCTAAATCTCTTTGCAGCCTCTCTGAGTCCTCTACACAACCCGCTTTCCCACTAATCTTTGTGTCATCTGCAAATTTTGATACACTACACTCTGTCCCGTCTTCCAGGTCATCTATGTATATTGTAAACAATTGTGGTCCCAGCACCGATCCCTGTGGCACACCACTAACCACTGATTTCCAACCCGAAAAGGACCCATTTTTCCCGACTCTCTGCTTTCTGTTAGCCAGCCAATTCTCGATCCATGCTAATACATTTCCTCTGACTCCGCGTACCTTTATCTTCTGCAGTAACCTTTTGTGTGGCACCTTATCGAATGCCTTTTGGAAATCTAATACACCACATCCATCGGTACACCTCTATCCACCATGCTCGTTATATCATCAATATAGCCCTATTTAGCAAGAGGGGCGGTACTTCCCACCCGGGTGCAAAAAGGCCCAGGTTCAGAGGTTACCGCCCCGCAACATTGGCACGGGACAATTTCTCCCCCCTTGTATTCTCCTCACAGCTCACTGTCCCACCCAGCTTAAGTTCCCACCCCTGATTCCAAACATGCAAGTATGACCTTTCACCTCCTCGCTTCCCACTGCCCCAAACACACCTTCCTGGTGAAACAGCGATTTACTGGTACTTCCTTCACGTTAGCACACTGTATTTTGCTGCTCACGGTGCGATCTCCTCTACACTGGGGAGACCAAATGCAGATTGGATGACCGCTTTGCGGAACACCTCCATTCAGTCCGCAAGCGTGACCCTGAGCTTCCGGTCGCCTGTCACTTTAATTCTCTGCTGCACTCCCACTCTGACCTCACGGCCCTCGGCCTCTTGCACTGTTCTATCGAAGTTCAGTGCAAGCTCGAGGAACAGCACCTCACCTTTCCATTCGGCACTTTACAGCCTTCTGGACTCAACATCGAGTTCAACAATTTCAGACCGTAACCTCTGCTCCCACTTATCCCGAGCCTCGGCCCGAATTTCCATTCCTGACTTGCACTCAAACTGGCAACTAAACGCACTTCAGTGAGGTTCAGGAATAGTAAGCAGTGGATCAGCTTTTCGAACCAAGAATATTCTAGACTTTTCAAATATCTTTATTAATCCAGGTTATTTAAAAAGCCTCAACTTCCACTTTGATCTCTTTTTAAAGTTTTTACCTGGCAAAATTCCACTGACGTTAGTGCTCGTATCTGCTGGAAAGTTCAGACTGTTAGATTACATTCCCAGCTGTTTGTGATGTTCCCTGGGGTCTCCCATACTGATGTCCCAAAGCTTTTTCTTGCTGCCGCAATGATAAAGTCAGTATGATCGCAAACTTGCAAGTATATTTTGTCCAACTTGTGAAGATGTCAAATAGAAGCAAGAAGAAGAAAGGAACAAAGACTTGGATTTCTATAGCGCCTTTCACGACCACCGGACGTCCCAAAGCGCTTTACAACCAATGAAGTACTCTTGGAGTGTAGTCACTGTTGTAATGTGGGAAACGCGGCAGCCAATTTGCACACAGCAAGCTCCCACAAACAGCAAGGTGATATTGACCAGATAATCTGATTTTTTTGTGATGTTGATTGAGGGATAAATATTGGCCAGGGCACTGGGGATAACTTCCCTGCTCTTCGTCGAAATAGTGCCATGGGATCTTTTACATCCACCTGAGAGAGCAGACAGGGCCTCGGTTTAACGTCTCATCCGAAAGTATAAGATAGAAAGACTTGGATTTATACAGCGCCTTTCATGAGGACGTCTCAAAGTGCTTTATAGCCAATGAAGTACTTTTGGAGTGTAGTCACTGTTGTAATGTGGGAAACGCGGCAGCCAATTTGCGCACAGCAAGCTCCCACAAACAGCAATGTGATAATGACCAGTTAATCTGTTCTTGAATGTTGGTTGAGGGATAGATCTTGACCAGGTTACTAGGGAAAGCGCCCTGCCCTGTTTTGAAATAATATCATGGATTCCTTTCCGTCCACCTGAGAGGGCAGACGGGGCCTTGGTTCACCGCGGGTTCCCGTTGGGGCTGCCGGAGAGCGGGGTCCACTCGCGGGGCATGATGAACTGCGAGAGGGAGGAGCACAGCGACATGGTTCACTGGGGCTTCTGCCAGTCCATCTGCAATCTCACGCTCAAAGAAATCTATTTCTGGAAATGGTGCTCTGAGATGCTGTAGCTATGGACTTTCAAAAGGGAATTGATAAAGTACCACATGCAAGCCTACGATTTTCCAGAGACTTTTAACTGCCTTTTAATTATTTCCAGACTTGTTTGCCTTCAGCTGTTTGGGCCCTAAGGTCTGTAATTCCCTCCCTAAACCTTGCTGCCTCTCCACCACTCTCTCCTTCTTCAGGACCGTCCTTAAAACCTATCTCTTTGACCAAGCTTTTGACCACCTGTCGTAATGCCTCCTTTATTGGCTCAGTGTCAAATATTTTATAAAGTGCGTTGGGAACTTTTACTATGTTGCATATAAATGCAAGTACAGGTTGCTATATAAATGCAAGTACAGGTTGAACGTCCCTTATCCGGAACCCTCGGGACCTGGCCTGTTCTGGATAAGGGATATTTCCGGACAAGGGGCGGTCATGTTAAATTGGATGGTACAGGTACTGAGCAAGGGGATATCGGGTCTGGCTGGCTTGGGGCTGGGAGTGCAGCAGAGAGAGCATTGTGGGGGTGAGGGGGGCAATGGATCACGGGGTCAGGCCAGCGATTGCGAGAGTTGGCAGCGAGGAAGGATTTCAATTTGTTCAATTTGTTGATGTTGGAGTTCTGCGCATGCGCCACCCAGTGGCCAGGAATGGTTCTGGACGAGGGGATCTGGCTAAGGGAGTTCTGGCTAAGGGAGTTCTGGATAAGAGAGTTCTGGATAAGGAAGGTTCAACCTATGTTGTTAACCTTTTATGCCTTCATTCCACCACTTTTAACTCATTACATTTTTAGCCTCGAATTCACAAAAACAACTGGATTCAGCCTTCTCGTCTTCTCTAACTTTCTCCAACTGGTGAAGGAGAAGAGCACTCGCCATTTGGCTCCCACCCTCGCTCAACCATCTCACCACTGAACAGGCCAACAATTGAGGTCCAGAGCCTCACGGTGCAGCAAGCCTTCTGTAAGCTACTTGTGTGTGCCCGGGCTGTATTACAAGCACTGATGGTTGGAGCAGTGACACAGTCCCCTGCATAACCTTTCTTATCTGTCTCCATCCAGCTTTCGATCCATCAGCCTAGTGTCAACGGCACAAGGAACGGAATTTCACACCAGCCACACACTGCTGCTTGCTGAGTGATGTGGGTCTGGTTTGTTTCTATATATGGAGGCAGACTGGCAGACAAGTCGATGTTCTTCATTTTTAGCAAGGGAATGCAGAGTTGTGTCGAATGGAGCCTTACTCGAGATTCCACAGGCAACAACAGGCGGATTCACTCAGTATTTTCACTCTGATTCAAAAATGGGACATTTGACAAGGGGCCACTGGGGCACAGAGCCTCACTAACAACAACAGCAAAAACTTGCATTTATATAGCGCCTTAAACAAAACGCTTCACACAAGCATCATCAGTGAAAATTTGATATCAAACCACATAAGACCTTGCACCATCATTCCTTTTGTTATTTAATTTCTCCTACCTTCCACCCTATCATAAAAAATAGGAGCAGGAGTAGGCCATAAGGCCCCTTGAGTCCACTCCACCATTCAATAAGATCATGGCTGATCTACGACCTTAACCCATATCCCTTAATTCCTTTGGAGTCCAAAATTCTATCTATCTCAGCCTTGAATATACTCAACAACTCAGCATCCACAGCCCTTTGGGTCAGAGAATTTCAAAGATTCACAAGATTTCTGAGTGAAGAAATTCTCCTCATCTCAGTCTTAAAAGGCCAGCCCCTATCCTGGGACCATGCCCTCTAGTTCTCGACTCTCTACCCACAGATTTTCCCTTTCCTCCCAGACCCTCACCCCCTTTCCCTGCAGCTGCACTTGCTTAAAATCTGTTACATCTCAAACTTTTTCCAATTCTGAAGAAACATAGAAACATAGAAAATAGTTGCAGGAGTAGGCCATTCGGCCCCTTGAGCCTGCACCACTATTCAATAAGATCATGGCTGATCATGCAACTTCAATACCCCATTCCTGCTTTCTCTCCGTACCCCTTGATCTCTTTAGCTGTAAGGGTCACATCTCACGTCCTTTTGAATATATCTAACGAACTGGCCTCAACAACATTCTGTGATAGAGAATTCCACAGGTTCACAATTTTCTGAGTGAAGAAGTTTCTCCTCATCACGGTCCTAAATGGCTTACCCTGCACCTGGGCAGAATCGGAACCAATGTCCTCGGGGGAGTGTTTGCTAGTGCTGTTGGGGAGGAGTTAAACTAATATGGCAGGGGGATGGGAACCAATGCAGGGAGATAGAGGGAAACAAAAAGGAGGCAAAAACAAAAGACAGAAAGGAGATGAGGAAAAGTGGAGGGCAGAGAAACCCAAGGCAAAGAACAAAAAGGGCCATTGTACAGCAAAATTCTAAAAGGACAGAGGGTGTTAAAAAAACAAGCCTAAAGGCTTTGTGTCTTAATGCAAGGAGTATCCGCAATAAGGTGGATGAATTAACTGTGCAAATAGATGTTAACAAATATGATGTAATTGGGATTACGGAGACGTGGCTCCAGGATGAGCAGGGCTGGGAACTCAACATCCAGGGGTATTCAACATTCAGGAAGGATAGAATAAAAGGAAAAGGAGGTGGGGTAGCATTGCTGGTTAAGGAGGAGATTAAGGCAATAGTTAGGAAGGACATTAGCTTGGATGATGTGGAATCTATATGGGTAGAGCTGCAGAACACCAAAGGGCAAAAAACGTTAGTGGGAGTTGTGTACAGACCTCCAAACAGTAGTAGTGATGTTGGGGAGGGCATCAAACAGGAAATTAGGGGTGCGTGCAATAAAGGTGCAGCAGTTATAATGGGTGACTTTAATATGCACATAGATTGGGCTAACCAAACTGGAAGCAATACGGTGGAGGAGGATTTTCTGGAGTGCATAAGGGATGGTTTTTTAGACCAATATGTCGAGGAACCAACTAGGGGGGAGGCCATCTTAGACTGGGTGTTATGTAATGAGAAAGGATTAATTAGCAATCTCGTTGTGCGAGGCCCCTTGGGGAAGAGTGACCATAATATGGTGGAATTCTGCATTAGGATGGAGAATGAAACAGTTAACTCAGAGACCATGGTCCAGAACTTAAAGAAGGCTAACTTTGAAGGTATGAGGCGTGAATTGGCTGAGATGGATTGGCGAATGATACTTAAGGGGTTGACTGTGGATGGGCAATGGCAGACATTTAGAGACCGCATGGATGAACTACAACAATTGTACATTCCTGTCTGGCATAGAAATAAAAAAGGGAAGGTGGCTCAACCGTGGCTATCAAGGGAAATCAGGGATAGTATTAAAGCCAAGGAAGTGGCATACAAATTGGCCAGAAATAGCAGCGAACCTGGGGACTGGGAGAAATTTAGAACTCAGCAGAGGAGGACAAAGGGTTTGATTAGGGCAGGGAAAATGGAGTACGAGAAGAAGCTTGCAGGGAACATTAAGACGGATTGCAAAAGTTTCTATAGATATGTAAAGAGAAAAAGGTTAGTAAAGACAAACGTAGGTCCCCTGCAGTCAGAATCAGGGGAAGTCATAACGGGGAACAAAGAAATGGCGGACCAATTGAACAAGTACTTTGGTTCGGTATTCACGAAGGAGGACACGAACAACCTTCCGGTTATAAAAGGGGTCGGGGGGTCTAGTAAGGAGGAGGAACTGAGGGAAATCCTTATTAGCCGGGAAATTGTGTTGGGGAAATTGATGGGATTGAAGGCCGATAAATCCCCAGGGCCTGATGGACTGCATCCCAGAGTACTTAAGGAGGTGGCCTTGGAAATAGTGGATGCGTTGACAGTCATTTTCCAACATTCCATTGACTCTGGATCAGTTCCTATGGAGTGGAGGGTAGCCAATGTAACCCCACTTTTTAAAAAAGGAGGGAGAGAGAAAACAGGGAATTATAGACCGGTCAGCCTGACATCGGTAGTGGGTAAAATGATGGAATCAATTATTAAGGATGTCATAGCAGTGCATTTGGAAAGAGGTGACATGATAGGTCCAAGTCAGCATGGATTTGTGAAAGGGAAATCATGCTTGACAAATCTTCTGGAATTTTTTGAGGATGTTTCCAGTAGAGTGGATAAGGGAGAACCAGTTGATGTGGTATATTTGGACTTTCAGAAGGCGTTCTACAAGGTCCCACACAAGAGATTGATGTGCAAAGTTAGAGCACATGGGATTGGGGGTAGTGTACTGACATGGATTGAGAACTGGTTGTCAGACAGGAAGCAAAGAGTAGGAGTAAATGGGTACTTTTCAGAATGGCAGGCAGTGACTAGTGGGGTACCGCAAGGTTCTGTGCTGGGGCCCCAGCTGTTTACACTGTACATTAATGATTTAGATGAGGGGATTAAATGTAGTATCTCCAAATTTGCGGATGACACTAAGTTGGGTGGCAGTGTGAGCTGCGAGGAGGATGCTGTGAGGCTGCAGAGCGACTTGGATAGGTTAGGTGAGTGGGCAAATGCATGGCAGATGAAGTATAATGTGGATAAATGTGAGGTTATCCACTTTGGTGGTAAAAACAGAGAGACAGACTATTATCTGAATGGTGACAGATTAGGAAAAGGGGAGGTGCAAAGAGACCTGGGTGTCATGGTACATCAGTCATTGAAGGTTGGCATGCAGGTGCAGCAGGCGGTTAAGAAAGCAAATGGCATGTTGGCCTTCATAGCAAGGGGATTTGAGTACAGGGGCAGGGAGGTGTTGCTACAGTTGTACAGGGCATTGGTGAGGCCACACCTGGAGTATTGTGTACAGTTTTGGTCTCCTAACCTGAGGAAGGACATTCTTGCTATTGAGGGAGTGCAGCGAAGGTTCACCAGACTGATTCCCGGGATGGCGGGACTGACCTATCAAGAAAGACTGGATCAACTGGGCTTGTATTCACTGGAGTTCAGAAGAATGAGAGGGGACCTCATAGAAACATATAAAATTCTGACGGGGTTAGACAGGTTAGATGCAGGAAGAATGTTCCCAATATTGGGGAAGTCCAGAACCAGGGGTCACAGTCTAAGGATAAGGGGTAAGCCATTTAGGACCGAGATGCGGAGGAACTTCTTCACCCAGAGAGTGGTGAACCTGTGGAATTCTCTACCACAGAAAGTTGTTGAGGCCAATTCACTAAATATATTCAAAAAGGAGTTAGATGAAGTCCTTACTGCTAGGGGGATCAAGGGGTATGGTGAGAAAGCAGGATTGGGGTACTGAAGTTGAATGTTCAGCCATGAACTCATTGAATGGCGGTGCAGGCTAGAAGGGCCGAATGGCCTACTCCTGCACCTATTTTCTATGTTTCTATGTTTCTATGTACCCCTTATCCTTAGACTGTGACCCCTGGTTCTGGACTTCCCCAACATCAAGAACATTCTTCCTGCATCTAACCTGTCCAATCCTGTCAGAATTTTATATTTTGCTATGAGATCCCCTCTCATTCTTCTAAATTCAGTGAATATAAGCCTAGTCGATCCAGTCATTCTTCATATGTCAGTCCTGCCATCCCGGGAATCAGTCTGGTGAACCTTCGCTGCACTCCGTCAATAGCAAAAATGTCCTTCCTCAGATTAGGAGACCAAAACTGTACACAATATTCAAGGTGCGGCCTCACCAAGGCCCTGCACAACTGCAGTAAGACCTCCCTGCTCCTATACTCAAATCCTCTTAATATGAAGGCCAACATGATATTTGCCTTCTTCACCGCCATGCCAACTTTCAATGGCTGATGTACCATGAAGCATCATCAACTTGAAATGCTAACTCCATTTCACTCTCCGCAAATGCTACCTGACCTGCTGAATATTTCCAGCATTTTCTGTTTTTATTTAAGAAGATATTAGGAACAGTGACCAAAAGCTTGGTCAAAGAGGTAAGTGTTAAGGAGCATCTTAAAGGAGGAGAGAGTGAGAGGTGAGAGTTAGAGAGGCGGCGAGGTTTAGGGAGGGAATTCCAGAGCTTGGGGCCTCGGCAGCTGAAGGCACAGCCACCAATAGTGGGGGATTAAAATTGGGGATGTTCAAGAGGCCAGAATTGGAGGAGTGCAGAGATCTCGGAGGGTTGTGGGGCTTAAGGAGGTTACAGAGATAGGGAGGGGCAAGGCTATGGAGGGATTTGAAAACAAGGATGGGAATTTTAAATTACTATGTATACTACACTATTGAACCTACTCATTCATTATGTATATATTTTTCAAATGGTTATTCTGGGTAGTTACACTTCCTAGTGTAGAACCTCCTAGAAAGAGTAGGGCCTATTAGGCACCATAAAGGTAACCTATGTGTGGTGGCGGAAGTCATGGGTATGTTTTTTAATGAATACTTTGTGTCTGTTTTCACAAAAGAGAGGGGCGATGCAGACATTGCAATAAGGAAGAGGAGTGTGGAATATTATTTGAAATAAAAACCCCTCAAGCCTGCTCTACCATTTATTGAGATCATGGCTGATTTTCCACCTCAATTCCACTTTCCAGCACTGTCCCCATATCCCTTGAGTCCCAAAAATCTATCGATCTCTGCCTTGAATATACTCAATGACTGAGCTTCCACAGCTCTCTGGGATAGAGAATTCCAAAGGTTCACCACCCTCTGATTGAAGAAATTTCTCCTCATCTCAGTCCTAAATGGCTGACCCCTTATTCTGAGACTGTGATCCCTGGTTCTAGACTCCCCAGCCAGAGGAAACATCTTCCCTGCATCTACCCTGTCAAGCCCTGTAAGATTTTTATATGTTTCAATAAGATCCCCTCTCAATCTTCTAAACTCTAGAGAATATAGGCCTAGTCTACTCAATCTCTCCTCATAGGACCATCCCCCATACCAGGCATCAGTCTGGTTGCACTTCCTCTATGGCAAGTATATCCTTCCTTAGGTACAGAGACCAAAACTGCACACAATTCTCCAGGTGCGGTCTCACCAAGTCCCTATACAATTGCAGTAAGATGTCTTTACTCTTATACTCAAATCCTTCTGTAATAAGGGCCAACATACCATTTGCTTTCCTAATTGCTTGCTGTACCTGCATGTTAACTTTCAGTGATTCGTGTACAAGGACACACACCCAGGTCCCTCTGAACACCAACATTTCCCAATCTCTCACCACTTAAAAAAACACTCTGCTTTTCTATTTTTCCAACCAAAGTGGATAACTTCACATTTCTCCACATTATATTCCATTTGCCATATCCTTGTCCACTCACTTAACCTGTCTATATCCCCTTGAAGCCTCTTTGCATCCTCCTCACAACTTACATTCCCACCTAGCTTTGTATCTTCAGCAAACCTGGATATATTACATTTGATCCCCTCCTCCAAATCAATGATACAGATTGTGAATAGCTGGGGCCCAAGCGCCAACCCGAAAATGACCCGTTTATTCCTACTCTCTGTTTTCTGTCTGTTAACTAATCCTCAATCCATGCTGGTATATACCCCCAATCCCATGAGCCCTAATTTAATAACCCCTTGTGTGGCACCTTATCAAAATCTTCTGAAAATTCAAATACACTGCATCCCTCATATCTATCCTGCAAATTACAACCTCAAAAAACTGTAACAGATTTGTCAAACATGATTTCGCTTTCATAAATCCATGTTGCCCAATCCTATTATTACTTTCTAAGTGGCCTGTTAACATTTCCTTAATAATAGATTCTAGCATTTTCCCTAGTATTGATGTCAGCCTAACTGGTCTGTAGCTCCCCATTTTCTCTCTCCCTCCTTTCTTAAATAGTAGGGTTACATTTTCTACCTTCCAATCAGCGGGAACTGTTCGACAATCAATGCTTCCACTATCTCTATAGCCAACTCTTTTAAACCCTAGGATGTAGGCCTTCAGGTTGATGGGATATATTGACTTTCAGTCCCATTAATTTCTCAAGTACTATTTCATTACTAATACTAATTTCTTTCAGTTCCTCATTCTGACTAGTCACTTGGTTGCTACTATTTCCGAGTGTTTTTTGTGTTTTTTTCCATGAAGACAGACACAAAGTATTTGTTTAATACCTCTGCCATTTCCTTATTCCCCATTATAATTTCTCCTGTCCCAGCTTCTGGGGGACCCATATTTACTTTTCCTAATCTTTTCCTTTTTCCATAACGATAGAAGCTTTTACAATCTGTTTTTATGTCTCTCACTAGATTACTCTCATTATATTTCTTTATCAATTTCTTGGTCCTCCTTTGCTGAACGCTAAAATTGTCCCAATCCTCAGGCTTACTACTCTTTTAGGCAACAATATAGAATTCTTCCTTTAATCGAGCGATAAAGGAGTAAAGGGTTATGAGGGGACGGGCAGGGAAATGGAGCTGAGTCCATGATCAGATCAGCCATGATCTTATTAAATGGTGGAGCAGGCTTGAGGGGCCCAATGGTCTACTCCTGCTCCTATTTCTTATGTTCTTATGTTCTTAATCTAATAATTTATCTTGTTAGCTACAGGCGGACCATTTTTTCCATGGTGTTTTTATTCCTCAAGGAAAAGGAAATTTGTTGTGAATTATGAATTATTTCTTTAAATGTCTGCCATTGCTTCTCTACTATCAAATCCTTTAATTTATTTTCCCAACCTACCTTAGTCAACTCACCGCTCATACCTATGTAGATTGCTTTGTTCATATTTAAGACCCTAGTTTCAGTCTTAACTAAATCACTCTCAAACTCAACATAAAATTTTATCATATTATCATCACTGTTCCCTAGAGGCTCCTTTACTGCAAGGTTATTAATTAACCCTGTCTCATTGCACAATACTAGATCGAAAATTGCCAATTCCCTGGTAAGTTCCTTGATATACTGATCTCGAAAACTATTTTGAATGCATTCCATAAATTCTCTGAACTATTTCTACAAATTTGGTTTGCCAGGTCTGTATGAAAGTTATAGACCCCATGATTACTGTATTACCCTTGTTGCATGACTCTCTGATTTCCTGATTTATACTCTGCCCGACACTACAACCACTGTTAGCGGGCCTATAGACTCGTGATTTCTGCCCCTTGTTGTTTCTTAGCTCCACCCAAACTGATACTACGTTTTGTTTTTCCGAGCCAAGATAATTTCTACTGTCTTTTTCGCTTACTTTATTATTCAGGCTACCACCTCCCTCCTTCCCGCCCACCCCCCACCACCCCTCCTTTGCCATTCTCTTCTAAAAATCAAATATCCTGGAATATTTCATTCCCAACCTTGGTCACTCTGCAACCACGACTCCATGGCTATTCAATCCATTTATTTATATCTGTGCTATTAATTCACCTAGTTCTGGGGACTGAAGTAGGCCAAGTGAAGCACGTTTCAGTGAAGGTATTCAACTGGACAAGAGCTAATTCCAATGAGTTGAAAAGGGATCTGGCCCAGGTGGATTGGAAACAAAGACTGGTAGGTAAAACAGTAGGAACGAAAGAACTTGAGTTTCTATAGCGCCTTTCACAACGTCAGGATCTCCCAAAGCGCTTTATATCCAATTACTTTTGAAATGTAGTCACTGTTGTAATGTGGGAAACGCAGCATCCAATTTGTGCACAACAAAGTCCCACAAACAGAAATGTGATAATGACCAGATTTTCTCTGTTTTAATGATGTTGATTGAGAAAGAAGGTTTGCATTGATATACTTTTGAAGTATTGTCACTATAGTAATGTAGGAAGGGATAAATATTGTCCAGGACAACAGGGTGAATTCCCCTGCTCATCTTTGAATCGTGCCATGGGATCTTTTATGTTCACCTGAAAGGGCAGACTGGTCCTCAGTTTAACATCTCATCTGAAAGACGGCACCCCCTCAGAACTGCACTGAAGTGCCAACCTAGACTATGCACTCCAGTCTCGGAAGGGGGACTTGAACTTATAACCTTCAGACTCAGAGGTGGGAATGCCAAGGTTGACGCTAAAGGGCATGAACACGGCACCTGAACAGAGCAAATTGATCACAGGGAGTTTCAATGACAAGTGGCCAATTAGCATTAAATAGTTACACCGAATGATGGCATTCCCTTATGGCAGCAACTCCATGAACTCTTTTTGACATTTCATCTTGACCTTCCATCAAACTATCATCTATCAGCCCTTAGCAAGGAAAGGTTAAAATTTCGTTGTGCAACGTTACTCTTCAGTTTCGCCATATGCTGAATGCATTTAGTGACATGGTTCTGTTTTTCCCTTCATTTGTCCCCCCCGCTCCCCAAATGTCTTCCTTCCTCGCCTGAAGATGCTGACTCTGACTTGATTTTGATTCCACGGGTGTTGTAACATGCTCCCCCCACCCCCCCACCCCGGCCGTGCCCCCCCTCCTCCCGGCACCTCAGTCACGTTTCCTGTCCATACGGGAGCACAGACAATGAGCATCATCATCATAAGCAGTCCTCGGAATCGAGGAAGACTTGCTTCCACTCTAACAGTGAGTTCTCAGGTAACTGTACAGTCCAATACGGGAATTACAGTCTCTGTCACAGGTGGGACGGACATTGGTTGAAGGAAAGGGTGGGTGGGACTGGTTTGCCGCACGCTCCTTCCGCTGCCCGCGCTTGTTTTCTGCAGGCTCTCAGCGACGAGACTCGAGGTGCTCAGCGCCCTCCTGGATGCTCTTCCTCCACTTAGGGCGGTCTTTGGCCAGGGACTCCCAGGTGTCGGTGGGAATGTTGCCCTTTATCAAGGAGTCTTTGAGGGTGTCCTTGAAATGTTTCCACTGCCCACCTGGGGATCGCTCGCCGTGTCGGAGTTCCGAGTAGAGCGCTTGCTTTGGGAGTCTTGTGTCGGGCATGCGGACAATGTGGCCCGCCCAACGGAACTGGTCGAGTGTGGTCAGTGCTTCGATGCTGGGGATGTTGGCCTGGTGCAGGCTCGAAGGGCCGAATGGCCTACTCCTGCACCTATTTTCTATGTTTCTATCAAGAACACTGACGTTGGTGCGTCTGTCCTCCCAGGAGATTTGCAGGATCTTGCGGAGACATCGTTGGTGGTATGTTTGAAGGCAGAGCTGCCGTTGCTCAGCCCAGTCCTGTTCTCACCCGACACCCGCACACATGCCCTTCACAGATCGGCCAATCCAGCACAGAACGGAGAGCAAAACCAGGCTCTTCCTGGTCTGCCTGGCTCAGTGCCAGTCTGTGTGGCACATTTACCCACATTGTGGGCGCAGTCGGGTAGTGTTTATGGTCCCGGACTAGCAACTCGGGGCATGTCAGTTCAAATCGCACCATAAGAAAGAAAGAAAGACTTGCATTTATATAGCGACTTTCACGACCACCGGACGTCTCAAAGTGCTTTACAGCCAATGAAGTACTTTTGGAGTTGTTGTCACTGTTGTTATGTGGGAGACGCAGCAACCAATTTGTGCACAAGCAAGTTCCCAGAAACAGCAATGTGATAATGAACAGATGTGATAATCTGTTTTTGTTATGTTGATTGAGAGATAAATATTGTCCCTACTCTTCTTCGAAATAGTGCCATGGGATCTTTTACATCCACTTGAGAGAGCAGACGGGGCCTCGGTTTAATGTCGCATCCAAAAGACGTCACCTCCAACAGTGCAGCGCTCCCTCAGAGTTGAGTTGTGAGTGGCTTAACCAGTCATGTGATGTTCACAAGACTCAATAAAACCCCAGCCAGTTAGGTTCAGGGGATCCACGATGAGGCAGGTAGTTGTGAGCCTGGTGGTTGAACTGGTAATGTGAAGTGTGATTGTTAAAGCTTTGTTAATAAAGCAACTAGTTCTTAAGAGCAATGTGTAGCTATGAATTCTTAAGCAAAGAACCCACAAAGCAAATACATTGCACCATCCAACCCCAGCCTCATCTAACTCACCGTCCCCAAGTCTCCCCTATTGGGTCTCCGCCTTGGAGCACTTCCACCTCTTCCATCCCTCACATATCCCTTTTCAAATCCTTAACGTTTACTGCCCCCTAACTTTCTCCCTTCTTACTTCCGTCAGCCCCAACACTGAGCAACTCCCCATCCTCAGTGATCTCAGCCTGTTCTTCAAATCCCTGTTGTTTTGACATAAAGAAGGAAAGAACTTGCATTTATAAAGTGCTTTTCACGTCCTCAGTATGCCCCAAAGCACTTTACAGCCAGTGACCTACTTTTGAGGTATAGTCACTGCAGGCGGAAATGAAGCCCACACAGCAGTGAGATAAATGGCCAGATAATTTGTTCTTTGTGGTGTTGAATTGAGAGGTAAATGTTGGTCAGGACACCAGGAGAACTCGCGTGCTGTTCTGAATTAGCACCATGGGATCTTTTACATCCTCCTTGGTTCAAAGTCTCACCCAAAAAACTTTCAACAGTGCAGCACTCCATCACTGAAGGATTGGCCTGGATTATATGCTCTGGAGTGGGGCTTGAACGTAGAACTTTCCGACGTATAATTGAGAGCACTATCGATTGAATATTCAGAGATGCTTTTGAGTGCTGGCTTTTTTATAGCTGTGCAACCTTTGGAAGCAGATGGTCATTTCTTGCGAGTTTTCTCGTCTGCCATATGTCTCGTGGGAGGAAAACCTGGAGCCTGCAGATGCCTCATTTTACCATATGCAAGGACAACAGGTTCAATGGGCTAGAAATTTGGTTGGAGGGTTCCTAAGGCGCTAATGTAGCGCTGGAAAATTTTTAAAGATGGAAACAGCAACTTTCAGTGGTTGTGCCCTGAGAGTGGAGCGGAGCGCCAAGGAAAGCGTTCCACACTTGTCTTAGGGCACTAGGCCGGGTGAGCAACTGAATATCCCGAGCTAAAGAGCCGGCTTCGTAATGACCTACGAGAGGCCTTCCTGCAACAACAACAAAAACCGGACCAATCAACACAAAAATATTCCCTCTACATTACTCACCCCAAATAAAGTTAAATCGTAAAAAGATATATGCTACTCACACTTACCTCATGCGGTCATTCCTTCCCTTAGCGCCCCGGGACAGCTCGGACCGCCAGCTTTCTCTGGCGGTGGCACTACGGGTGCCAAATTTTGCCTGTGTGTCGATACCGGGGGCGTAGCACACCGGCGCGATGCTCCCGGGCGATACTCCTCAGCACCGCCGGTGCCGGCACACTGAATTTGCCGATAGGCGTGAAGGTCGACGCTAACGGCTGCAAACCCTTTAGCGCCCCTGTAGCCCGCCCCCCCCCCCCCCACCTCCCCCACCCCACCTCCCCCATACAATTCTTTACTTCCTGCTGTCACAAGTTTGGATTCTAGCTCCGTGCGAAAATTTACCACTGGAAATGGCGACGTCAGCATTTCCCCTTCAGTGATCGCAGTGTAGTTGCGAGCTCTTGACAATAGTTGGCACTGTGGCACATAAATCTAGGCTGACACTCCAGTGCTGTACTGAGGGAGTGCTGCACTGTCGGAGGTGCCGTCTTTCAGATCAGACATTAAACCAAGGGCCCCGTCTGCCCTCTCACATGGACGTAAAAGATCCCATGTCCCATGGAGTACTGCGTGCAGTTTTGGTCACCTTACATAAGGAAGGATATACTAGCTTTGGAGCGGGTACAGAGACGATTCACTAGGCTGATTCCGGAGATGACGGGGTTACCTTATGATGATAGATTGAGTAGACTGGGTCTTTACTCGTTGGAGTTCAGAAGGATGAGGGGTGATCTTATGGAAACATTTAAAATAATGAAAGGGATAGACAAGATAGAGGCAGAGACGTTGTTTCCACTGGTCGGGGAGACTAGAACTAGGGGGCACAGCCTCAAAATACGGGGGAGCCAATTTAAAACCGAGTTGAGAAGGAATTTCTTCTCCCAGAGGGTTGTGAATCTGTGGAATTCTCTGCCCAAGGAAGCAGTTGAGGCTAGCTCATTGAATGTATTCAAGTCACAGATAGATAGATTTTTAACCAATAAGGGAATTAAGGTTATGGGGAGCGGGCGGGTAAGTGGAGCTGAGTCCACGGCCAGATCAGCCATGATCTTTTTGAATGGCGGAGCAGGCTCGAGGGGCTAGATGGCCTACTCCTGTTCCTAATTCTTATGTTCTTATGTTTTTATTATTTCGAAGAAGAGCGGGGGAGATAGCCCTGGTGTTCTGGCCAATATTTATCCCTCAAGTAACGTAACAAAAACAAATGATCTGGTCATTATCATATTGCTGTTAGTGGGAGCTTGCTGTGCGCAAATTGACTGCCACGTTTCACAGATTACAACAGTGACTACACTCCAAAAGCACTTCATTGGTCAGGAAAGGTGCCATTTCGATGCAAGTCTTTCTTTTCTTTACTTATTGGTGTTTTCCTCATTTTCCGAATGTCTATTTTTGAATTTGATGCCTGCTTGTTCAATCAGTCCACTAATGGCTGCATTCTGGGCCCACATTATTTACTTCATTTCATCCATTCTATGGAATGGCCATATTTAATTTGTCAATCGCAGTTATTTAATCCATTCACGAGGAAAGGCTCGGGTGGAGCACGGACTGGTTGAGCCGAATAGCCTGTTTCTGTGCCATATATCCTCTGTAATTACATTTCCAACTTTTGTGCCTTATTTTAGTTACTTAATTTCAACTACCTGAGAATTTGTGAATCCCACCTATTAATTTCCTTGATTTATTAACTCTTGTGTTCCGTACTTCACTTTATTTAATTAATTTCTCCAGATTCTCCGGTTAAAGCACTTTTAATTCGGAAAGCTGCAAAGTAACAGAGGGAGCCATTAACAGCGGTATCAAACAACACCCATTCACCAATAAGCTGCTCACGCTCGGTTCGGCTTCTGCCAGAACCTCACAGCTCCACGTCTTGAAATAGCTTTGGTCCAGATGTAGATGCAAGAACACAATGCTGGTTTCCCTCAAGCCAGTTTTTAACTGAGTAGGGAACCAAGGAACCCTAGGAAAACTGAGGTCAGTTGGAGACTGCAGCAAAACACTCCCACAGGAAAAGAGAACACAAAGGAAGATGGCTGTGATTTAATGGAAGCCAATCATGAGAGTCCCAGGATGTTGCTGCAGCTGTTTCTCAGGGAAGTGTCCTCTGCCCAACCATCTTCAGCTGCTTCATCACTGACTGCTCCTGCAGAAGGTCCAGACTGGGGCTGTTCACTGATAATCCCACAGCGTTCAGCTCCATTCACAATGCTGCCGATAATGAAGCTGTCCGTGCCAATCTATAGCAGGACCCTGAGCACATCATCATCATCATCATAGGCAGTCCCTCGGAATCGAGGAAGACTTGCTTCTACTCTAAAAATGAGTCCTTAGGTGGCTGAACAGTCCAATACAAGAACCACAGTCCCTGTCACAGGTGGGACAGACAGTCGTTGAGGGAAAGGGGGGGATGGGCCAAGTTTGCCACACACTCTTTCCGCTGCCTGCGCTTGATTTCTGCACGCTCTCGGCGATGGGACTCGAGGTGCTCAGCGCCCTCCCGGATGCACTTCCTCCACTTTGGGCAGTCATCGGCCAGGGACTCCCAGGTATCGGTGGGGATGTTGCATTTTTTTTAAGGAAGCTTTGAGGGTGTCCTTGTAACGTTTCCTCTGCCCACTTTTGGCTCATTTGCTGTGAAGGAATTCCGAGTAGAGCGCTTGCTTTGGGAGTCTCGTGTCTGGCATGCGAACGATGTGGCCTGCCCAGCGGCGCTGATCAAGTGTGGGCAGTGCTTCAATGCTGAGGATGTTGGCCTAGTTGAGGACGGTAATGTTGGTGTGTCTGTCCTCCCAGGGGATTTGTAGGATCTTGAACACAATCCAGGCAGGTAATTGTCTCGCCGCACAGGTAATGATCATCTCGAACAAGATTTGGCCTAACCATATCCCCCTGGTCTCCAACGACGCCATCATCACTGAGTCCCCCTCAATCAACAGCTTGGAGGGGTCACCATTGACCAGAGGCTGAACTGGACCAGCCACATCAATAGCACAGCTCCAAGTGCAAAGCAAGGTTGGGTACTCTGCAACAAGTGGCTCACCTCCTGACCACTCAAAGCCTCTCATAATTTACAAGGCTCAAGTCAGGACTGTGATGCAATACTCACATAGGATTGTCCTATGATGAGAGATTGAGTAGACTAGGCCTATATTATCTAGAGTTTAGAAGAATGAGAGGTGATCTCATTGAAACAGGGCTCATTACAGGGCTTGACTGGGTAGATGCAGGGAGGATGTTTCCCCCAGCTGGGGAGTCTAGAACCAGGGTTCACAGTCTCAGAATAAGTGGTCAGCCATTTAGGATTGAGAGGAGCAGAAATGTCTTCACTCAGAGGGTGGTGAATCTTTGGAATTCTATACCCCAGAGGGATGTGGAGGCTCAGTCGTTGAGTATATTCAAGACAGAGATCGATAGATTTTGGGATATTAAGGGAATCAAGGGATATGGGGATAGTGCAGGAAAGTGGAGTTGAGGTAGAAGATCAGCCATGATCTTATTGAATAGTGGAGCAGGCTCAAAGGGCCGATTAGCCACTGGCCTGGATGGGCACAGCGGAAACAACATTTGAAGCTCGATACCATCTCGGACCGAGTGGTCTGCTTGATCGGTAATCCCTGCCACTGGACTCAACACCCAGCCCCTCCATTGCCAGCACACTATGGCTGCAGTACGTACAATCTACGAGATTCACTGCAACAACTCACCAACTTCATTTCAACATCACATCCCAGCCCACAACCTCGACAAGCACCAAGAAAGGTAAGGGCAGCAGAATCAGAGGAACATCATCCCCTCCACATTCTCCTCGAAGCCACAACAATCCTGACTTGGACACACAGCACCATTCCTTCATCATCACCAGGTTAAATTCCTGGAATATCCCACCAAACATCATTAACAGGGAACCTCATCACCACAAGCATTTTCAACAGCAGACCCACCACCGCCTTCTCAGGGCAACTAGGGACAGGCAATTAAAAAAATAACGAGGCTTTGTCAATGTTGCCTGCATCCTAATAACAAATAAGCAAAATTATAAGAAGCCACTCATTTGTGGTTTCCACAGAATAATGGACAGAATTCGGAAACTCAGCCCCTAAAGAAATATCTCCACTTTGAAAACCTGCTAAGATCAGTTACTGAGCTCAGTAGCTCACCACTGAACATCACTAAAAAGACAGCTTGTTTGATCATTATCACGTTGCTGTTTACGGGAGCTTGCTGCGTGCAAATTGACCGCCGCATTTCCTACAGTGACTACACTTCAGAAAGCACTTCAATGGCTGTCAAGCACTGTAGGAGGTCTGGTGGTCATAAAAGGCACTGTAGAAATGCAAGTCTTTCTTTCTTTACTGCAGGACTACAGAATCCCATTGAACCAAGAACTCAGCTTCAAGAGAACAGGAGAGAAAATTAGGAGAGGGAAACACCCTGAAAGAATTCACACAAGAAACTCCATCAATTAGACATTAAATAATAAATGAAATATTGCACAAGTGCTGCTATAAAAAGAAGGAAAGAAAGACTTGGATTTATATAGCGCCTTTCATGAACACCAGGCGTCTCAAAGCGCTTTACAGCCAATGAAGTATTTGGGAGTGTAGTCATTGTTGTAATGTAGGAAACGCAGCAGCCAATTTGCGCACAGCAAGCTCCCACAAACAGCAATGTGATAATGACCAGATAATTAATTTTTTTGTTATGTTGTTTGAGGAATAAATATTAGCCAGGACACCGGGGATAACTCACCTGTTCTTCTTCGAAATAGTGCCATGAACAGACGGGACCTCGGTTTAATGTCTCATCGGAAAGATGGCACCTTCGGCAGTGCGGTGCTCCCTCAGCACTGCACTGGAGTGTCAGCCTTGATTTCTTTGGTGCTCAAGTCCCTGGAGTGGGACTAGAACCCACAACCTTCTAACTCAGAGGCAAGAGTCCTACCCCCTGAGCCACAGCTCAGGTTTAAATAAGGACTACCCATACACGACCCTAAACCGACTACTACTGCCTACAATGGAGCAACAGGAAGCAGTTTGTGTTGCGCAATAAGTGGACGTACTAACTTACTTGTCAAACACAACTGCAGAGTACGCTGGCTCAGCGAAGACCACATCGCCACTCCAAAAGTCCTGCTTCGACTTCAGGCCCCTGCCCTTGCCGTCCGTGTCGAAGATTTCTACTTTTTCCATGTCGCCAGCCGTCATTGAGGGAATGAGCGAGAGCACAGCAGAACGGGCTTTAACCTTGGCCACTTAATCTCCAGTTATCTTGGCACCTTCAGAGGCCTGTAAACCAGCTCTATACATGGTCTGCCTCATCCAGCCTGTACCAAATCAGAAAGGGTGGAGGGGCAGGGAGAGATGGGGGTCGAGGGGGGGACATAACCCACTGAGATGTTGGGCCGAGATTAATTTATAAAAACGCATCCCTGCAACTGCTGACAAAGAATCATGGTCATAGGAATTGTCTATTTTCAAAGACAGAAGAGGCGTTTGCCCGAGTTAGTTTATTAATCCTGCAATGTTGTGTATATTATCTCTTTCCCCCCCCACCCCCCACCCCCGGCTTCAGAAGGGGGACTGCAGCCAGTGGGTTTATTTTTGGAAAACAGATGCCCCTGTCCATCAAAGTGCGGCAGCTGAAGAGAGGCAGCCATTTGTTGTGGGACTTGCTGAAAAGCTATCAAAGATCCACAGGTTTCCTGAATTCCTGCACATTGCACAGCAGGGTGTGCCAGTGGTCGAAAACATTAGCGAACGCAAAGGCTCGAGAAAGCTCTGCAGAAAGTTCTGGAAACCTGTGAAAAGGCTTACGACGAAGGTTGAATAATTGGATGGGAATTATTAGAACTGTTTGCGCTGGGCATGCAACCTAAGAATGCTTAAGTTAAGCTCACCCGGTGGTTGAGTTAGATGAGAAACCGTTTTGCTACTTGACTTCGGTAAAACATGGACAGACTGGTGAAACATGGCGACACACGGCAGATAAAGTTTAATGCAGAAAAGTGGGAAGTGATGCCTTTTTGAAGCAAAATGGAGGAGAGCCAATGTAAATGAAATGGTACAATTGTAAAGGGGGTGCATGAACAGAGAGACCTGGGGACTCACATACACACATCTTTGAAGGTGACAGAACAAGTTGAAAAGGTTGTTTTCAAAAAAAGCAGACGGGATCCTTAGCTTTATAAATAGCGGCATGAAGCACACAAGCAAGAAACTTTATAAGTCACTGGTTAGGCCTCAGCTGAAGTATGCGTCCAAATCTGGGCTCCACATTTTAAAGAGAAAGAGAGAAAGACATGCATGTATATAGCGCCTTTCACGACCACAGGATGTCTCAAAGCGCTTTACAGCCAATGAAGTACTTTTTGGAGTGTAGTCACTGTTGTAATGTGGGAAAATGAGGCGCGCACAGCAAGCTCCCACAAACAGCAATGTGACAATGACCAGATAATCTGTTTTTTGTTATGTTGATTGAGGGATAAACATTGGCCAGGACACCGGGGAGAAGTCCCCTGCTCTTCTTCGATATAGTGCCATTCGTTGATCTTTTCCATCCACTTGAGAGGGCAGACGGGGCCTCGGTTTAACGTCTCATCTGAAAGACAGCACTTCCGACAGTGCAGCACTCCCTCAGCACTGCACTGGGAGTGTCGGCCTAGATTTATGTGCACAAGCTTTTGGAGTGGGACTTAAACCCACAACCTTCTGACGCAGATGCGAGGGTGCTGCCCACTGAGACACAGCTGACCCACGGACAGGGCTGGTTCCAAAGGCTCTGTGTATCTGACTGCTGCCACAAAGCTGAAGGGTGTAAGTGATCTCTTTGGCACTCATGAAAATAATTTTCAATCAACTCTTTGGCAGATACTTCCAAGAGGCGGTTTTGCTGTTCAGGATGGTCTGCTCCTTGCTTGATTTTATGGGGCATTGGCAAAAAAGGATTCATTTCACCAAAGTCAGCAAGTAGTATAAAATAAATAGTGATACATTATAGTCAAACAGTAAGATCTTACGTAGTGAGTGATACGGTTAGTCACAGGGAGAGAGGTGGATGATTCAGTCAGACTTTAGGCAAATTACGTTAAACCGAGGCCCCGTCTGCTCTCTCAGCTAAAGATCCCATGGCACTATTTCAAAGAAGTTATCCCCGGTGTCCTGGCAAATACTTATCCCTCAATCAACACAACAAAAACAGATGATCTGCTCATTATCACATTGCTATTTGTGTGAGCTTGCTGTTCATTAATTGGCTGCCGCATTTCCACATTACAACAGTGACGACACTTCAAAAGTGCTTCATTGGCTGAAAAGCGCTTTGAGACATCCAGTGGTCGTGAAAGGCACTATATAAATGCAAGTCTTTCTTTCAAATTAATGCAAAACAGATGCTTTTGTGGGGTTGGCGGGGGGAGTCATTAGGGGAATAGGAATCAATAGGCAATGGACAGCAGGCCATGGCGGAAGAGATTGGATGATGTGACTAGAAGGTTGAAAAGACTAGTGTTGAGAAGGCGGCCAAAGAGAAGACTGAAGGCAGAGGAATTCCAGAGGAGAAGGCAGAGGCACCCGAAGGCTCTCCACCAATGGGCCAAAGGGAAGTCCATGCAGTGGTGTATCACGGATGATCGTTGCTGTGTGCTGGTTAAAAACTCATTAACGTTGCACCGCAAGTGGGCTGGGTATCAAGTGATCAAGCTTGCCATGTATGGACGTAATGCACTACAACGACAAATCTTGGCTATTCCTGTCACCTGACATGTTCAACTCAGGAAGCAAACAGGATCAAACTGGGTGCCACAGCAGTGAGAACAAATATAACAATAACTTGTACTTATACCTTCTTCTGCTTCTTTGGCCGTCTCCCGGAGTGGAGGATGACTTGTTTCCACACTTAAATGAGTTCTAAGGTGACTGTTGAGACCAATGCAGGACTTACAGTCTCTGTCACAGGTGGGGCAGATGATGGTTGGAGGGACGGGTGGGTGGGGTGCTTGGTTTGTCGTACGCTCCTTCTGCTGTTTGTACTTGGCTTCCGCCTGCTCCCGACGAAGAAACTCGAGGTGTTCGGCACCTTCTCAGATGCTTCTCCTCCGCCTTGTGCTGTCTTGGGCCAGGGATTCCCAAGAGTTGGTGGGGATGTTGCATTTATATAGAGTCTTTAATGTAGTAAAACATCGCAAGGCGCTTCACAGGAGTATTATAAGACAAAAATTTGAGAACGAGCCACACATGGAGAAATTAAGACAGGTGAGCAAAAGCTAAATCAAAGAGGGAGGTTTTAAAAAGCGTCTTAAAGGAGGTGTGGTAGAGAGGCGGAGAGGTTTAGGGAGGGAATTCCAGAGCTTAGGCAACAGAAGACACAGCCACCAATGGTTGAGCGATTATAATCAGTGATGCGGAAGAGGGCAGAATTAGAGGAGCGCAGATATATTGGGGGGTTGTGGGCCTGGAGATGTTACAGAGATAGGGAGGGGTGAGACCATTGAGTGATTTGCACACAAGGGTGAGAATTTTGAAAATGAAGCGTTGCTTAACCGAGAGCCAATGTAGGTCAGCGAGCACAGGGGTGATGGGTGAGCGGGACTTGGTGCGAGTTAGTAAATGGGTGGAGTTTTGGATGACCTCAAGTTTCTGTAGAGAGTTGTGGCTCCGGATGCCCGTTTTGATGAAGTAGCTGGTGAGCTCAAAACCAATTGGGTTCCAATTTCTGCCGTTACCAGGCTGTAGATGATGATACCTCTACTCTGGTTAATATGTTGGACAGGTTAGACAGGAGACAACCTCCTGGGAAGTGCGAGTTAGACTCGAGTCATACATCAGCAAGCAAGAACAATGGCTAATTCTAGACTGTGGCGGGCAGTGGAACAACCTGCTTTCTGCACCGGTTCTTGAGCTGAAGGATACATTGGAGTGGTCTTAACTTTTGACGTGTTTAATCAGATTGCAAACATGGTGGCCGCGCTTCAACCAATCAAGTTCATGCCATGAAGATGCCAATGTTCAGATGGGTGGTGCTGGTATAAGACCCGTTGGGTGGCAGACAGGCACAAGCATATCAGATACATGCTGCACCTGTGTGAGGAGTAGTCGGACTACTATTCTTGACCTGGGACATTCGCATGGCCTGGGCACCCTACTGGAACAGGCTCATGCCTGGGGTTTGGGGAGCGGCACGGGGTAGACCTCTAGCTGCCAGGGTCAGGGCTTTCTGGTTGCTGCTGGTGCCAAGGCCCAAAGGTAGTGCGGGGCAGGGGCAGGGGAATGTATCCAAAATACATTCTTCTTCAATAGAATACTAACCGGATGTTTTTTTTTAAAGTAATTCCTGAGATATGGGCATCACTGGCAAGGCCAGCATTTATTGCCCATCCCTAATTGCCCTTGAGAAGGTGGTGGTGAGCCGCCTTCTTGAACCTCTGCAGTCCGTGTGGTGAAGGTACTTCCACCGCGCTGGTAGGGAGGGAGTTCCAGGATTTTGACCCAGTGACGGCGATAAACTTCCAAGTCAGGATGGTGTGCGACTTGGAGGGGAATTTGGAGATGATGGTGTTCCCATGCGCCTGCTGCCCTAGTCCCTCTAGGTGGTAGAGGTCGCGGGTTTTGGAGGTGCTGCTGAAGAAGCCTTGGTGAGTTGTTGCAGTGCATCTTGTAGATGGTACACACTGCAGCCACGGGAGTGAATGTTTAAGGTGGTAGGTAGAGTACCAATCAAGCGGATTGCTTCGTCCTTGATGGTGTCGAGCTTCTCGAGTGCTATCGGAGCTGCACTCATCCAGGTAAGTGGAGAGTATTCCATCACACTCTTGACTTGTGCCTTGTAGACGGTGGAAAGGCTGCCGACCATCTGGTCTGCAGAGGGTCCTATCACACGACACACCATTGGGGATTTTGGGTCCCTTGAGCTCCCCGTGGTTGCAGAGGAAAGTGAGGCAGGAGGAGGATCAGAATACCCTCCCTCACCTAATTTACATTGTCACGTTGGGCTTGCACCTACAGGCCAAGTTACTGAGAAAGCTCTGGGGCAGTGCCCTGGGGGTGGAGACCTAACATAACGTGTCTGCATTTCCTCTTCCCACAATGAAGAGGACAATCCAGCCAGTGAAGGCTGTGGTCATATGGCTGGATGTTCCGAATGTACCCCTTGGCAAAGCGCTTGCCTCAGCCCAGAGAAGTAGGATAAAGGGGCATTGGACTAACAACTTAAGTAGTCCACTCCGCTGTCTGCTGAACTGGTTGCTTCTTCAAACGCCAATGTTGATGATATTTTCCTAATCCCTGCACCTGCTGTCGTGCATTTACTTGTTGGAGCAGTTAACTAAAAAAAAATCTCCATGTGACTTTGAATAAACAATGGACAACAACACCACCGGCAAGTATTGCACCTGCGACAGGAGTTTAGCAGAAACAGAAACACAATCACTCAGGCAACAGTTTTAGATGACAGTACAAGCTCTTGTTACACAGTCACCTACTTTTGTCATGCCTATAATCAGAGAATTGTACAGCACAGAAGGAGGCCATTCGGCCCATCGTGCCTGTGCTGGCTCTTTGAAAGAGCGACCCAATGAGCCCCACTTTCTCCTTCGCCCTGCATTTTTTTTCCCCTTTAAGTATTTATCCAATTACTTTTTGAAAGTTGCTATTGAATCTGCTTCCACCGCCCTTACTGGCAGCGCTGCAGGAGCGACCGGATTTGGTGTGCGGCGCTGGATTCGCCTCACCCCGGTGATATTGCTCTTTTCCGCCCCGTTCACACCACCTACTGACGCTAATGGAAGGCACCGAGGGGATGAATTTTTCCCCTTTCATTTTCACTACTTTCCCACCATGGACAGATTTGTGTGCATCTTTGGAAGTGGCTTTGTGAGTTGCAGTCAATGGTGAGACATAACGGTACTCCCCACAATGGTGATGAGTGTGAAAGGAATGGCTTGGGCATTGCAGGGATGCTTTATGGTGTTGGTGCGGGATGGTGCCAGCGTGTACAGCTTCAAGTGAAGTAAATCTGGTCATGGTGTGACCATTCCTGGCCT